>NW_012107297.1:928862-932333 GCF_000951045.1 Mandrillus leucophaeus
GGGGTTTCACCGTGTTAGCCAGGATGGTCTCGATCTCCTGACCTCGTGATCCGCCCGTCTCGGCCTCCCAAAGTGTTGGGATTACAGGCTTGAGCCACCGCGCCCGGCCCGTGGTCTTTGTTTTTATTCCTGCGTTCATCCTCCTTTGTTCAGTCCACCAGGGTCCGTGGAGTTACATTACTGTGGTCCATCAAAACTAAGAAGTTAACATTCATATATTACTATTAATGAAACTCCAGATTTTCACCAGTTTTCCTGCTAATGTCCTTTTCTGTTCCAGGACCCACTCCAGTATTTCCCACCGTATTTAGTCCTCATGTCTCCTTCGTCTCCTCTGTGACAATTTCTCAGTCTTTCCTTGTTTTTAAAATCACTTTCACAGTTTTAAGAGGGCTGGTCAGGTATTCTGCAGAATATTCCTCAATTTGGAATTTTTCTCATGATTAGGCTGGAGTTAGGTATTTTGGGGGAGAATATCACGACGGTGGAGTGTCTGGCTCATCACATGATATCAGCAGGTGACGTAACCTTGATCACTTGATTAAAGCAGTGTTTGCCAGATTTCTCCACTTTAAAGTTACTATTTTTTTCCTATCCATACTCTGTTCTTTGGAAGTGAGTCACTAAGTCCAGCACACATTCAAGGCAGGAGGGCCAATTCAACTCCATCTGAAGGGGAGAGTATATCTATATATTATTTGGTATTCTTCTGTAAGGAAGATCTGTCCTTTCCTACCATGTATTTATTTATTCAACCATTTATTTAGATCACTACGGACTCATGTTTATTTATTTTATACTTTGGGTTACAATCCAATATGACATTATTTATTTTGTTGCTCATACTGTTCCGGTTTTGGCTGTTGAGAGCTCTTTCAGGTTCTTTTTTTTTCGGTACTTTCTTATTTTCTGTCACTAGCCTCTAGACTTTTTAACTGTATTTTTTTTTTTTTTTTTTTTTAGACGGAGTCTCGCTGTGTGGCCCAGGCTGGAGTGCAGTGGCCAGATGTTAGCTCACTGCAAGCTCCGCCTCCTGGGTTTACGTCATTCTCCCGCCTCAGCCTCCGGAGTAGCTGGGACTACGGGCGCCCGCCACCTCGCCTGGCTAGTTTTTTGTATTTTTTAGTAGAGACGGGGTTTCACCGTGTTAGCCAGGATGGTCTCGATCTCCTGACCTCGTGATCCACCCATCTCGGCCTCCCAAAGTGCTGGGATTACAGGCTTGAGCCACCGCGCCCGGCCTAATTGTATTTTTAATCTGGACAATCATGTTTTTTATTTCCCAGGACTCTTTCATGTTGTCTAATTGATCCCTTTATTAGCAGTTCTTTCTTGTTTAATGAATCCAATATAATCTCAAATTAGAATTTGTTTCTAATTATAATATTGAAAATGCTATTTATTGGATTTCAATGAGCAGAATAACTCTCTAGATAAAGCATGGAAGACTTAATTATAGTTACAGAATATATGTAAATATTATAACTCTTGGCAATATAAGAGTGTAACTATCAGTGTCAGAAGGCTGAAGTAGAGGAGGAGAGATCAAACACTGCACAGATGCTAACTTTCTCATTTTACAAGTATAAATCAAGAGATACTATCTTGGCTAGGAACGCTGGCTAAAGCCTTAATCCCAGTACTTTGGGAGGTCAAGGCGGGAGGATCAGTTGAGCCCAGGAGTTCGAGACCAGCCTGGGCAATATGCTGAGCCCTCATCACCATTACAAAAAAAAAAAAAAAAAGACTAATACTATCTAAAGTTCATAGGAATGGAAATAAAGATTTTAAGCAATTATCAATCAATGGAAGAATAAACTAACACTAAAACACAACGTAGAAAGGATTGGGAGATGAGCGTAAAGTAAATGAACAAAGGTCTTTCTTCACGAGAAGAGTCAGTAAATGTTAATTCAAGAGGATAAATCAAGAAATTGAGGTATAGGCATATCAATCGGATTTGTGGTATAAACTACTATAGCTAAAAGCAGAAAAGGTAAAAATGAAGTTTTTTAAGAGGGCAGCGTGGGATGAGGTGGGGTGGGGCTTTGACTTCTCCCTTACTAACATTCTGTATTGAAACTTTTTAAAAATGTAATGCTTTTATACAAATAATTAAAATGTATATAAATATTGACTGCAGAAACATGCTGGTACTTGATAGAACATGCAGGGTGGGCAGGGATATGATGGGGCTGGATGGGGCAAGAAAGGCATTTCCCTGCTTGGGAGAGGTGCAAAATGTGCAGGAAGGAGAGGTTGGAGCTGTAGAAAACAGCCCACCTTGGATTCAGGGGGTCCCAGAGGGCAGGGCCCTTTCTTCTGCTCCTAAGCACGCTCGTCATCCAACAATTTACCTAGTGCGCTTCCTAAGCTTTAGACCCTGTTTTGGAGGTGAGGACATGGAGCACTTTGCTCTGGACATTTAAACCAATCATTACAAAAAGACTGCTGACCCTAGAGTTGGCAGTCCCCACCATGGGAAAGGTATAGTCCATCCCTTTCTGATCAAAGAGACTGGAGGATTCCCAGGAGGTGTGGTGTAATCCCTGGTTTCTTTGGGACCGTCCTAGTTTAAAAACTCATAGTCCTATGGCCCAGGAAACCCCCGCATCTGGGAAACCTGTGCAATTGGTCACCCTTCTAAGGGGGCAATTCCAGCTCAGCCTCTCATTCTTCCTCCATCTTGGATCTGCTGGAGGAGAACCTCTAGAGCCCCTAGCATGATCTGCTTTCTGAATTTTGGAGGGTCCACAGTAGTCGCGGGGTTGGGGACAAGGCAGATCAGGAAGCCAGTAGTGCTGATTTTCTGGATGGTTAAAGGAAAGGAAAGAGAGGACTCCAGCAAAGGGAACTAGGAGAAGTGGGAATACAGTAAGGTAGGGTGATCTCTCATCCTCCAGAATTAGCATGTCTAAAAGCATACAGTTTGGGCTGGGTGCAGTGGCTGATGCCTGTAATCCCAGCACTTTGGAGGCCAAAGTGGGTGGATCACTTGAGGTCAGGAGTTTGAGACCAGCCTGACCAACGTGGTAAAACCCCTGTCTCTACTAAAAATACAAAAATTAGCTGGGCATGGTAGCGGGTGCCTATAATCCCAGCTACTTGGGAGATTGAGGCAGGAGAATTGCTTGAATGTGGAAGGCAGAGGTTGCAGTGAGCCAAGATTGCACCACTGCACATCAGCCTGGGGCAGAGTGAGACTCATTCTCAAAAATAAATAGAGGACCAGATTGTTATGCCCATCCCATTTCTTAAAATGCATTTATTCAATGAATATTTATTGAGCACCTACTGTGTACTAGGCTCTGATTAGTCAGTTACAATACACTCACTAAGTAATCAGCTCTGTTCTAGGCTCTGGGGGTGCAGCTGAAAGCCAGGCAACTACAGACACAGATATAAATCTTACAATCCAAAAGGGGATGCTGACAATTGATCACATTCTTTTTTTTTTTTTTTTTTTTTTTT
>NW_012107297.1:937463-938559 GCF_000951045.1 Mandrillus leucophaeus
GAAACTCTGTCTCAAAAAAAAAAAAAAAGAAAAAAAGAAAATTGCATTAAGTACATATGGACTAAACATTCTAATTAAAAGAACAGAAAAGCAAGGCTCAACTTTATACTGCCTTCAAAAAATGTACTTTAGGCAGGGCGTGGTGGCTCACACCTGTAACCCCAGCACTTTGGGAGGCCCAGCTTGCAGTGAGCCGAGATCGCGCCACTGCACTCTAGCCTGGGCAACAGAGCAAGACTCCGTCTCAAAAAAAAGAAAACAACAAAAAACAAACAAAAAAAGACTACACAATAAAATATTATTTTGATGTTCACCAGTCAATTAAAAGTAGAGCAAAAATATTTGTTCATGTATTTGTCCATATACTCGCTGTTTCTAGTGTTCTTTCATACCCTTCTAAAGATTTATCTTTTGGGGGACAGGCATGGTGACTCATGCCTGTAATCCCAGCGCTTTGGGAGGCTAATGCAGGAGGATCACTTGAGCCCAGGAGTTTGAGACCAGCCTGGGCAACATAATGAGACCCCTGTCTCCACACACATACAACATTAGCCGGGCACTGTGGCACATTTTGGACTCAAGCAATCCTCCTTCATTGGCCTCCCAAATTGCTGAGATGACTGGGAGTGAGCCACTGCACCCAGCAACATTTCTTATTCTGCAGGTCTGCTGGCAATTAATGCTCTATGCTTTCATTTATCTGAAAAGATCTTTATTTCACTGGACGGACAGGTTTTTGTTTATTTTTCGGCACTTTAAAGATGGTATTCCATTGTTTTCTGACTCCATGGTTTCTGATGAGAAGTCAGGCTTCATTTGCATTCTCTGTGTGTAATCTGTTTGCAATTATGTCTTTTTCTATGGCTACTTTCAAGACTTTCTTTCTTGCCAGGTGCAGTGGCTCACGCCTGTAATCCCAGCACTTTGGGAGGCCAAGGTGGGCAGATCACCTGAGGTCAGGAGTTCGAGACCAACCTGACCAACATGGAGAAACCCCGTCTGTACTAAAAATACAAAATTAGCCGAGCGTGGTGTTGCATGCCTGTAATCCCAGCTACTCGGGAGGCTGAGGCAGGAGAATCGCTTGAACCTGGGA
>NW_012107297.1:941964-943898 GCF_000951045.1 Mandrillus leucophaeus
GGCTCACTGCAACCTCCGCCTCCGGGGTTCAAGTGATTGTCCTGCCTCAGCCTCCCATGTAGCTGGGATTACAGGTGCCCACCACTACACCTGGCTAATTATTTTTGTATTTTTAGTAGAGACGGGGTTTCACCATGTTAGTCAGGCTGGTCTTGAACTCCTGACCTCAGGTGATCCACCCGCCTCTGCCTCCCAAAGTGCTGAGATTACAGGCTTGAGTCACCGCGCCCAACTGACAATTGACCATATTCTTATGGGGCTATTTCCATCCCATTAACCTATTTGCCTATCCTTAGACTAGTACTATTCAGTCTTTTTGTGTGTGTGTGTGACAGGGTCGTGTTCTGTTACCCAGGCTGTAGTGCATTAGTGCAATCTTGGCTCACTGCAACCTCCACCTCCTGGGTTCAAATGATTCTCATACCTCAGCCTCCCAAGTAGCTGGGATTACAGGCACATGCCACCACGCCCAGCTAATTTTTGTATTTTTAGTAGAGATGGGATTACACCATGTTGGCCAGGCTGGTCTCGAACTCCTGGTCTCAAGTGATCTGCTTGCTTTGGCCTCCCAAAGTGCTGAGATTATAGGTGTGAGCCACTGTGCCCAGCCCCATTCAGTCTTCACAATGGTAGCTTCAGAATAAATTTTAAAATCAGGTAGTATGATCCTCCAACTTTGTCTGCCCCTCACCACCAAGATTACTTTTGTTATTTCCATATAAATGTCTACAACAAAGGCTTATTGTATTGGATTTATAGAACAATTTTGGGAAAATAACAGCTTAATAATGTTTTATGATTTTCAGTGTACAGATAGAGGTCTTGCATGTCTTTAGTTAAATTTATTCTTTTTTTTTTTTTTTTTTTTGATACAGAGTCTCACTCTCTTGCCCAAGCTAGAGTGCAGTGGTGCAATCTTGGTTCACTGCAATCTTCACCTCCTAGGTTCAAGGGATTCTCCTGACTCAGCCACCTGAGTAGCTGGGACTACAGACATGCGCCACCACACCTGGCTAATTTTTGTTTTTTGTTTTTAGTAAAACAAAAGAGACACGGTTGCACCATGTTTGCCAGGCTGGTCTTGAACTCCTGACCTCACATGATCCAGCTGCCTTGGCCTCCCAAACTGCTGGGATTACAGGTGTGAGCCACTGTGCCCGGTAAAATTGATTCTTACGTACTTTGTGTTTTTTGATGCTATTATAAATAGAAATTTAAATCTCAATTTCTTTTTTTCCTTTTAGAAACACAATAGATTTTCATATATTGTTTATTAATTCTAGCAGCTCTACATGTTCCTTAATATTTTCTATGTAAGTATTCATGTAATCTGCAAATATAGACAGTTCTACTTTTTTCTTCTCAATCTTTGTGCCTTTTATTTCATATATATTTAATTTAATTAATTACATTTTTAAAAAATATGGAGTCTCACTCATTGCCCAGGCTGGGGTGCAGTGGTGCAATCTTGGCTCACTGCAACTTCCACCTCCTGGGTTCAGGTGATTCTCCTGCTTCAACTTCCCAAGTAGCTGGGATTATAGGCATGTACTACCATGCCTGGCTAATTTTTGTATTTTTAGTAGAGACAGGGTTTCACCATGTTGGCCAGGCTGGTCTCGAACTCCTGACCTCACCTGATCTGCCCACCTCGGCCTCCCAAAGTGCTGGGATTACAGGTGTGAGCCACCTTACCTGGCCAAAATGTTCTTACTAAGAGAGGGATATTGAAATTTCCAACACAATTGTGAGCTGAGATCGCACCATTACACTCCAGCCTGGGCAATAAGAGTGAAACTCTGTCTCAAAAAAAAAAAAAAAGAAAAAAAGAAAATTGCATTAAGTACATATGGACTAAACATTCTAATTAAAAGAACAGAAAAGCAAGGCTCAACTTTATACTGCCTTCAAAAAATGTACTTTAGGCAGGGCGT
>NW_012107297.1:944723-946067 GCF_000951045.1 Mandrillus leucophaeus
TGTAATCCCAGCTACTCGGGAGGCTGAGGCAGGAGAATCGCTTGAACCTGGGAGGCAGAGGCTGTGGTGAGTTGAGATTGCACCATTGCACTCCAGCCTGGGCAACAACAGCAAAACTCCATTTCAAAAAAAAAAAAAAAAAGACTTTCTCTTTCTTTTTTAACAGTTTGATTATGATGTGTTTAGGTATTGTTTTTGTTTCACGTGTCCGTGTGAAGAGACCACCAAACAGGCTTTCTGTGAGCAACGGGGCTGTTTATTTCACCTGGGTGCAGGCGGGCTGAGTCCGAAAAAGGAGTCAGCAAAAGTGGTGGGATTATCATGAGTTCTTATAGGTTTTGGGATAGGCGGTGGAGTTAAGAGCAATGTTTTGGGGGCAGGGGGTTGATCTCACAAAGTACATTCTCCAGGATGGGGAGAATTACAAAGAAACTTCTTAATGGTGGGGGAGATTATAAAGAACACTGATCAGTTAGGGTGGGGCAGAAACAAATCACAATGATGGAATGTCATCAGTTAAGCTATTTTCACTTCTGTGGATCTTCAGTTGCTTCAGGCCATCTGGATGTATACGTGCAGGTCACTGGGGATATGATGGCTTAGCTTGGGCTCAGAGGCCTGACAGTTTTCTTCATATTTATCATACTTGGATTTTGCTAAACTTTTTGGATTTCTAATGAGGTTTTTCATCAAATATATGAAATTCAAATGCTTTTTCTGTCCCATTCTCTCTTCGTTTTCTGGGACTGAAATTACATGATTTAAGCTCCACAAGTCAGTAAGACAATCTTTTCTCTCTCTTTTTTTTTTTTAAGACGGAGTCTGGCTCTGTCACCCAGGCTGGAGTGTAGTGGCACAATCTCGGCTCACTGCAATCTCTGCCTCCCGGGTTCAAGCAATTCTCCTGCCTCAGTCTCCTGAGTAGCGGGGACTACAGATGCCCGCCACCACACCCAGCTAATTTTTTTTGTATTTTTAGTAGACAGGGTTTCACCGTGTTAGTCAGAATGGTCTGGATATCCTGACCTCATGATCCGCCTGTCTCAGCCTCTCAAAGTGCTGGGATTACAGGCATGAGCCACCGCACCCAGCCTCTTTTCTCTCTCTTTATCCTTCAAATTGGATAATTTAGATCTATCTTCAAGGTCATTCACTCTTTCTTCTTCTGCCACCAAGCTGATAGTAAGCCCAATTAGTGAATCTTTCATTTCAAATATTGTATTTTGAATTATAAATGTTCTATCTGGCCGGGCGCGGTGGCTCAAGCCTGTAATCCCAGCACTTTGGGAGGCCGAGACGGGCGGATCACGAGGTCAGGAGATCGAGACCATCCTGGCTAACACG
>NW_012107297.1:946622-947545 GCF_000951045.1 Mandrillus leucophaeus
TATATATATATTATATACATAAAATATATATAATATATAATATATGTATTCCATTTCTGTGCTGAAGTTTACAATCTGTTCACTAATTATGAATGTATTTTCCTTTAAGCCCTTGAACACATTTATAATAGCTGGATTCTTGTCTGATTGTTCCAACATCTGGATTATTTTGGAATCTGTTTCTATTGACTACACTTATGCTTGACTGTGGGTTACACTTTGTTCTTTTGTTTGTTTTTCACATATCTACTATTTTTTATTGTCATAATGAATGCTATAAATAATATGCTATGGCGACTCTGGATTTTGTCATCTTCCTGTGGAGACTGTGGACTTTTATTCTCTCAGGCAGTTAATTTACTGACTGATTATCTGGAAGTTGATGGAAGCTTGATTTCACACTTTGTTAGGGCAGTTTCATTTCAAGTTTTTTTTGAGACAGAGTCTCAATCTGTCACCCAGGCTGGAGTGCAGTGGTGCAATCTCAACTCACTGCAATCTCTGGCTCCTGGGTTCACTCCATTCTCCTGCCTCAGCCTCCCGGGTAGCTGGGACTACAGGCGCCTGCCACAACATGGGCCTGGCTAATTTTTTGTGTTTTTGGTAGAGACAGGGTTTCACTATGTTAGCCAGGATGGTCTCAATCTCCTGACCTCGTGATCCACCCGCCTCGGCCTCCCAAAGTGCTGGAATTACAGGCATGAGCCACTGCACCAGGCCTCAATTTTTATTCATTTTTTATTACTAACAGTTTAGAAAAGTTTCTTTCAGCTTCCAAATCTGTTATTGATTTTGTCATATACAATTTTAAGGTTGTCAAATTTGGAACAAATCTTTAATAAGTTTCACATATGAGTGGTAAGAACATTTCAAGTTTGTTTGTTTATTGTATATGCTGACTACTCTTTTTTTTTTTTTTTTTT
>NW_012107297.1:948203-951040 GCF_000951045.1 Mandrillus leucophaeus
CCCGGCTAATTTTTTGTGTTTTTAGTAGAGACGGGGTTTCACCGTGTTAGCCAGGATGGTCTCGATCTCCTGACCTTGTGATCCGCCTGTCTCGGCCTCCCAAAGTGCTGGGATTACAGGCTTGAGCCACCGCGCCCGGCCAACTCTTTTCTTTTTTTGAGACAGAGTTTTGCTCTGTCACCCAGGCTACAGTGCAATGGCATTATCTTGGCTCACTGCAACCTCCGCCTCCCGAGTTCAAGCAATTCTCCTGTCTCAGGCTCCCGAGTAGCTGGGATTACAGGCATGCGCCACCACCCCCAGCTAATTTTGTATTTTTGGTAGTGACGGGGTTTCACCATGTTGGTCAGGCTGGTCTCAAACTCCTGATCTCAGGTGATCCACCCGCCTTGGCCTCCCAAAGTGCTGGGATTACAGGCATGAGCCACTGCACCCAGCCAACTCTTTTCTTATGTTTGGGGAATTCTCTATTTCATGAGTCTTACAGTAAGTCAAAGCCCACCTCCCAGAATGGAAATCTCAAATGCCATCTACACAGTTTCTTAGCATCCTTGAAGCAAGGTTGGGAGCACATAACCTAGACTTAGTCAATCAAATGCATGGGGGACTTTGACTCAAAGATGCAGAGCCAACAAAGAGTCCATCGTGATGACAGAGGCAGCAGTGACCATACCTAGTTTCTGGGGGCAGCAATAGGGCTGGGTTTGGTGCTGGAGATCATGGGGATGTGAACTGTGGTGTCCACTGTTCAGCAGTGGCAGCTACCTGAATATATGGCCAATAATTTTTTTGTATGTTTAAGTCTGTCAGAATTGGTTTTTGTTGATTACAAATGAGAATTTTGACGCCGGGCACGGTGGCTCACACCTGTAATCGCAGCACTTTGGGAGGCCGAGGCAGGCAGATCACGACGTCAGGAGATTGAGACCATCCTGGCTAACACGTCTCTACTAAAAATACCAAAAATTAGCTGGCGCGGTGGCGGGTGCCTGTAGTCCCCGTGTAGCTGAATGAGCGGCAGACAAAACTCCTCAGACACTGAGTTAAAGAAGGAAGGGGTTTATTCGGCTGGGGGCATTGGCAAGACTTCTGTCTCAAGAGCCGAGCTCCCTGAGTGAACAATTCCTGTCCCTTTTAAGGGCTCACAACTCTAAGGGGGTGCGTGTGAGAGGATCGTGATTGAGCAAGCAGCGGGTACGTGACTGGGGGCTGCATGCACCGGTAATTGGATCGGAACAAAACAAGATAGGGATTTTCACAGTGCATTCCTATACAATGTCTGTAATCTATAGATAACAGAACCAACTAGGTCAGGGGTCGATCTTTAACTACCAGGCCCAGAGTGCGGCGCCGGGCTGTCTGCCTGTGGATTTCATTTCTGCATTTTAGTTTTTACTTCTTCTTTCTTTGGAGGCAGAAATTGGGCATAAGATGATATGAGGGGTAGTCTCCTCCCTTACCAGCCACTCTGGAGGCTGAGGCAGGAGAATGGCGTGAACTTGGGAAGTGGAGCTTGCAGTGAGCCCAGATCGCGACACTGCACTCCAGCCCAGGTGACAGAGCGAGGCTCCATCTCAAAAAAAAAAAAAAGAAAAAAAAGAGAGAACTTTGAAATGTCCACCTAGTGATAAATACAACAATCCCACCTTAGGAAAATGGGGACTGGAGATCTTGTTAGACAAACCTAAAACAGGCCCTGAGCCACACTGGGGAGCTAGCTGCCTTGTCTGAACCTGCTTCCTCAGGATACAGCCCCATCTTCCTTTCCAGTCCCTCCCCACTACTCTGCTTTCGCCGCAGATCCATCTGAATTTCCCCAAGCATTATGCCCTTTCCTTCCTTCCTGGCTTTGCAGCTGTTGTGTGTCTTCTTCCTGGAATGCAGTTATCATTCCTCCCTCTGAATTGCTGACACCATGTCCTAATTGGTCTTCCTCTCTGCATCCCTTCTGGTGCATGTCCAATCCATTCTTCACACATCAGCCATAGCATCTTCTCCAAATGCATGTCTGAGCATGTGACCTCTCTGCTCAGCCTCTTCATTGATACTTGGATGAAGAACAAATTCCTTACATGACCCTCCGGGCCCAGCATGGTCTCGTTCCTGGTTACCCCTCCAACTTTACTGGGGGACACTTAGGAGGTAGTCTGGGACTAGGTAGCTGTGGATTGAGGTGGACAAGGAAGGAGTCAAAGATCACACTCAGATTTCTGGTTGGGCAGAGGTAGGGAAGCTCCTTATTAGTTTCTCAATTTCTAACATCTTAAAAGGAGCACATCAGTCAGCCTCAAGTCCTTTTTTTTTTGAGATGGAGTCTCACTCCATCGCCTCAGCTGGAGTGCAGTGGCATGATCTCGGCTCACTGCAACCTCCATCTCCCAGGTTCAAGCGATTCTCCTGCCTCAGCCTCCTCAGTACTTGGGACTACAGGCGTGTGCCACCACGCCTGGCTAATTTTTGTATTTTTAGTAGAGACGGGGTGTTGCCCAGGCTGGTCTGGAACTCCTGATCTCAGGTGATCTACCCACCTCAGCTTCCCAAATTGCTGGGATTACAGGCATGAGCCACCACACCCAGCTCAAGTCCTTTGTTGAACAAGGAGCTGAAAACTCATCCACCCGCTACACTTACACTTCAGTCTGACTTTAGTCTGACACTCAGCTATCTGACCAGCTATGCAGCAGCTTTGGGTTTGAGTCCTTGCTCTACCTTTCATTTGCTATGCCCTTGGTTTAGGCAATTTCCCTTGTAAAGTTTTGTGTTCTCATCTACAAAGCAGACAAATACTTCCTTTCTCTCTATCTCTCCTTTGCTGCTGCTTCTTTTTTTTTTTTTTT
>NW_012107297.1:955830-958635 GCF_000951045.1 Mandrillus leucophaeus
AAAAAAAAAAAAAAAAAAATCTGCTTCCCAAATATATCCTGAACCCCTTTACTTCCTTCATTTCTGTGGCCACCTGTCTTGCCCAAAACCCCACCCTGACAACTGCAATAATGGGGTGCCTTGCCTCTGCTCTTGTCTGGTACCAAGTCACCTCTATCCAACAGCTAGAGTGACCTTTAAAAATGTAAAGCAGATACTGCTACTCAGCTGCTTAAACCTCCCACTGGCTCCCCAAATTCCTCATCCTCAACTACAAGTCCTATGTGACCCCAACCCTGCTGCCTCACCTGTACCACCCCTTGCCTGTTCACCAACACCAGGAGCACTGTCCTTGCTTCTGCGCCTCTGCAGTTGCTGCTCCTTCTGCTTGGGCAGCTCCTTCCCTGACTGTCCCCTCTCATTGCTGATTCTTTTCTGCAGGTCTCAGCCCAAAGCCCACCTCCTTGGAGGGCCTTTTTCTAAGTCTACTTGTCCCTATCATCCTGTTTCATTACTGTTTTATTTTCTTCATAACACTTATTACTGGCTGAGATTATATTGTAGACATACAAAGAGTTCTCCTCAACATTATCACTTTTACATTTCAATAAAATTTTTTTTTTTTTTTTTTTTTGAGATGGAGTCTGGCTCTGTCAACCAGGCTGTAGTGCAGTGGCGTGATCTCGGCTCACTGCATTCTCTGCTTCCCAAGTTCAAGTGATTCTCCTGCCTCAGTCTCCCAGGTTGCCAGGACTACAGGCGCCCGTCACCACGCCTGGCTAATTTTTTTTGTTGTTGTTGTATTTTTAGGAGAGACGGGGTTTCACCATGTTGGCCAGGCTGGTCTTGAACTCCTGACCTCAAGTGATCTGCCCGCCTTGGCCTCCCAAAATGCTAGGATTATAGGCGTGAGCCACCATGCCCGGCCATTTTATTAATACATAAATATGTTTTTCATAGAGCCTGGCAGGTAAAGCAAAATTGTCCTCTTGACTTTAAATATGCAGTATTTGGACTCCTGCATGTTGACTCCACAGTCTACCAGTCTGTTCAGTGTCCCTAAATGTTGGAGCCCTGCTTTGCAAGCTGTGGGGAGAGGTTACCTGAAATCACCTGATGCATCTTTCTGGACTGTTTCTTTTACTCAGAAGTAATTAAAAACATTATTTTTACAGTAAAACAAATACAAAAACAAATACAGTAAAATAAATACACGAAGAATTTGCGTGAGTTTTTAAATTTAGGGCCAGGTGTGGTGGCTCATGCCTGTAATCCCAGCACTTTGGGAGGCCGAGGTGGGTGGACCACCTAAGGTCAGGAGTTCGAGACCAGCCTGGCCAACATGGTGAAACCCCATCTCTACAAAAATACAAAAATTAGCTGGGCATGATGGCAGTGGCTGTAATTCCAGCTACTGGGGAGGCTGAGGTGGCAGAATTGCTTGAACCCAGGAGGCAGAGGTTGCAGTGAGCCAAGATCATTCCATTGCACTCCAGCCTGGGTGGCAGAGTGAGACTGCGTCTCCAAAAAAAAAAAAAAAAAAAACACATTTAGATGTTTTGGGCATCAGCATGGAGAGATCCATTGGAGATCATATGGTTTGGTCAAACCTGTTTTATAGGTGGGGAAACTGATGTGGAGAGTGGCAGGACCTGGCCTCACCATCCTGGTTAGGGATCTCCTGTCATCAAAAAGATTCTAGTCTGCTCCTTTCCAGATCTCTGAGCCCTGCAGAAACAACAGGTGGCTTCCTCTTCTTCCCCTGTGGAGGGTGAAGCCCAGAGGCCAAGACTGGGAGGAGGGTTCTGGGCCTTCATCCATATTCTCTAGCTCCTAACATTGCCCAGAGGTGGGCCACCCTGCCTACCCATCAGCCTCCCCTTGCCCCTCTGCCAAATCTGGACATAATTATAGTAATGATACTGCATATAAACAGTATAGGTAACTGCTTCTGAGCATGATTACAGGAGATGTTTACACACTCACAACAGCATCAGAGTAAATGATAGCTTCCTCCCTTAATACTCAGACCTTTCAGGGATAGTTAGCCAAATCTCAGCAGTGAGGGTGTGGGAAAGACCTTACAATTTCCCACTACCTGCAAAGCAGGAAGGCACCTCAGACAAAGCAGGGTCCCAGCCAAGATTTCACAGGACATCAAGAAGCCTGCAGAGAAGTGGGCTAACATCTACTGGGCACCTACTGTATGCAGGCACTTGGGGAGGCCAGCAAACACAAGCAAGATCTTTCAACCTATTAATTCTGCAGGCTGATATTAGTGTATCCTCACTTTACAGGTCCGGACATGGGTTCTCAGAAGCTTGGTGTACAGGGTCACCCGCAGCAGGCCATGGAGCTAGGCATGGGCACTTTCCACGGTGCTACCCGGTCACATCAGCGGGCCAGCTCTGCCCTCTTCCTTTATCGCCTCTTCTCACTTCTCGCAGCTTCCCTTTCCTGGGCGGCTTCCTGCAGCCCTTGCTGGTCGCGGGTCTCCGCTCAGTTCCCCAGTGTCAAGGCCGTCTACTGCCCCCTCCACCCCTTCTTCCTGTCTCTGTTGGGTGACTGGGTGTTATCTCTCCAGTAGAAAGGGGTGGGGTGGGGTGGAATGGGGAAGGGTGGAGCACAGGGCGAAGGCCTTGCCAGGCATCCCGGGGTCTCCAGCTAGGCGAGCGGCCGCAGAGAGCACGGCCTCGGGGTCGCCAGACCCTCGACTTCCAACCACACGCACACACAAAGGCTGCCCCGGCATGCGCGGGAGAGCGCGCTCGCACCCACGGCCGTGCGCACACACGCACAACTGCACAAAGACGTGCACACTCCTCC
>NW_012107297.1:959210-969915 GCF_000951045.1 Mandrillus leucophaeus
TGGGCGACAAAGGGACCCGGTGAGTGCAGGGCGGTCGCCCGGCGTGGGGCGTGTGGGGGCGACCTCGGCGAGGGCACGGGCGGGGGCTCCGATTGCGTCCTGGTTCTGTGTTCGGGGCCATCCCGGGATCTAGTACCAGCCCTCCTCCACCCGAGGTCTCCTGTGTGGTCTCCCCGGCAGGGCCGTGGGCGAGGGGGACCCAAAGGGCGAGGGCCGGGCCGCCCCATGTGGGCCGCGGCTCCTGGCCCGGACACTCTCACAGCTTGCTGATACCCAGCATTGGCCGGCAGCCGCAGAAACGCGCGGGGGCAGGTTGACACACAGTACACGCACGGGCACACTAACCCGTGGCACAGGCATGCTGGCGCACACACTGGCAGCCACTGGCACACGCTCATCACACACAGTGGCACGCCGTCATACATGCCTCGGTCAACACATTCTTGCTTACAGCCTTGTTGGCATGAACAGCTCACACTCCAACACACACCAATTCTAACACACCCTCGTGCTAGCACACACGTGTGGGCATACACTGATACGCAAACTGTCACCTGCACTCGCTGTAGCAAACACTCTTGCTGGTACACACATCACCCTCACTGGCACACACACTTGTGCTGGCATGTCTCACCAACACAGTGGAGCGCAAGGCCACACCAACACTGACCCCCACAGACACAATCAGACTAATGCTTGCAAAGACTGGCACCCCGCAGGCACGAGCTGCTAGCCGGAGGCCCGCTGACACACACGTTCCAGGCCCCACATGGCCAGAAGTGGAAACACACATCACACAGGGTAGAACGCTCCCCACTGCCCCCAGCCTGGGGAAAACAGATCCCTTCCCATCCGAATAGATCGCATCCATCTACTCTGTTCCCTTTCCCTCTGACCTCCTGAGGAGTGGCTGGCCAGGGGCTGTTTTGAACCTAGGGCTGGGAGAACCCCTCCCGTTCTAGAACCTGGCCTGAAATACTCAGAAAGAAACGGTCTATGCCTCTGAAAGGGGAAAGTGGGACAGAAGGAGGAGGGGGCTGGAGCAGGACAGCCCCTGGGGGCAGCCCTTCAGACAGGACCAGCCCTTCAGACAGGACCAGCCCTGGTCAAGGGCTCAGCATTGCCACCCTATTTTCCCCGTTGCCCTCCCCACCCAAGTGGGCACAGCAGCCTCTTCCTGGGCTCCCCCTCTTTCTCATTGTTTTCTGTCTTTCTCCTCTCCTATTCTTGTGCCTGACTTCTGCCTCCTCCCTTTCCTCTCCTCCCCTCTCCTCGGTTCCATTTATTATTAAGCTCTTGCTGTATACTAGGCATAGTGTGGGTGATCAAAGATGCGCAAGGTCCACTCCTCTGAAGGAGCTAACAGACTAGAGAGACACACCCCAGTGGGCACCACCTTTCAGGGCCACTGACAAAGCCATTTCTCACGTACTGCCATCTGAGACTCTCTCTCAACAGTGTGAGAAAGGGCTTCCAGAGATTATTTCCATTTTCTAGAGGAGGAAACTGAGGCTCAGAGGCAACTTAGGCTCTTAATGTTTAGAAACTACTTTCCAGCCATCCTCCTGACAGCTCTTCCAGGAGGTTAATTTTCCTCTTCCTGTTTTCTAGCAGAGGAACCAGAGAGCTGGAGAGGTCATGTGATTTGCCTAAGGTCAAAAGAGGCCAGAGGCAGGGCAGAGGCTGGAGTCCACTTGGTCATGTCTCTGTGGATGGCCCTAGGGCACTACCAGGCCCCACATGGGCCAGGGAGGGGTGCCCTGCTCTGTGCTGGAGGCCCAGGCTTTGGGGGAGACAGCAGAAGATCATGCTGTGTCTGCATGCATCTTGATGGCTAGTCCCCATTGCAGCTGGCTGGCCAGCACTGTGACCTAGGCCTCTGTCCTCAGTAGGAAGGTATGTGACTCCCTCCCCAGCCACATCCATCTTGACCCATGAGGTCAGGCTTTTCTTCCTGCAGGGTATAGCAGGGAGTTGGAGCCATTCTCCACTCCTCCTGTCCTTCCTAGGCTGCCTTGTGATTGGGGTAACTCAGCCTCTCTTGGGTCTCTCTGTACCTCTCTGTGACTTGGGGGATAAGTGTCATTGCTGTCCTGCTGACATGATTGTCAGGAAGATGTGGACACCATGGGCTTCCAGGCACCTGTTGGAGACCCTGTCTCTGAGGCCAAGATATTTTCCATGAATCCCCCTGCCCTGCCTTGAACTCACTGCTGGACCTTTGGGACATTGGGCAATTGCCTTTACTTTTCCGGACCTTAGTTTCCCATCTGTAAACTGGAGCTATCAATACTTAACATTTTAAGGCTTCCCTTGTACTTACTGACTTCACTGGGCAGGGGAAGAGGCACTGCCTGAAGCCTGGAGCCAAGGCCCAGCTAAATCCACCTGATAGTGGCCCTGACCTCCCCCTCAGACTCTCCTGCAGCCCCATGAGGGCTTTCTGTCCCTTTCCAGACAGTTTGCTAAGTAATTTGGAAAAGAAGGGCAAAATCGGTAATGGGCTGTACCTTGTCTTTTTCCATAAGCCATGAGATTCTACTTTATCTATGACTTAGAGGAGGAATCTGAAGATATCGAAAACTGAACATCAGGAATCATTGCATCCATCCCTCCATCTGGAATTGCACCCCCATATGAAAGTGACAATGAAAATTTATCAGAAACTGTCACTGCCTTCTAGGAATTCCCAGGGTCAAGGGGGAAAGTGGTGTTAAATACCTGGACAGGGCTGTGCGTGGTGGCTCACGCCTGCAATCCTAGCACTTTGGAAGGCTGAGATGGGCAGGTTGCTTGAGCTCAGGAGTTTGAGACCAGCCCGGGTAACATGGTGAAATACCATCTCTACAAAAAATACAAAAATTAGCTGAGTGTGGTGGCACATGCCTATAGTCCTAACTACTCAGGAGGCTGAAGTGGGAGGATCACTTGAGCCTTGGAGGTCAAGACTGTAGTGAGCCATGATCATGCCACTGCACTCCAGCCTGGGTGAGAGTGAGACCCAGTCTGAAAAGATAAAAACAAAATACCTGAACAGGACTAATCACAGGGCAGGAGTATGATGGTTGCTGTAAGATGCTCTGGGAACAATCATATATTCATTCAACAAATGTTGATGAGTGCCTTCTGAGTGCCCAGGGCCTGGGTATTCAGAGAGGAAGGAGTCTACTCTGTCCTCCAGGGATTTAGAGCAGAGCAGGTGGTCATAATGCAGGATGATGTGTGTTGTGGGAGGCTTAAGGAGAAGTCCCCAACCCAGGCCCAGGCAGGGAGCATGGCACAGGAAGCTCTCCTGGAAAGGAGGTGGCATTGGAACTGCTGAGCTTCATCTGGAAGGATGAGGAGGCCAAGGGGGCGGGATTGGGAATGATATTCCTGGCCGAGGGTGCAGAATTTGCAATGGCTTGGAGGCAGGAAGCAAGGCGTGCAGCCTGGGGCCTGGGCTGGGGATGACACTGAGCCTTAAGAGGTAAACACAGGCCGGTCACCAGCAGCCTGGGAATGTCAGGCTAAGGAGAGAGCATTTTCTCCTGAAGTGGATGGTGAATCAGAGAAGAGTGTGAGGCAGCTGAGGGCTGAAAGCAGATGTTTTCATTTCAGAGAGATGTCTTTGGCAGCGCCAAGGAGGGTGGATGGGAAGAGCAGGCCTAGAAGCAGGGAGACCAGTCAGGAGGTTGGGGAGAAACCTGAGAACTAAGGCTGCGAGCTCTGAATTTATGCTGCAGAGAGGATAGAGCTGAGAAACATGAATGTGAATGGGAGGTGGAGTCCATCAACCTTGCTGGTCCATGGAACCTTTGCCAGGTATCTGGTGTGTTAGAATTATACGCATAATCTCAATGAATTCAACTGTAATCTAGTAACGTAGTGATTGTTGTCCCCATTTTGCAGATGAGGAAACAGACTGGGAGAGATTAAGTATTTGTTCACTGCCATTCAGCCAGCAAGCGTAAGAATCCAGGCCTATTGGCCCACAAAGCCCTCTCTGCTACTCGATGCTTTTGCCCAAGAGAGGGGGCCTTGTCTGGCTCACAGTTGGCCTCCCCAGCAGCTCCCAGCCTCAAGTTGTGCATCCTTTCTGGGCCTTGCTGTTTCCACTAACTCAACAGACAACATGAAGGATCAGATTTAGAAAACAGGAGGGACTTCCTGAGAGGCAATGGTAGGGAATGGAATTTCCTTTCCTGCAGATGAACTCTTTTTTCAGAGAAAGGAGGATGATGGGGACTTGTAATCACCAGCTCTCTGTGAACTTTGGCTGTCATTTCTCTTGGTGGTTAAGCCCTGTGTGACCCATCTTGGCTGGAACATGGGGAAGTCCTGTGGCTTTGGCCACGGCTGCTTGTGGGCCCATCGAGTGGTAGCATCGAGCCTGGCCCGTTATCTCTGATCCCTGATTCCAGGCCGGCCTCTGGGCTTCAGACTTCTCCACTGCTCTCTTCCTTCCAAGTTTGGGCCTCCTTGCCTGAGGCTGACGCCTCCCGTTGGCATGGGTCCAGAGGTCCTGAGTTGTGGGCTTGCCACTTCCAGGGCTTCTGACACTTTGAGGTGGTGGCAGTAGAACAGCAGGCTGGGAGTCAGCATACCCCAAGTGAGGTCCTGGCCTCCACCCAGCCGTCCTCCGCTGCTGCCAGAGTGCTCGTGCCTACCATCTGGCTGAGGCCTGCAGGGCTGGGAGCAGCTTGGTGAGGGAGCCAGGGCAGTCTGTTATAGGCTGGATGTAGTGGGGCTTCTGCGTTAAGGGGTCTGGATCCTGGGGTAAGGATCAAAATGTGAGGCAGGGCTTTGGAAATGTGGATGAATGACGTCGCATAGGGAGGAGGTATAGAGTATGAAGAGAGGATGATTAGGGACAGCCAGGGCCTTGGAGAGCACCAGTGCCTGGGCGTGGAGAGAAGAGGGAGGAAACTGACGGAAGGCCATCTTCTTGGAGCCAAAGAAGCAGGGACAGACCCACAGAGGATGAGCTGGAGCAAGACCCCTCAGATTCAGCCAGAAGACAGTAGCTGGTGGCATGGGTTTTGGTGGAGTGGTGAGGGCAAAGCTAGGCTACAGCGGGCAGAGAGGAGTGGGAGAGAACCCTGCTTTTCTTATGCTTAGAGCAAGGTTTGAGCCTCTTGGAGGAAGGGCATGAGGCCCAGGGCTGGGAGCAAGCGGGCAGTGAAGACTGTGGGTATGGGAACCTAGGGGTTTTATCTCATCCACCCCCTCCTTCTGCCTTATGTCCACAGGCAGAAGACCACTGCCCTGTGCTGTCCTTTCAGGCTTAGGCTGAGGGGTTGTGAAGTGTGAGCTGGTCCTGGGGAAGACATGCAATGTGCTGGCTCCAGAAAGGTGGGGCGTCTGACTGAGGTGGGGGACTTGGAAGAAGGCTTCTTCGAGGAGGTGACCCCGGAGCTGGGTGCTAGAATATGAGAAAGAGTTAGGCGGGAGTAAAGTGTTCTAGACAGAAAGAAGAGCCTAGGCCAAGGTGCAGATACTGGGTGCAGGTGTGGGAGTGTGAGGGGTGAGGCTGTGGAGGAAGGAGCAACCTTGGCCAGTAGGCCTTGGGTGGGTGGTTTCAAGGTACTTTCTTATTCATTCATACTTCAGGCTGAGTGAGCTCCCCATTTGGTGAGCAGCTTGTGGTTCAGGGCTATTTCTGTTCTCAGTTGATACTTCCTCACCCACACTGGGTCTGCTTCCCCAGGAGATGCCTGGCAGAGGTTTGCTGAACTGGACTGAACATTTTTTTCCCTTCTTGCCTCTGCTGTCGGCCCAGGGACTTCCTAAGTGCTGAAATTAGGCCTTTCCCATTAGTGAATCCTAAGACTGAAAGAAATACTTCCCACATTAGGCAAGTTCTCAAAAGAGAGGGGTGGGGTCCTGACTCCTGCATCAGCCTGGGAAGTCCTGAGGGACAGGAATATACCACCCCTATTAGCATGGGGCGCCTGAGCTGGAGGCCTGGGAGCTCCCTCATCTGATTGGCTTTTGCAGGTGGGAGCCATGTCTCCCTCCTCAGACTAGAGGCTTCTGAAGGAAGGATATCTCCCCCATCACACTGGGGGCTCCTGAGGTTGGGGCCTTGTCTCCTACGTGAGTCCTGGGATTAGAACAGGTATCATCTCAGATGGTCCCTGGGTGCTCTGCGTTCTTCCCTCCCATGTGGACAGGATGGGTCCTGTCCCAGGGGTGGCTTGAGTCCCAGTAGGGGGTTGGAGAACAGAGGGGGTTGGCAGGACAGGGTGGCTGCTTTTGAGAGGGTAACAAAGGACTCTGTTGTCCCAGCCCCCTCCCGCCTTCCCTAAGGGGCCCTGGCAGGGTCATCTCTCCGGAGACGCACCTCCTCCTTCCTGGGACTGGCCCCATCTTTAGTCCCACTTCAGAAGAACTGCTTGTTCCTTCCCAGGAGACCTGGTGCCAGATGAGGCCCCTGGGAGTTGGACTAGACAGGTCCCCAGAATTCTGTGTGACTAAGGTCACCGCAGGAACTGAACAGCTTTTCCTCTACCTGGGGCTGGGCAACACCTGGCTGAGGCCACAGTTGAGCTTCTGCCTCCCTGCACCTGGAGAGGGATCTGCTGGTGTAAAAGGCCTTTAGCACTGGGAGCACTGTGACTGATGTTGAGTCAGCAGGAGGCAGGATGCAATGTCTGAACCATTCAGTGGTTCAGCAGCCCATGTATGGGCCTGGATGAGGCAGGAGGTCCCTTTCATGCTGGCCCTGGACCTGTAGCCCACAACCAGCTCACTTGGTCCTTGTGCAGCCGTACCCTTCCCTCAGCCTTGCAGGGAGGCTTGTTGAACTGGACTGAACTCTTTCTTCCCTTCTTCCCCCATCACACTGGGGGCTCCTGAGGTTGGGGTTTTGTCTCCCACATGAGCCCTGGAACTAGAACAGGTATCATCTCAGATGGTTCCTGGGCACCTTGTCTTCTGCCTTCCCGTGTGCAGGATGGGTCCATCCCAGGGGTGGTTTGAGTCCTAGTAGGGGGTTGGAGAACAGAGGGTTGGACAGAGGGCGAGCAAACCTCTGCCAGGTTTGTTCCCTCTTCACCCTTGCCCCTGCCTTGTGCAATGGGCATGGACAAGTTTTGGCATAGGGCCAGGGGAGGGGTGGGGAGTAGACTGCTGGGGCTCACCGCCTCAGAAGGGTCCCAGAGATATGCTCTACTGCGTACTTATTGCTGTGTGACCTTGGGCATGACATGCACCCTCTCTGGGTCCTAGTGTCCCTATGAAGTCAAATCACGTGAGAGGCCCTTCTGCTAGCAGGTCCAGGAGTGACCTTTCTTCTGGGCAGCCAAAGTAGAAGATTGAGCAGCTCAGGCCTCTGCTACAGGCCAGTGGTACTGAGACCACCAGGGAGTGTGTCCTGGGTGGGAAATGGGTGTTGGGTGCTGAGGGCCAGGAAGGAATTGGCTATTGCTCCAAAGGGTGGTGCTGTCTCCCATGGTATCAGTAACAGCAGTCGTGATCACCTCCAGGGACATACAGCATCTGTAGCAGGTATGTGGCTCATGCCTGTAATCCCAGCACTTTGGGAGGCTGAGGTGGGTGGATCACTTGAGGTCAGGAGTTTGAGACCAGCCTGGCCAACATGGTGAAACCCCATCTCTTTTGAAAATACAAAAGTTAGCCAGGCATGGTAACATGCACCTGTAGTCCCACCTACTCAGGAGGCTGAGGCAGAAGAATCGCTTGAACCCAGGAGGTGGAGGTTGCAGTGAGCCAAAATAGCACCACTGCACTCCAGCCTGGGTGACAGGACAAGACTATCTCAAAAATTAATAAATAAAATAAAATATGGCAAAAAAAAAAAAAAATAAAAATAAACAAAGCATCTTTAGTAACCCTTTGCCCAGGTGTTTGCTCCTCGTGAACGCCCTTCCCTCTCTTTTAAGACTCAGGTCAGGCCGGGCGCAGTGGCTCATGCCTGTAATCCCAGCACTTTGGGAGGCTGAGGCTGGTGGATTGCAAGGTCAGGAGATCGAGACCATCCTGGCTAACACGGTGAAACCCCGTCTCTACTAAAAATACAAAAACTTAGCCGGGCGTGGTGGTGGGCGCCTGTAGTCCCAGCTACTCAGGAGGCTGAGGCAGGAGAATGGCGTGAACCCGAGAGGCAGAGCTTGCAGTGAGTAGAGATCTCACCACTGCACTCCAGCCTGAGCGACAGAGCGAGACTGTCTCAAAACAAAACAAAAAAACACACACACACACAAAACACTCAGGGCAGGAGCACTTCCTCCAGGAAGCCTTCTCTGCTGCTCTGGGGCCTCCTCTGGGCACCTGCAGCCCTCTCGGTGATCTGATTAGCATGGATTATTAGCAGATTAGCATAGGGGTTAGGCTCTTGGAAGAACCAGATTTCCTGGTTTCCAGTCCCAGCTCTGACACTTACCAGCTGGGTGGCTTCTCTGATTACTTAACCCTTTCTCTGCTGTGGCTCCCTTATCTGTAAAATAGGGTAGTATGTTGTCATGAGGACTGAGTTAAAATTAAGTAAAATAAAGCAAAGAAAGTCCCTGTGCAAGTTCAGTGTTTCCGGCTGTTATCGCTTGTGTGACCTCTCACCGGGCCTGCCTCCCTCACCCAGCTGTGAGCTCCCCCAGGGAAGGACCCTGTTTGATTCATTTTTTTGAGGCTCCCAAGGCCTCATTACAAGCCTGTATTATTGTTGGCTTTCAGTACCTGATTGCTGACTTGACCACATACAACAGCTTTCCCATCCTTAAAGGCCTGGATCACGTACATTCACCTCTTCCTCTGGGAAACCCTCACTGGATTCCCAGCGCTTTGTGACCTTCTTGTAATCTCTCTCTGTCAGCACTCATCCCTCCCTCCCTGCATAGATCCTGGGTATTTGCACACTCATGATGTCATCTTGTGAGGTCAAGAACTTTTCAAGAGCACCTGGCCTGGATCTGCTTGTCCCCAGCACCTGCGCAGACCTGGCATGCCGCTGAACTCCATAAATATTTGTTCAGCCAAGGCATCTCACTGGGAGGAGATATTCTAGGGGGTGGGCAGGGTGGTTGATGAGGACCATAGGACATCATTGCTGATTTCAAAAATATCTCAAAGTAGCCCAGAGCCATAGGAATTAGATTATTCTTTGCGACCTAAAGGGCAGAGGTCACTGGATGTCCAGCTTTACCTTGCTGGAAGACTGTATTTTCTGACAATCAGAGCTCTCTGGGAAGGGGCTTGGCGGCTCATTCCCACCTCTGGGCCTTTGTTCCTGCTGTGCCTCTCTGTCTACTTGTTCCAATCCTACTTCTTAAATAGGTGCCCCGGTCATGAAGCCATTCTCTCCCGGCCTCTGGAGCGTGCGCTCAATTCTTCATCCTCATCGTCAGTCATGTACGGAGCCTTTCCCGGGTGTGGGCAGTGGCATGGGAGAAAAGGGAGTCCCTCCTTAGGATGGGCATCTGGGTCTGGCTGCAATCCCTCCAGTGTGGTTTGACCTGGCCTGAGGAGGGGACCATGGTTTCCGATGACCCACCGGTGATCAAAGAGCTCTTTATTCAGCTGGACAGCCTCCCTTGGCTGGCAGAGCACAGAGCTCCCCATCGACTCCCCACTGGGCAAGTACTCAGAACCCACCTAATTACTGGGGACAGAATTCTGGGCACTGCATCCAGCAGGCTGCGGTCATAATCAGCTAATTAAACCACCCAAGCATTGCTCCTTGGCCCAGAGCAGAGGGAATGGGGGTGGAGTGGTGAGGCTGGGAGGAGATATAACAGGGGAGGCTCAGAGATGGGCCTGCAGAGCAGGGCTGGGAGGGGGAAGCAGGAAGTGCAGAGGGAGGATGTGAAGCAGGGAGAGAGGCAGGCAGATGCCCAAAGGTGCCATCTGAGGAGAGCACCCAAGTAGGGTGAATGGAGGGCAGGAGCTCTGACCTGGGAGACAGGGATCCCACTTCTTCACTGTCCCTGTGCTGCCATAGGCAAGCTGCTTTTCCTCATTGGGCTTCAGTTTCTCTATGTGTCAAGCAGGAAGTAGGAGAGGCTTTGGCCTAGAGGCTCCCTAGGACCCTTTCCTTCTCTCGTTGGGAGAGGGCATGAGCGGCAGCGTGATTCTGGCAGGATAGCTTGGCCTCTGGCAGCCCTGCTTTCTGCAAGTGGCAGACAGTGTAGGAGTCTGTTCCAGCCTGAGACTGGGTCAGAAGGGAAGACAGTTGGGAGCAGCAGTCTGCCCACCTGGCTCCCCAAGCACGTCCCGCCCTTGGTCCTGCCTTCGGGACTGTCCTGTGGTTCCCAAACTGGTCCTCAGCGAGGGACTCTTTAAGGCGGAGGTCTCCCTCCCCAGGGCTGGGCAGTGTCATTTCCATTTGTGTAGGAATTGCCCAAGTAGCACCCTCAGAGTTGGAGGAGGGGCTCTTGGAGCTAGAGCCAGGAGGTTTGGAGGTTGCAATTCAGAGTTAGACTCTGCTTGTACTGCTCACTTGCTAGCTCCATGACCTTCAGCTTGGGTCTTAAACTCTCTGGCCTCAGTTTTCTCCTTTGGGAAATAGGTATAATAATATTAATGGGGTTGCTGTGGGCAGAGAGGGTCAGGGCTTCATAAAAAGCCATTGTCGGCCAGGCATGGTGGCTGACGCCTGTAATCCCAGCACTTTGGGAGGCTGAGGTGGGAAGATGACCTGAGGTCAGGAGTTCGAGACCAGCCTGGCCAACATTGTGAAACCTCGTCTCTACTAAAAATACAAAAATTG
>NW_012107297.1:970455-978140 GCF_000951045.1 Mandrillus leucophaeus
ACTGTACTCCAGCCTGGGTGACAGAGTGAGACTCTGTCTCAAAAAAAAGAAAAAGCCATTGTCATTCAAGACTGAGAGTGGATCTCAGCTCCTTCCCTCTCCCATGTCCCCTCCCTCCTCTTTCATCCCTCTTTTCCATGGTCCAGGGCTGTGCACACAGCTGTGTGCGGCGGGTGGGGGCTGTGCCGGCCAGCTGAGAAGCTCTGAGGAAGGCAAGAAGGGAAGTGAGATTGCCCAGGGTCAGCAACAGCAGTGTGGTGCTGGGCCTGGGGCCCCTCCCCTCTGGCCCTCACCCATGGCAGATTCTCTAGGAGGAAGTGGGGAGAGATTGGGGAGCAGGAAGCTGGGGGCAGTTGTGGAGGGAAGTCCCTCGGCATCCTGGCCCCATGCTCCTCTTTCTTAACCCTCACCCCTGTGCACAGCCCCGAGCCTGGCTTTCTGCCAAAGGAGCCAGCAGGCCACTGTTTCACACACTCAGAAAGCAACAGCTTTCCTGGTTCCCAGCCCCGAGTAGGAGGTGCCTGCTTGGAGCTCAGGCACTTGGAAAGCAGTGCCTACTACAGGGTCTGCCAGGTCTGGAGGAGGCAGCAAAAGAGAAGAAAGACCCCCAGCCCCCACAGCCTCTCCTCACAGTGCTGGGCTGAGACATGCCAGGGACTCTGACTCCAAGGCAGCTGGTTACATAACTAAGCATGCCTCCCTGCTCCTTTCCTCCCTGTCTCCCTAGAGGGGCCTTGGAGGAGGTGCTGCATTGCCCAGAATTCCTGAGCCCAGAAGGTCATGGGGAGCATCCCTCTGCCTTGGATAGTGGTAGTGCCGCCCACACCGTGTAGAATGGTGAGCTGTGTAGGATGGTGAGCCATGTATGCTTCCTCAGTGCAGGCCTCTGGGGTTGGCTCTGAGCATTGTCCCCTCCAACTCTCTTGGGAGCAGAGCTGCAAAGGGAAGAAGCCTCATTAGAGGAAACAGGCCTTGTCCTGAGATAATTTGCCTGAAAACTGCCCCCAGAGGAAACTGGCCTCTCTGCAGCCAGAGGAACAAATAGCTAGCATTTTACACTTTGTCCCATTCTATTCAACAAACATTTCTCCTTCCACTCAAGGAATGTCCCGAAGCGGCCAGGCCTGTCCCAGTGGTGTGTCTCTCTCCAAGCGGGAAGGGGATTTATGGAGCAGCTCTGCTCTGCCTCCCGCCTGACGCTGCCCTTTCTCCGAAGTTGAGGGCCTGGCCTTCCCAGGTTCTGGGTGGCAAGGAACCTTATGATGTGGAACGCTATCTCCCTGGGCCTTGGGCTAGAAGTTTTCAGGGTTAGCTTATATCGTTTCTGTTAGGCCATCGCTGTCCTCCCGAGGAGATTCCAAGGAACAAAGCTTTCTCTCTGTGCCACACCCCAGGCCCTGTGCTGGGCACCTGAAATATAAAGAGGACCCAGACAAGTCTCTGCCCTCATGCTGCTCAGATGTATTGGGAGAGAGGAAATAGATGATCACAACAGCTGCCAGAAGAGGGGTAGTGGGCATCTGTTTTTAGCAGGGACAAAACAGAGCCAGAGGTTAAGGATCAGAGGCAGCTCACCAGAAGTAGGGGCCGTGAGCAGGTTGGAAAGTGCGTTTGTGTGAGCCAGAAGTAATACTCTTCTGGCAGTATCTCTGTGATGTGGGTTTTCATCCAGGTCTGACTTTCTTCAGCAGACTTGAGAAACCTACTATGTGCCTGCATAGTGTCAGGCACTGGTTTCACCTGCTGTCAGTAAGGAGTGTCTTGGGAATGCAGACTGCTTAAGAACAAAAAACACTAGGGTGAAAAGTGAAAGTTCTGCCACATGGCATCACAGTGAGTTTTTCAGCCTGGACAAAGAAAATGGGGTGGGTATATCAAGAGACACTGGGCTCAGCAAACCTGCCGTTGGAAACCAGGGTCTACTGTGCTGAGGGTATGGAGAGCAAAGCTTTCCTCCAGCCAGGAGACACTGCAGAGGTCTGATGGCTGTTCCCAGAGGAGCCCATGGACACTAGACAGTTGGGAAACTGTGTCTTAGGAGAAACAGCTCCAGGCTGTGGGACTGGCAGCCAGGGGCCATGTGTGCTGGTCTCTACAAATTGGAGGGCTATCTTTAGGCACACTGAGGCCACATGGAGTGGTGGAGAGAGGCAGCTGGCTGGGGTTCTCACCTCCCCTCTACTAGTAATTGCATGTCTGTAGGCAAGTTTTCCAGCCTCTGGAGATAGCCTGTTCACCCTTTCTCAGTTACAGCTGTGCTAATGAAAGCACCCAGCACATTAGCAGGGCTCTTCACTGGTTGATGTTATGATGGGTCTCTATTGCCCCAGGGTACTGGGAGAAACCTAGAGACATTTTAAAACTCAATAAGGAGATTTTTTTTTTTTTTTTTGCAACAGATTTTTTTGACATTCTAAAAATGACAAAGATGATTACACATCATAATCAAGCGGCTAATATGCGTGGTCGTTTCTCCCTGCGCTGACTGTTCTATAGCAGCAATTCAGTGTAGCAGCGATTCACTATGCATACTTGAAACAATCCAGCCACCTCTGATGTTCACCATTTGCAGAGTAAACTTTGTAGTAGGAAGAACTTTCAAAGAACCATGACCCGGCCCCACACTGAGCCCTGACCCAGCGTTCAGAAAGACCTGGGTTGCTCCGGCCTCAACTTCCATTTGAGTGTAGAGCTGGATGGGGGTGTGTCGAGCTCCCTGGAAAAGAGAAACCCATTCCTTCCTGTGGGCAACCCGAGTTCAGGGGATCCAAACTGAACGGTGATAGAGACATGTCTCCCAAAGTACTGTTGTCCTCATTCTACCGCCACTGGCTCAGGTCAAGCCCCACTCCTGGCCTGGATCATTACAGTTGTCTTCTAGTTACTCTCTTTCTGCTCAGTCCCAACCCTCCAAGCCATCCTGTTATTCTGAAATTCACATATGGCCATATCCTTCCCAGCCTAAAGCCTGATCCACTGCTCCCTATCTCCTATGGGAAAGTCCCCATTTTCTAGGAGGCCCTTCAGGATCTGTCCGTAATGTCCCTTCCATACTCCTTTCCCAGCTGTCCCCACTACACTGCTAACAACCTGGCTGCATTGACTTTTTTGGATCTTGCTTAACAGTCTTTGCACTTTTCACACCTCTGTGCCTTTGCTCAAGCCTGTCTCTTTAGCTGGAATGCCCTTCCTCCTCTTGTGAAATCTTCCTTAAAGACATTTCAGGCTGGGTGCTGTGGCTCACACCTGTAATCCCAGTACTTTGGGAGGCTGAGGCAGGCGGATCACTTGAGCACCATTGCACTCCAGCCTGGGCAACGAACAAATCTCAGTCTCAAAAAAAAAAAAAAAAGAAAAAATAGACATTTCAATGAAGTTCATTGAACAACTGCACAGGGTACCTGCTTGCTCTAGACATGAAGCCCTCCCTTGACTCTGCTCCCTGCCCAAGTAGAGTGAATGGCCTCTTTCAGGCTCCCTTAGCACTGTGCAGGCTTCCTGGATGGCACTTTGTATTGTAGTTGACTGCTAACAAGTCAGTTCCCTCTCTGCTCAAGGGCAAATGTGTATTTCTTGTCTCTTGGACTCCCAGCTCCTGACTGGGGCCTGGCACAGTGTGAGGCCAGAGTCGGTTGGGGAGTGAGTCAGGGAAGATTCCCTGGAGGAAGTGAGCCCCAAGCTGCTGACTTAAAGAAGAAGCACCCTTTCCCTCTTCTTACTTCCTTCCTGGTCCTGGTGCTGAAGGAAAACAGTTGAAACTTTTTTTTTCCTTTCCTTTTTTTCCTTTGAGATAGGATCTTGCTGTGTCACCCAGACTGGAGTGCAGTGGCACGATCATAGCTCACTGCAGCCTCGAAGATTTTTTGTGGAGACAAGGTCTCACTGTGTTGCCCAGGCTGGTCTCAAACCCCTGGGCTCCAGAGATCCTTCTGCCTCAGCCTCCCGTAGTGTTGGGTTTATAGGTGTGAGCCACCATGCCTGGTCTGAAACTGACTTTGAAAAGGGAAATGTATAGCTTTTGAATTGGTGGATGAAATCTCCTAGCCTGGAGATAATTAAATAAGGCTTAGATCTCCCTCTCTCCCTTCACACATTTCCTGAATACCTAGAACATGCCAGACACTGGAGCTACAAAAATGAATTAAATAAAACGTGTCTATCTTTTTCTATCTCCATAATGTTCATGCTGGAAACTGCCCTTTCCTTTTTCTGTTTCATTGGACCAAGTTCAAATCTTAGCATGTCACTTGTAGCTCTGACTCTGGGCACATCACGCCACCTTTCTGAGCCCTAGTTTTCATATGCATACCACGGAGATGATAATATTCCCCTCACAGGGTGGTGATGGATCATGTGTGTGAGGGACTGAACAGGTGACTTTGACAGTGGTTTCTCATTGAGTGGCAGCCACTCTCTGACTGGAAGTTTCTTAAGGGCAGTGACCATGTCCAGTAGATAAATGTGTCTTAGTGCCCAGCCTAGGACCAGGCATGCAGTACATGAGGGTCATCAGCCATCCCAATTTTCCTGGGACAGTCTCAGTCCTGCTGTAGCAGGACGAGTGGCAGACAAAACTCCTCAGACACCGAGTTAAAGAAGGAAGGGGTTTATTCGGCCGGGGGCATTGGCAAGACTTCTGTCTCAAGAGCCGAGCTCCCTGAGTGAACAATTCCTGTCCCTTTTAAGGGCTCACAACTCTAAGGGAGTGCGTGTGAGAGGGTCGTGATTGAGCAAGCAGCAGGTATGTGGCTGGGGGCTGCATGCACCGGTAATTAGATCGGAACAAAACAAGATAGGGATTTTCACAGTGCATTCCTATACAATGTCTGTAATCTATAGATAACAGATCTTGACCAGACCCAG
This sequence comes from Mandrillus leucophaeus, assembly GCF_000951045.1. Taxonomy (NCBI): domain Eukaryota; kingdom Metazoa; phylum Chordata; class Mammalia; order Primates; family Cercopithecidae; genus Mandrillus; species Mandrillus leucophaeus. The sequence goes on from NW_012107297.1 coordinate 975,319, forward strand.
GGTGCGTCGCCGGGCTGTCTGCCTGTGGATTTCATTTCTGCCTTTTAGTTTTTACTTCTTCTTTCTTTGGAGGCAGAAATTGGGCATAAGATGATATGAGGGGTGGTCTCCTCCCTTACTGCATCTCAGGAAACCCTTCAGCTCACTCTTGGGCAAATCAGTACTGTGGGTCACCCTACAATATCTTCTCATAAAGATTCGTAGAATAGGTATATCCACTAAGCAAGCGTTAGTGAAGTACAGGGGTGGGACTTGAACAGGGCAGGACAAGCACTGGGTGGCTGCCTTGGGCGCTGAGAGGAGTCAGCAGAAGGATCTGGAAGGCCTAGCACGTGTACAGTGGTAGGTAGGGATGGGGCCATCTGCAGCTTGGCAGGGTGTGGGGAGGACATCAGGCCCTGAGTCTGTAAGGTGATTGCTTTCAAACAGGTTTCAGGCTCCCAAGGGCCATGTGCTCTTCCTCAGACACATCCAGAGAGGGTGTGGTTGATTCTCACTTTTTTGATTTCTATTAATATATTGAGCCCTCAGCTGCTCTTCCACCTTGGTAGCTGGAGGCCTCTCCTTCGTCAGCCCACTGAGTCTCGGCATGCCTGCCCACCGCCTTCTGAGCTGTCCATGCCAGACTGAGATGAGACAGGGCAGAGGCATGGGCTGCCAGATGGGAGAGCAGGGCTGCAGGCTTGTTCTCAGGCCCACCAGCCCCAGAAACTGAGTGAGCCTTGGTTTCTCACACGGTGTCTGTGAGTTGTCACGTGTGGAAAGCCCCTTGGCGTCTTTAGTATGCAATAGGTACACAGCAAGTCTCGTATTTTGTCCCTGTCTATAAAAGGGGGACAATAAAGCTTGCCCTGCACACCTCCAGGACTGTTGTGTGGGCCAAACGGGATGTGGATGTGGGATGTAGGAACATTTGGTAAACTGTATCATACCCTACAAATGTTTGAGGATGGGGTTCTTAATAGGGCAGCCCTTGTCAGCCCAAGATTCCAGCCCAGGCATGGAAGGCTTCTCTTGGGGATATGCCCCAGGATCACAAAGAAATCTGGTGGTGCTGCCCTTGTGAGCAGCAGACCCCTGCAGGCAGGACCTAGACTCAGCTGAGCTCTGCTTCTTCTTCTTCTTCTTCTTTTTTTTTTTTTTTTTGAGACAGGGACAGGGCCTGGCTCTGTTGCCCAGCCTGGAGTGCAGTAGTGCAATCATAGCTCACTATAGCCTTGACTTCCTGGGCTCAAACAATCCTTCCTCCTCAGCCTCTCGAGTAGCTGGGACCACAGGTGTGCGCCACCGTACCAGGCTAATTTTTAAATTTTTTGTACAGATGTGGTTTTGCTACATTGCCCAGGCTGATCTTGAACTCCTGGGCTCAAGCAATCCTCCTGCCTTAGCCTCCCAAAGTGCTGGGTTACAGGTGTGAGCTACCACGCCTGGCCAAGATCTGCTTCTTCTGAAACCATGGCAAGAGAAAGACAGACAGACTTGGACCTACTGCAGGGGAGGGTTAAGTAGCAGCGGGACTCCAAACAAGAAGAAGGAATGTCTTCCGGAGCCTCATCTGTCTGTTGGGCTGGAGGCAGGGCCTTTGTGAAGGCGGGTGGTGCTCAGATCGCCTCTGGGCCCTTCCTCCAGCCCCGAGGCGGATTCACCATGAGGCTGATGCAGCTTCAGCTTCCGGCCCTTCACGCTCTAGAGCCCTTTCCAAGGCCTAGCAATATGTCCACGTGCTCAGGGGTTTTGTGAAATTTGCAAAAGGAAGATATTTTTGTACTCTTAAAAAAAAAAAAAAACCTTTCAAGCTATATAAGCTTTAGGCCCACAAGCCCAGCTCTGCTCTGCTGTGGCAAGTTTTCCTTTGGGCTGGGATGTTGGTGCCATATCTGCTGCATGTCCTCAGGGGGCTCTCATCCCCCTGGGGCAGAGATCTGTCATTGGTTAGAGTCCTCCATGCAGAAGCAACACCTGAAAGGCATCCAGGGGAACCAGTTCTGGGGCAGGCTGAGCCTGCAGCTTCACTTGCCATGTAAATTAGAGACTGGAAAGGCTTCTCTGGCTTTAATCTTCCTCTTCTGCAAAATGGAGATAAGACCTTCCTGGAAAGGTTAAAATAATGAACCATAGGTAAAACTGCCTGATCTAATCTCAGGCTTGTCCTGGGAGCTCAGGAAATGCTGATGAAAGCTGGATGGAAATGGCTAGCACTTTGGCCCTCCCAAAGTGCTGGGATTACAAGCATGAGCCACCGCGCCCGACCCGGGATGGGGCCTTCTGTGGGAGTGGGGCAGAGTAGAAGTCTGAACAGGCCTTTCCTGCTCCTGGGACTGGGTCAGGAGTCTGGCTGTTCTGGTGCCTGAGAGGAGCTACCAGGGCAGGCCGAGCTGACCTTTCCTGCTCAGAAAGGAAGCCAGGCTGGCAGGGTGCGGTGCATCCCTCTGCAGAGTCAGGGAAGGGGAGTTTGTTGGCAGCAATATCTTGCCGCCTATGCTTCCCTAAGACAGGAGGCTGTGGGGAGGGCTTTGAAGAAAAAACATGGTGTCCGGCCGGGTTTCAGATCCCACCCCTACTGCTTGTTACACCTGTGAGCTACAGACGGTTACATAATCTTTCTGAATCTTGGTTTTAAAAACCATTTCTTTAAAATGGGGGTAATAAAATCCTCTCCTCACCCCCATAGGGTTGTGGTAAGGCTTAAATGAGATAATGCAGGGCTTAACACAGTGCCTGGTACACAGTAGGTGCTCAGTACATACTGATTGTCACTCTCCTGCCCCAGGACCCTCATCAACTTCTGTTTTATACTTCCCCATTTGTCTGTGCCCCGAGTT
>NW_012107297.1:978190-984085 GCF_000951045.1 Mandrillus leucophaeus
CCAGGGCAGGCCGAGCTGACCTTTCCTGCTCAGAAAGGAAGCCAGGCTGGCAGGGTGCGGTGCATCCCTCTGCAGAGTCAGGGAAGGGGAGTTTGTTGGCAGCAATATCTTGCCGCCTATGCTTCCCTAAGACAGGAGGCTGTGGGGAGGGCTTTGAAGAAAAAACATGGTGTCCGGCCGGGTTTCGGATCCCACCCCTACTGCTTGTTACACCTGTGAGCTACAGACGGTTACATAATCTTTCTGAATCTTGGTTTTAAAAACCATTTCTTTAAAATGGGGGTAATAAAATCCTCTCCTCACCCCCATAGGGTTGTGGTAAGGCTTAAATGAGATAATGCAGTGCTTAACACAGTGCCTGGTACACAGTAGGTGCTCAGTACATACTGATTGTCACTCTCCTGCCCCAGGACCCTCATCAACTTCTGTTTTATACTTCCCCATTTGTCTGTGCCCCGAGTTCAGTGTGGGCTGTCTGGTGGCAAGGACTGAATTTTGTTCACCAATCGTTCCATTCCCCAGTCCTGGCACAATGCCTTCAAGACACCCTGAATTGGTTGGCAAGAAGCTGCACTGGGCCCAAAGAAAACAGTGTTAAGTTTTAGCTGGAAACTTGCTTACAACACACTACTGTGAGCTGCTGCCAGAGCACTTACTGTATGGCTTCTGCCCTGCAGAGCTTGAATGGCCACCCACAACTGTGGCTCTGCCCTTCTAGACAAGCAGCTTTGTTCTTTTCTTCAGAGCACTTAGCACCTGCTGTAATCAATTTGGTGAGCTTTGTTGAGTCCAACTCTGTAAAATATTTGAGGAGATTTATTCTGAGCCAAATTTGAGAGACCATTGTCATGCGCGTCCGTGTGAAGAGACCACCAGACAGGCTTTGTGTGAACAATAAAGCTTTTTAATCACCTGGGTGCAGGCGGGCTGAGTCTGAAAAGAGAGTCAGCGAAGGTAGATAAGGGTGGGGCCGTTTTACAGGATTTGGGTAGGTAAAGGAAAATTATAGTCAAAGGGGGGTTGTTCTCTGGCAGGCAGGAGTAGGGGTCCGAAGGTGCTCAGTGGGGGAGGTTTTTGAGCCAGGATGAGCCAGGAAAAGGAATTTCACAAGGTAATGTCATCGCTTAAGGCAAGGACTGGCCATTTTCACTTCTTTTGTGGTGGAATGTCATCAGTTAAGGTGGGGCAGGGTATTTTCACCTCTTTTGTGATTCTTCAGTTACTTCAGGCCATCTGGGCTTATACGTGCGAGTCACAGGGGATGTGGACGTGCAAGTCACAGGGGATGCAATGACCTGGCTTGGGCTCAGAGGCCTGACAACCATGGCCTGTGACACAGCCCTCAGGAGGTCCTGAGAACATGTGCCCAACCAAGGTGGTCGGGGTACAACTTGGTTTTATATATTTTAGGAGGCATGAGACATCGATCAAATACATTTAAGGAATACATTGGTTTGGTTCAGAAAGGTGGGACAACTCAAAGCAGGGGGCGGGGTTGGGGGGAGCTTCCAGGCTATAGGAAAATTTTTTTTTTTTTTTGAGACGGAGTCTCACTCTGTCGCCCAGGCCAGAGTGCAGTGGCACGATCTCGGCTTACTGCAAGCTCTGCCTCCCGTGTTCAAGTGATTCTCCTGCCTCAGCCTCCTGAGTAGCAGGGTCTACAGGCATGCACCACCACACCTAGACAATTTGTGTATTTTTAGTAGAGATGGGGTTTCACCATATTGACCAGGCTGGTCTCGAACTCCTGACCTCATGATCCACCTGCCTCAGCCTCCCTAAGTGCTGGGATTACAGGCGTGAGCCACCGCACCCGGCCAGCTATAGGTAAACTTAAACATTTTCTGGTTGACAGGTGGTTGAGTTTGTCTAAAGACTTGGGATCCATAGAAAGGAAATGTTCAGGTTAAGATAAAAGATTGTGGAGATCAAAGTTCTTTTGAAGTCTTATGGTGGCTGCCCTTAGAGACAATAGATGACAAATGTTTCCTATTCAGACCTTTAAAAGGTGCTAGACTTTTAGTCAGTCTCATCGGGATTGGGAGGGCCTGGAAGAAAAAGATCTAGCTATGTTTACAGATGCAGATTTTCCCCCACTAAAGATGGTTTTGCAGGGCCATTTCAAGATATGGCAGATAAACATGTTTTGGGGAAAAATATTCTGAAATTCTTCCTTCTCGTAATTGTCACACTTGTCTGTGTGAAGAGACCACCAAACAGGCTTTGTGTGAGCAATAAAGTGATTTAATCACCTGGGTGCCGGTGGACTAAGTCTGAAAAAGGAGTCAGCAAAGGGAGAGAGAGAGGGGTGGGGCAGTTTTATGGCATTTGGGTAGGTAGTGGAAAATTACAGTTAAAGGGGTTTGTTCTCTTGCAGGCAGGGGCGGGGGTCACAAGTGGGAAGCTCCAGAGACTTATTGTCCAGGAGAAGGAATGTCACAAGGTAATGTCATCAATTAAGGCAGGAACTGGCCATTTTCACTTCACTTGTGGTTCTTCAGTTGCCTCAGGCCATCTGGATGTATACCTGCGGGCTTGAGCTCAGAAGCCTGACAGTAATGTTATGCCGTAGTCAAACTGGAAAGTAAGTCACGACATGTAGGGGTACATAAAACCCATCTGATGAGGTTCACTCGAGTCCGTGTGAAGAGACCACCAAACAGGCTTTCTGTGAGCAGCAAGGCTGTTTATTTCACCTGGGTGCAGGCGGGCTGAGTCCGAAAAGAGAGTCAGCGAAGGGAGAGGGGTGGGGCCGTTTTATAAGATTTGGGTAGGTAAAGGAAAATTACAGTCAAAAGGGGGGTTGTTCTCTGGCGGGCAGGGGTGGGGGTCACAAGGTGTTCAGTGGGGGAGCTTTTGAGCCAGGATGAGACAGGAGAAGGAATTTCACAAGGTAATATCATCAATTAAGTCAGGAACAGGCCATTTTCACTTCTTTTGTCATTCTTCAGTTACTTCAGGCCATCTGGATGTATACGTGCAGGTCACAGGGCATATGATGGCTTAGCTTGTGTTCAGAGGCCTGACAATGAGAATTCTTGGTTTGTAGATGACTCCCCAGGCCCCTTGGATAGGAATTTGGGCAAGATAAAAAAAAAATCAGACAAGTTCAGGCACCGAGGGTCACCCCTGTAATCTCAGCACTTTGGGAGGCTGAGGTGGACGGATCACTTGAGGTCAAGAGTTCAAAAGCAGCCTGGCCAACATGGTGAAACTGTGTCTCTACTAAAAATACAAAAAAATTAGCCAGGCGTGGTGGCGGGCGCCTGTAATCCCAGCTACTCGGGAGGCTGAGGCAGGAGAATTGCTTGAACCTGGGAGGTGGAGGTTGTAGTACGCCGGGATCATGCCACTGGGCAACAGAGACTCCGTCTCGAAAATAAAAATCAGATTTTAGTCCTCAACGTCTGAAATCTGCCTCTTCCCGCTGGAATGCAAGTGCTACAGGAGCTGTGTCACCAGGTGCCAGTGCCTGGCACGGGGGACACGGGATAATTTTGTTGAATGAATGGCTGTCTTTCTTTTTTTTCTCTGAAGTCCAGCTGGGTTCAACTTCCAGCCCAGCTGCTTTCTAGGTGGGGAAAGTTCCCTGCCACTTTCATTCAGCTTCAGTTTCTTCATCTTTAGAATGGGAAAATAGCTGTGCCATATAAAGCAAGTGCTGAGCCGGGCCTGGAACAAGGTAATGATGCCAGCTGCTATTTTTCAAATGATTTCCAAGGGTCCTTTCAGTTCTGACCTTCAGTGATCTCTCTGCCTCCAGCTTGGAGGCGACTGGGGAGAACATTCCATTCCTAGCAGACCCTTTCTCTTGGCCTCACAATGGATTTGAAGCTCTGTGCAAACTGTTTATGTTTCTTCAGCAGAGTTTATTACCCGGCTGAGCCTTCTGCAATTAATTACAAGCAAAGCAAATAACTTGTCCCTAGGAGGCTGGGCTTGGCATAAACATTTACATATAGCCAGGGGCCAGCCCAGGGCCTGAGCTCTTTCCTGAAGCCTTTGGAACAGAGAGAGATTAGAGGATTAGGGTGGTATGGGGTGTGACGGGGTGTGGTGGGGAAAAACAGCTTTCCTTCAACAGCTTTTCCTGGACTCCTCCTTAGCCCTGGAGATGCTATGCTTAAGCTTTCTTTCAATCTTCCTATTTACCCAAGTAGGCTCCCTGTTTGCAGTTGAGGAATTGAAAGCTCAGCTAAGTTCAGCAATTTGTCCAAGACCATACAACTTTCAGGAAAAGCAGGATCTGAAGGTTCACATGGCAGCTGTGTAGGTAAACAGACTGGAAGAGAGAGGCTAGAAGTTGGGAAATGAGTGACAGATTGTTTGTTCGTTCATTTATTCATCCAGTGCAAATTTGTCAGGCCTCTGTCATGTGAGAGGGAGTCTGAGAGGCAGTGGTGCCTTTTTTTTTTTTTTTTTTTTTTTTAAGATACAGGGTCTCAGTCCGTCTTAATGCAGCCTTGAACTCCTGGAGTCAAGTGATCCTCCTGCATCAGCTTTTCAAGTAGCTAAGACTTGTAGCACAGGCATGTGCTACCATGTCTGGGTACTTTTTAAAATTTTTTGTAGAGATAGGGTCTTACTATGTTGTCGAGGCTAGTCTCAAACTCCTGGGCTCAAGCTATCCTCCCACCTTGATCTCCCAAAGCACTGGGGTTACAGGCATGCACCACAGTGCCCAGCCAGTAGTGATTATTGTGACTGTTCGTCCTTACATGGAATGTCAGAAACCCTCTGAGGATGGTCCCATTAACAGGCTAATTTGTGGCAGAAGGCGGTTTCGTGAAAGGCCAGGAAGGCAGTGGTCTGCATAGTGGTCATAGCTGCACCATCTTACACAAAGAGACAGCCTGAGTGGATGTAGTCTTTAATAGGAGGGGCTCTGCAAGGACAACCCACTCCTCCCACTCTAGAATCTGGAATTCTAGATCCTTGAACCCTGCTTTTAGGCAGAGATGGCTCAGAGAAGGTTTGGCTCAAGGTTACACAGGCAGCAGGGTGCAGTGGCTCACACCTGTAATTCCAGCAGTTTCGGAGGCCGAGGCGGGATGATCACTTGAGCCTAGGAGTTCCAGGCCAGCCTGGGCAACATGGTCAGACCCCATCTCTATAAAAAATACAAAAAAATTAGCTGGACGTGGTGGTGCGTGCCTGTAGTCCTAGCTATTCAGGGGGCTGAGGTGGGAGGATCAGTTGAACCCAGGAGGTTGAGGCTGCAGTGAGCCAGTAAGCCGTAATTGTGTCATGAATGTTAGCCTGGTTGACAGAGCAAGACCTTGTTTAAAAAAAAAAATAAAAAATAAAAAAATAAAAAAATAAAAAAAAAGAGAAAAGGTTACACAGCAGGAAGGGATGGATGGTTAGGAGTCCCAGCGAAGTGCTGTTTCTAGTGCGTTGATATTTGATAGGTGCAGTGACCGATTTGCATGGGAAACCCTTACTGGCTACCCCACTCTCTTCAGTGCTCTGAGTTCTGTTTTCTGATGGCCCTCTCAGCCCAGCCATTCCCATTCCACTCAATGGTTTTGCCATGCAGATCTCTGGAGCCATCTGCTGGGGGCCATTTTCCTCTATGCATTGAGGAAAACTGGGATCCAGGAAGGACAGGAGCAGGGCACTCCTGTCTGTATTCATCCTGGATGTGGTATGCCTGGCCCCTGGCCCTGGATCCTGGAACTCCTTGGCTGGACAGGAGCCCATCCCAGAGGGTAAGACTGCAGCCTCCAGGCCTCTGCAGTTTCAGACTATAGTAGAGTCTGGGACTTGGCCTGAGCTGTCCACACCAGGTGGCCAGCAGCTGGCACAGAGCCCAGCATGTGGTAACAGATGCCCAGGGAAGGTGTGACACTTGGGATGGGTGAATGGCTGGTGAGAGACAAGGATGTAAGAAGG
>NW_012107297.1:984135-1007921 GCF_000951045.1 Mandrillus leucophaeus
TATTTTCAAAGATAACAAGAGTCTCGGCGTGGTGGCTCACACCTGTAATCCCAGCATTTTGTGAGGTCGAAGTGGGCAGATCACTTGAGCCCAGGCGTTTGAGACAAGCCAGGGCAACATAGCAAAACCCTGTCTCTACTAAAGGTCTTCAGTTCAAGTCACCATCTGTATCACAAATGAACCTCCATGTTGTCTTCTGGGGAATGGGGATGAACGACTGTCCTCACTCATAGGGTTTTAGCGGGGAGGAACAGGCAGCATCTGACTATTCACAATAGCCAAAAAGTGGGAACAGACAGCCTAAATGCCCATCTGCAGATGAGTGGATAAACAAATGGTGGTGTATCCATGCCGTAGAACGTTCATCACCCGTGAGAAGGAATGAAATACTGATCCATGCCATAAAGTGGACGAACCTTGCAAACCTTACGTGAAATGAAAAAAGCCAGACACAAGAGGTCACCTATAGTATGAGTCAACTTGTATGAAATATCCAGAATAGAGAAATCCATAGAGACAGAAAGCAGACACTGGCAGTTGCCAGGGGTTGGAGAGTGGGAAGACTGGGGAGAGACTACATGGTGAGTAAAGGGTTTTACTTTGGAGTGATGGACATGCATTGGATCTAGATAGAAGTGGCGGTTTTGCACAATGTTGTGAATGTACTGAATGCCACTGAATTGTTCACTTTATGTATTTATTTTATTTTTATTTATTTGTAGAGACAGGGTCTTGCTGGGTTGCCTAGGGTGCTGTCAAACTCCTGAGCTCAGCCGGGCACGGTGGCTCACGCCTGTAATCACAGCACTTTGGGAGGCCGAGGCAGGCAGATCACCTGAGCTCAGGAGTTCGAGAACAGCCTGACCAACATGGCGAAACCCTGTCTCTACTAAAAGTACAAAATTTAGCCGTGCGTGGTAGTGGGCGCCTGTAATCCCAGCTACTCAGGAGGCTGAGGCAGGAGAATCGCTTGAACCCGGGAGGCAGAGGTTGCAGTGAGCCAAGATCATGCCACTGCACTCCAGCCTGGGTGACAGAGCGAGACTCCATCTCAAAAAACAAACAAACAAACAAACAAACTCCTGAACTCAAGTGATCCTCCTGTCTTGGCCTCCTAAAGTACTGGGATTACAGGCATGAACCACTGCACTCAGCCAGTTGTTCACTTTAAAGAGGTAAATTTTATGTTATGTGAATTTCACCTCAATGAATTAGTTTTTCTGCTGGTGGATGTGGTTGGCACCTGTACTCCCAGGTGTACTCCCAGCACTTTGGAGGCTGAGACAGGAGGATTACTTGAGTCCAGGAATTGGAGATGATCCTCGGCAACCTAGTGAGACCCTGTTTCAAAAAATACATGTTATAAAATTATTTTCAAAGATAACAAGAGTCTCGGCGTGGTGGCTCACACCTGTAATCCCAGCATTTTGTGAGGTCGAAGTGGGCAGATCACTTGAGCCCAGGCGTTTGAGACAAGCCAGGGCAACATAGCAAAACCCTGTCTCTACTAAAAATACAAAAATTAGGCATGGGTGTGGTGGGGCGTGTCTGTAGTCCCAGCTACTCGAGAGGCTGAGGTAGGAGATTGAAGCTGTAGTGAGCCATGATTGCAGCCCTGCACTCCAGCCTGGGCTGGAGTGACACCCTGTCTCAAAAAAAAAAAAAAAAAACCTATCTATCTATCTATATAATTTTAAAAAGGCAGTGTGTGTTAGGAGGGGATGAGGTTGTGATGAGACATGGGCGTTAGGGTGAGACTGCAGGAGACGGTGTGTGGGAGAGAGGCTGTGGCAGGTAAGGGTGCCGAGTGGGAGGCAGAGTGGTTAAGATTAAGACCAAGGTTGACTGCCAGACTTCAAAGCTGTGTGGCCTTGGGCAGGTTGTTTAACCTGTCTCTGTTTCAGTTTCCCTGTCTATAAAAGAGGAATAACACAATTTTTGTTATGAGAATCTTAATCTTTTATTGTGGGAATCTTAATGTTTCCATTAGGCTTAAATGAGTTAATATTTGTAAAGTGCTTGGCTCAAAGTAAGTACTACGTGTTAGCTGCTGTTATTATCACTCATTCACATTTTTATTTATTTGTTCATTTACTGCACACCCACGCTGCACCAGGCCCTGGGCTGCTTTCTGGGGATGCAGCTGTAGGCATGACTCAGTGCCTCTCTCAGGAGCTTTCGCACATCCTCTGGCAGCACCCTCCTCCTCCCAGCCTAGAGCCTTGGCTGTTAATGAAAATTCTTCATCACCTCCTGCTTCTCCAGAGCTGCCTGAGCAGGCACCGCCTCCCCTGGGACGCTGCAGAGCTCCTGCAGGGCATTAGAAAACGCCCTAGGCTTGGGAACTGGTGCCCTAGGCTTGAGGGAACCTTAGGAAAGACCCTAGGCCTTAGTTTCCCTACCTATCATGGGAGAGGTCAGGCTGGCTGAGCTCTGAGCTTCTTCTGTTTTCTAACCTCCAGGCCTCTGAGTCAAGCTGGCCTGAGTTGGGCCTGGAGCTTTTGCTTTGAGCATTGGCAGGGTGAGACCAGAGAGGGCGTGAGGTCCAGAAGGGATCTCAGAGGTCCCTTTACGCACAAGGTTAGTGAGGTCCAGAGAGAGGCTGGGACATGCCTGGGGGTGCCTGGAAGGTAATGGACAAGCCTGGTTTGGGGAGGGGCTTCGGTGGCCTCAGCCCCTACCTGTTGTTAGCATGAGCCGCAGGGTTCACTAGTCTATATTTTGGATGGGCTTGAAGTGTCACGCCTGTTGAGATTTATTTTATAAAAAGTAAACTGGGCCGGGCGCAGTGGCTCACGCCTGTAATCCCAACACTTTGGGAGGCCGAGGCAGGTGGATCACTTGAGGTCACGAGTTTGAGACCAGCCTGGCCAACATAGTGAAACTCCTGTCTACTAAAAATACAAAAATTAGCTGGATGTAGTGGTACATGCCTGTAATCCTAGCTACTCAGGAGGCTGAGGTGTGCAAATCGCTTGAACCCAGGAGGCGGAGGTTGCAGTGAGCTGAGATTGCACCACTGCACTCTAGCCTGGGTGATGGAGTGAGAGAGTCTGTCTAAAAAAAAAAGGGTAAACTGCCTTTTTTGGGCTGGCATTCTGGGCAGCCGGAGTAGGGGCTGGGGTGAGGGTCAGGAGATTCCTGCCCCACCCCTCTGGTAGCCATTCAGGCTCAGTCTGACCTCAGCTCTCCTGGACAAAAACAATCTGATTCTACTGCCTCCCCATGTTGGCCTCCCCATGTTGTCACCTCCGCCACTGCCAGCCTCAGTTGTCATCCCTGCACCATGTAGTCCCCCCTCCACCCCTGACAACCAGCATACGTTCCCTGCCATTTCCTTCCACAGGGTTTTCTTCAGGTCTCTACCCTAAGGCCCTCCCGCCCAGCCCTGCCTGAGTCTCTGACACCTGCATCCCTCCCTGCCTCACCTCACATGCCAGTCAACAACCCTGGGTCCCCATGTGCTGGCTTCCCTCCCAGAAGTTTCTCCCAGGGACAGGGGTGGGGGTGGTGAGAGAGGCAGAAACATCTAGAAAGGGCCTTGCTCTCTTCTCCTTTTAAAAACAGCTACACTTTGAGTGTAGACATAGCAGTTAGAACCTTCCAGGACTTCTCTGTGGTCTCAGGAGGGGACCAAACAGGCAAAGTCACAGCAGAAGGGGAAGGGGCCGGAGGAGGCAGGTGGAGTCGGAGTCAGGCGCACAGACTGTCTGGGTTCTCGGAAGACCCAGGTATGTTTCCATTCTTGCTGCCCACTATTCCACACCCACACCCACACGCACACTCCCCAGGCCTTCAGGGCTCGGCAATGGTGATCAGGGAGGACTTCTTTGGGTAGGATGTTCATTTATTCAGCCCTTAATTCATTCATTCACAGCTCTCGCTAGTGCCTCCTTGGTGGTAGGCCCTGTTCTGAACCCTGAGGACATGGAGAGGGGCCGGACCTCATCCCCACCTGAGGCTGATGAGGGCGGCTGCTGTGGACTCAGAGGAGCTCAGCTCGGGCAGATAAAGACCACTCATTCATTCACCAGTAAGTGCTCATCCAGCCTGCTGTGTGCTAGGCGCTGTCCCAGCAGTAAAGGAAGCGGGCAAGAATCCCTGCCCTCATGGAGCAACTGGTGCTGGTGCTGTGTTCCCCTAGACCTCAGGCGAGGGCGCGGGCACACAGCCTGAGTTCTGAGGGCTTAAAAGAACTACCAGTTATCTTTCAGTAATCATTTAAACAACAACAAAACCCTCCACATTAGACAAGGAGAAGAGAGCGATCATCCAGAATTTCATCATTTAGAAACAACATTTCTAACACTTTTTGGTGTTTGTGCTTCTTGCTCTGTGTGTGTGTGCGCACGCATGTGTTTGTGTATTCAAGCACAATTGTGATTAAACTGTATGTAAAATTTTGAATACTGTTTTTTTTTCTTCAGTATCTCCTATGCTATTAACTCATAGTATCTCAATTTGTTAATGATTGTCCCTCATGTGGGTGCCCTACAGTTTAACCAGCCGCTTCTTTGGTATTTACATTATTTCCAGGTGTTTGGTATTGTAAATAGTGCTGAAATGATTAGCTTTGGAGCTATCCCGTCACTTCCTGAAGGCAGAGCCTGGACCCTGGGGGGCTCAGAAGTCCCAGGCTTCGTTCTCAGCCCCTCCCGTCTTCCCTGCACACCTTTCCGCTTCCTTCCTGCTCAGCTGCTTCCCTTCTTGCTCATGGAGGGGAGAAGGTTTCCTCTCCAGGTACACTTATTTTTTTCTTTTTTTTTTCAGACAGAGTCTTGCTCTTGTTGCCCAGGCCGGAGTGCAATGGTGCGATCTGGGCTCACTGTAATCTTCATCTCCTGGGTTCAAGTGATTCTTGTGCCTCAGCCTCCCGAGTAGCTGGGACTACAGGTGTGCACCACCATGCCTGGCTAATTTTTGTATTTTTAATAGAGATGAGGATTTTACCATGTTGGTCAGGTTGGTCTCCAACTCCTGACCTCAGGTGAGCCACCCGCCTCTGCCTCCCAAAGTGCTGGGATTACAGGCGTGAGCCACCACGCCCGGCCCCTCTAGGTACATTTCAATGTGGGTTGCTCCATTTATCTTTTGCTACATAACAAATAACACGAACACTTAGAGGCTCAAAACAACAACATTCATTTTGTTATTGACTGTGATTTCCATGGGTCAGGAGTTTGGGAAGAGCTCCACTGGGCAATTCTGGCTTAGGGTCTCTCAGATGGCTGCAGGTGGCACAAGGTGGGCTGGAGCAGCTGGGTGCTTGGAGCAAGACCTGTTGTTGATTTTATCTCTGAATCTGTCCAGTTTTCTCTTTCTCTCTCATTGCTACCTCCCTATTCTGGACCACCCTCATTTCTGACCCAGATGAATAATACTAGCTAAACACACAGCACTTCCTGTGGTCCAGGTATTGTTCCAAGTTCTTTACATGTGTAAAGTTGCTCATTTAATCCTCACAGCAACCCAGAGAAGTAGATACTGTTGTAATCTCCATTTTACAGAAGGGAAAACTGAGACCCTGAGAGGTTTCCCATCTAATGAATGGCAGATCTAGGATTTGAACCCAGAGCAGTCTAGTTGAATCTGCCTCCTAATTGGTCTCTTTGCTTCCACTGTGGTCTCTCTGCCCTTCCATTTGCCTCCCAGCAGCCCAAGTGAACATACTAAAGCATGATTGCGTTGTGTCAATCATCTGCTGAAACCCCACCAATGTCTTGTCACGGTGACAGAGTAAGATCCACACCTCTGATCCAGCCTTCTGGTGATCAGGCCCTGCCCCCATGTCCCTGCTGGCCTTGTACCTTCAGTGATTCCCCTCTCATCCCCTAGAACCTTCCCATGGTAGGTTTGGGGTGTTTTTTTGTTTTGTTTTGCTTTGTTTTTTGAGATTGAGTCTTGCTCTGTTGCCCAGGCTGGAGTGCAGTGGCGTGATCTCGGCTCACTGCAACCTCTGCCTCCTGGGTACAAGTGATTCTCCTGCCTCAGAATCCCAAATAGCTGGGATTACAGGCATGTGCCACCATGCCTGGCTAATTTTTGTATTTTTAGTAGAGACGGGGTTTTGCCATGTTGGCCAGACTGGTCTCGAACTCCTGACCTCAGGTGATCCATCTACCTCAGCCTCCCAAAGTGCTGGGATTACAGGCGTCCGGCCGGTAGGTTTGGTTTTGTTTCATCTCAATTCAGCACGCCAGCCCTTGTACCTTTTGGAGTTAGTACTGATGCTTCTTCAACTCCTAGCCCAGATATCACTTTCTTGGGGAAGCCTTCGCTGACTCCTCAGGCTGGTGTGCCCCCTCCTGGGCTCTTGGAGCCCTCCACTTTACAGCATTTATTGTGAGAGTCACTGTATACTTGTTTGTATGATGCCTATCTTGCAGGGCTGCTGTGTTACCTGCTTGTAGGAATGCTCTGTGTTCTGTTTGTGCTGTGATCTGTGTCCTGGTAACAAAAGGAGTTGTGTAATGCAAAGCCCTGCAGTTTCCCTGGCCAGAAGGGAAGCTTTTTGTAGACAGGGTCCATTGCCCAAATCTGCCCTATTCACCATATGTCTGATGGCCAACAGCATCTGACACACAATAGGTGCTCAATAAATTCTGTTGAATAGTCATAAGAAGAGCTAACATGTATTACTAGGTGCCAGACACTACACTCACTTAATCCTCGGAACAACCCGATGGAGTGGGCGCTGCTGTTATCCCATTTTACAGATGAAGAAACAAGTTGAATGAGGGGAAGTCACTTGACTGATGCCCTCTAGCTGGTTCCAACCAAGGCGACCGGTTCACTAGGATAAAAAAGTGAATGAAAGAAGAACCCCTAAACTCCAGCAGCTTCAAGTAACTCAGATGAGGGCTGTAAGGAAAACACAGACTAAAGTCATCCCAATAAAGCCTCTCTCAAATGATGGTGAGGATGTGTGGAAGGAAGGTGGTTTCCTCCAGCAGGGAGAGAAGGAGGAGAGAAAAGGCCCCTGGAGAGGAGATGGGTTACCTTGGTGGTCACTCTCCCCTTGGGCTCCGAGCCTGGCTTCCTACTTTCCTGACCACAGCTTCTGCCTCCCAGGCTCACTCTGCCATAATAGAGGCCTGAGGAAAGAGGTTGCGGGGGGGTGGTGGGGCGGGCAGGGGTGGGGTGGGATTCTCTTCCACGTTCTGAGGTCATACCAGAGGCCTTTGTTCTTACCTACCTGGAGGTCTAAACTTTACCTTGTGCCTCTCCTGAAAAGAAGGAGGGCAGGAAAGCAGGTGTGCAGGAGAGGGAAAACAGAACCAGAGAAGTCAAAGGATTTGTCCAAGACACAGAGCCAGGTCCCTGGGAGCCTCTTAGCTCCCATTAGTGAGTGTATGTGTGTTGGGGGTAGAGGGGCAAAGATTATGTCTCCCTATTCCTCAGCTCCCATGGACCCTCCTGTCTCCTCATCCCAGCCTCTTGTCCCACCAGAGGAAAAGGCCCCCATGAAGGCTTTGCAAATGGAACTGAAATGTGTCCCAGCGCCCAATGGTCTGGGAGGCCAGGGTCGTCTCTGTGCCGGCACTTCCTCTTCTGGGTTCCTTGGGTTTCATAGCTGATTCTGGGCTTTGCAGAGGCTAGGATGAGTTTTACTCTACAATGTTTTTGAGTTTGTTCTGTGCTGGAGCCAGCCCAGCTGAGGTCAGGTCTGAGGGCTTTGGGAAGAGTCGGGTACTTGAGTGGGGTCTCGAAGGAGGAATCGGAGTTACCAGATGGTGCCCATATCCTCTTCCTCCGGGAGCGTTCAGCCCTTGCGGGTACAGAGCTGGGCAGGCCCTGATGACTGATCCCTCCCCATCTCTGGTGGGGCTACCCAGCCCCCGAAGCTTTCAGAGGCTCCAGTCTCAGGGCCACCATTCCAGCCACCCGCCCTCGGAGGCCTCAGCTTTTTCCCGCTTCCTTCCTCACAGGTCTCAGTCTGCTGGGGATTCTGTTTTGGTTGGAAGGAGGAGGCGGAGGAGTTTGCATGTCTGGCTCTTTCCTCCTTTCTTATTCCTCCTCCTTTCCTCTCGCTTGCCGATCAAGATGTTTCCTTCGCCAGCCTGGCTCCACTCCAGCCCCCTCCCCACCTTGGGCAGGCAGCAGCCATCCTCTCTTGCCTGGGGCTTCTGTGGGCTGTGACTTCCCAGGGTGTGCCCTTAATGCCCCGTTCACCAGTAGAGGGTCTGCAGGCAAATCCTTCAGGATGGTGGTGCCTCTCACCTCTTCTCTTCCTCCTCTGTTGAAGCCCAAATCTCCTGGGACAGGAGGCTACAGGCCCTCTCCCGGGCTACCTCCTGCTCTGCAGGGGACTTTGGGCTCTTCCCTGTCCCCCTTGGGGCCTTGGTCTCCTGGGGAGTTCACAGCCAACTGGGCCTCTTGGCATAGAGGTACATAGCATGCCTTGTACTTGTTTAGTAGGAGTTTTGTGCTGCTTTGCCAAGCATCTTTACTCCAGGCCTGGAGGCACTGAGAGGAGCTACCCTCCACCTATCACCTAGGCAGTGGCCTGGAATGTAGAATTTGAGTACTTCTAATTTTTCAAACCCCCAGGGGTCCCCCTGAGGACTCTCACGGTCCCTTTCCCTGTCTGCTCCTCCTGGCTTACAGAGCTTCACAGGGATGAAACCAATGTACATCCTGGCCTGACAGAGCCCAACCTTGGCCTTGTATGTAGCCTTAGCACCTTGCACTGTACCTAGGGCAGGGCAGATGTTTATTAAGTTTTTGTGGAGTGAATGGCTGGAGGAGCAGCTAGGGAATCGCAGGGTGACCTGATGGAGCAGTGAGGGCGGACAAGGTGCTGAGGGAACACTTCTCAGAGCCCAACCGCATTTTGAAGGATGAGTGAGTTGGACAGAGAGGCAGGGTGGGAAGGGCATTCCAGGCAGGAGCAGCCTGTGCAAAGTCTGAAACAGTGTGGTCAAATCTGGCACTTAGGACATGTGTGAGGAACCTCTCATCTGGGCATGGGCACGCTGGCCTGCTGGAGTGACACCAGCGACTGGCCCCCTCACCTGGTCCCAGGGCTCTGTGCTGTGGGCCTGGGCTTGGAGAGCAGGCAGGTAGTGGAAGGGGAGGATCCTGGGGGCTTGCCAGGGCTCCCCAGGGCTTGAGGCTGTGCTAATCCTTCCCTCCTGAGGCTTGGGCTCTGCTCCCCTGGGCAAGCAGGTTATGGGGTTTGAACCTGTCGGAGCCAGCTGTGGTTCAAGCAGGTTCTAGCTGCATAACACAAATAGAACCAGGTTCAGTTCTGGTCTCCGTAATTTCCTGGCTGGGACCTAGGGTAAATTATTGACTTCTGTGTGCTACAGTTGTTTCTATAATAAAGATAATAGAACCTACCTGGCAAGATTGTTATGAAAATCAAACAAGGTAACTTGTGTAAAGTTTTCCTTTTTCCTCCTTTCCTTCTGCCCCTCCTCCCATATGCTCCTCTCCTTCTTAGTAGGGCTGGGCATTTGAACTGAGGGCCTGACTGCTGTTTGAAGGATCCTGGACATCCTCAGCCCTGATAGCCCAGTTCTCAGTGTCTGTGGGCCACAGCATCAGCATCCCCTTTAGAAATGCAACATTTATGCCGGGTGCAGTGCTCACTCCTGTAATCGCAGTGCCAGTGCTTTGGGAGGTTGAGGAGGGAGGATCTTTTTTTTTTTTTTTTTTTTTTTTTTTTTGAGACAGAGTCTCACTCTGTTGCCCAGGCTAGAGTGCAGTGGTGTGATTTCAGCTCACTGCCACCTCTGCCTCCCAGGTTCAAGCAATTCTCCTGCCTCAGCCTCCTGAATAGCTGGGATTAAAGGTGCATGCCACCACACCCTGCTAATTTTTGTATTTTTAGTAGAGATGGGGTTTCATCATGTTGGCCAGGCTGGTCTTGAACTTCTGACCTCAGATGACCTGCCCACCTCGGCCTCCCAAAGTTCTGGGATTATAGACATGAGCCACCGTGCCCAGCCATGGGGAGATCTCTTGAGCCAGGAGTTCAGGACTAGCCTGGGCAACATAGTGAGACCTTGTCTCCACAAATAATAATAAAAAAAGTAGCCAGGCATGTGTCTGTAGTCCCAGCTACTCAGGAGGCTGAGGCTGAAGGACTGTTTGAGTCCAGGAGTTCGAGGCTGCAGTAAGCTATGATTGTGCTGTACTCCAGCTGAGGTAACAGAGTGAGACCTAATCTCTCTTTCTCAATCTCTCAAAAAACAAAAAAACAAAACAAAAAAACACACACTAGTGAGACACGCACATTTCCAGGCCTACATCACATCCACTGAATCAGAACTCTAGGACTGGGCCCCAGCAACCTGTTTTTTTTTTTTTTTTTTGAGATGGAGTCTCACTCTGTCGCCCAGGCTGGAGTGCAGTGGCCAGATCTTAGCTCACTGCAAGCTCCGCCTCCCAGGTTTGGCCATTCTCCTGCCTCAGCCTCCCGAGTAGCTGGGACTACAGGCGCCCGCCACCTCGCCCGGCTAGTTTTTTGTATTTTTTAGTAGAGACGGGGTTTCACCGTGTTAGCCAGGATGGTCTCGATCTCCTGACCTCGTGATCCGCCCGTCTCGGCCTCCCAAAGTGCTGGGATTACAGGCTTGAGCCACCGCGCCCGTCCTAGCAACCTGTTTTTAAACAAGTCCTTCTGGTGATTGTGACCCCAGCTCAAGCGTGAGGCCCACTGCCTCAGGGGACCTCAGCATCTCGGTGGGTGGAGCCTGGCTTTGACTTCCAGTCACAACTTGACTTTGTCTTGACATCTGAGCACATTTCCAGTCTGCACTGGGCCCACAAATTATGTAGCTAGTCCTGGGCGCTGATTCCTGCCGTGACCCAGCCTAGAGGGTAACCTCCAGGAAGTCACTTGCCCTTTCAGAGTCTCGCTGTCCTCATCTGTACAGCAGGGTGATAATTCTCACTCTGCTGGGGCACTGATAGGGGTTAAGTGTGATGCCTAGACACAGCTCTTAGCACAGGGCCTGGCACATGCGAGTGTGGAGTGACTCTGAGGCTGGGTGCCAGTGTGGTGCACACCTCTGGGGATACCATGGCAGCAAAACAGACATGTCCTTGGCTTAATGGGGCTTATGGTCTGGAGCAGCAGGTAGATAGACAGCAAGAGATGCACACTGTGAGATGTGCTTCCAAGGGAAAAGTGCAGGCACAGGAGATTGTCTGATGGAGGGATCTGACCTAGTTGCAGCTCACTAAAGGCTTTGGAAGTGCCAAAGGAGCAAAACTCAGAGAAGGAGTGGCTGTGAACTGGGCATGGGGGTGGGGATGCCATCGGGGGTTGTGAGGAGGCAGCAGCACTGCCATGTGTTATTTTCACATAAATTAATAACCAGTCTCTGGGATAGGCTGATGGGAGGGGAGAGGAGCTGGAGGGAGGAGATGGGCCATTTGGGCTAAGGGTGGGTGAGAGGCTGCCTTGGGGGCCTCATCTTCCTGGTCTGGGTTCCTTTCCTTCAAAAAGGCCCTAGACTGTAGCCATTTAGAATGGAAATGGGGCCCTCACCCAGAGGCCACCTGACACAGTGGAGGAGAATGACTTTGCCAGCTGGTGCCACAAGTTAAGTTGTTTTACCTCTGGAAGCCTTAACTTCATGTAAGCAAAATGGGATTATTATTATTATTATTTTAAGACGGAGTCTTACTCTGTTGCCCAGGGCGGCGGCACGATTTCGGCTCACTGCAACCTCCACCTACTGGGTTCAAACGATTCTTCTGCCTCAGTCTCCCAAGTAGCTGAGACTACAGGCGTGCGCCACCACACCTGCTAATTTTCATATTGTTAGTAGAGATGGGGTTTCACCATATTGGCCAGGCTGGTCTTGAACTCCTGACCTCATGATCTGTCCACCTCAGCCTCCCAAAGTGCTGGGATTAGGGGCGTGAGCCACCGTGCCTGTCCTATTATTATTATTTTTAATTAAAATAAACAATTTTTAAGAGATAAGTCTCACTGTCTTGCCTAGGCTGGTCTTGACCTTCTGTCCTTAAATTATTCTCCTGCCTGTATCTTCTGAATTGCTGGGATTACAGGCACGAGCCATCGTGCCCAGCAAAATGGGACTAGACTACTGCTTAGCCCCTGTCGTTGTGCTGTTGTGGGGTTTAAGCAAGATGTTTCATGGCAGGTTCCCATGGCACCCACCCGCTAGAAGTGCTCAGTGAATAGTCCATTCCTCTTTCCCCTCTGTTGGTTTGCAAGTGGGGAGCTCAGTTTTGGATTAGGAGTTCCTTTAGCCCAGGCTCACTTCCCTGGGGAAGTGCTGGCCTCTTCCTTTAATTGTAAGGAAAATGAGGCCGATCACCCCTTTTCTGTAGAAGACCAGAGGAGATAAGGACATAGCCAGCATTTTTTTTTTTTTTGACAGAGTCTTGCTCTGTCGCCCAGGCTGGAGTGCAATAGCACGATCTCGGTTCACTGCAACCTCTGCCTCCTGGATTCAAGCAATTTTCCCGCCTCAGCCTCCCGAGTAGCTGGGATTACAGGCACCCGCCATCATGCCTGGCTTAATTTTGTATTTTTGTAGAGACGGGGTTTCACCACGTCGGCCAGGCTGTTCTTGAACGCCTGATCTCAGGTAATCTGCCTGCCTCGGCCTCCTGAAGTGCTGGGATTACAGGCGTCAGCCACTGCGCCCCACCTGTAACCAGCTTTGAGGCCCAGAAGCAGTGGCTCCAGAGACAGCTGAGTGCCACCTGTCCAGGTGTCCTCCCTGTTGGGGTCCCACCTGGGGGGTTAATTAAACCCACCCAGCTATATCATAGAGTAGGGGTGGGGTGGGTGTATTTTCCTCTAGTTTGGTCTTGAGGTCTCTCTCTGAGAATGGCTATAAATTCTAGCCCTGCTTGACGGAGTTCCAGGGCAGGTGGTCGTGGGGGTCCACAGTGTGCCTTTCATGATGAGATGCTTCTTTATCCTGGTGGATGGTCTGATGCCTAAGTATCCAGCCGTGACCAGGTGTCTCTCTCACAGGAAACTGACTTATAGTGGAAGGTGCCCTGTGGCTCTTTTCTGACCTGTGTCCAGTTTATTCCTACCAAGAAAACCACTCTCTAGGAGAGTGTGTGGTCAGGTGAGACATGGAGGAGGCAGCACAGCAAAACCCGGGAAATAACAGAAGCAGAGTATTACTCACAGAGGGGAGGGCAGCGGGGAGCTGCCTGGGACACCGTGCTTAGCCAGCGAGTTGGAGCAAGAGGGAGATGGGAGGACCTGTGGGCTGGAGGCTTTGTTGGGGTGCAGGATGTTACCCACGCAGGTTTCTGTGGGTAAATATAATTGGTGGGATTAGAGCAAGCAGGCATAAGGCATGGTGACTGAGGGGGGTCACTGTGGCAAATCCATGCAGCTCATGTGGGTGTGTGTGTGGGGTCAATGGGCGAGTTAGGTGGCATCTGTCTAGCTGTCGCATGGCGAGGTGGTGACCAGGAGGAGGTTGCATAAGGCAGATACCTGAATGGATTACATTGAAGAACCGGGAGGAGGCCGAGCACTGGAAGCTGTGTCAAGGGTGACTGAGCCCCACTTCTGGTACGAGAAAGTCTGACATATTCAGAATGGGTGCCCAAGCAACATGAAATTGTTAAAATTCACTACAGCGGGTGATCTCCCCCATCCAGGGGGTGGTGGTGGTGGTGGAAGCAGCAATAACTGGGACCCAGGTGTCCCGAGTGCAGGCCCTGTTCTCTCAATGGAAAGAGCAGCTGTCATCTACCACGGGCCTCACTGTTCACCGGGCACCGAACCAGGTGCTCCACATGTATCAGTGAAGAAAGGCACTGTTGGCCGGGCGCGGTGGCTCACGCCTGTAATCCCAGCACTTTGGGAGGCCGAGGTGGGTGGATCACCTGAGGTCAGGAGTTTGAGACCAGCCTGGGCAACATGGCAAAACCCCGTCTCTATAAAAAATACAAAAACGAGCTGGGTGTGGTGGTGTGGTGCCTGCCTGTAGTCCCAGATACTTGGGAGGCTGAGGTGGGAGGATCACCTGAGCCTGGGGAGGTCAAGTCTGCAGTGAGCTGTGATGGTGCCACTTCACTCCAGGCTGGGCAACAAAGTTTTTTTTTTTTTTTCAAAAAACAAACAAACAAAAAGGTGCTGTTGTTAGAGATGAAAGTTAGAGGTTCAGTTACCCAACTGGTGAGTGGCAGACCCCAAAGCCTTAACCATTGCTCTGACCTAACTCCCAGAGTGATACTGTGGGGCCCGCAGCAAGTCCCTGCTCTTCTGTAGGCCTCCTGTTGCCATGCGTGCTCTTAGGGGGACATCTTGTGTTCCCAAGCCCCCTCAGCTCCAGTGTCCTGGGGTCTGCATTTCTAGGGGTTGGGGGTGCATCCCTGGGAGCTGTACCACCATGCCCTGCTGCATCCAGTCTGCTGTTACCTTTACTAAGAAGATGACCAGCTGACTTGGGCCCTCTCAGCTCCAGCCTCCCAGGCCCCTTGCCATTGAGGGCTGACCTGTGGTCCCATCCCTTCCTTACCCACAATGGGGAGCAGAGGTGGCCAGGACCCATGGTTTCTCCACCCTGTGTTAGTGGGGCCCCAGGCTGGTGGGGCCGGAGTCCTGTGGGAGAGACCCTGAAGTAAGAAGGAAGTTGGTGGCTCCAGGGAACTGACCAAGGTCAGTGTGGCTAGAGGGTGTGTAGGGGCAGGGAGCATGGTGAGAGGGAGGCTGGAGGCTGGACAGAGGCTAGATTGTGAAGAGCTCTTGGGAGCCATTAAGAGTTTTTAGGCAGAGGAGGCACGTGATCAGGTTTGCATATAGAATGATTAAGAAAATGCCTGCAACTGTTAAGGCAGTGTTAGGCACATAGGAAGCACTCAATAGCCATCAGGCCTGGCTGTGATGCTTTTTCTGTTGCTCATTATGAATACCCAGACTCCACTGCTTACTAGCTGGGAGAACTTGGGCCAGTCACTAACCCGGGGGACCTGCTTTGCTTACCAGTAATGCAGAAGGATAAGAAGTTTCCTCACAGGGGTTTTATCAGGATCCAAGTAGCTAAGTAGGGGATTTCATCTCATCTCAGTTAATCTGGCAAACACTCAGCCAGCCAATCCCAGCTGCACAGCCAGGGCCCTTCCTGTGTGTCACATGCCTCCCTGCTTCTCAGTCAGGACATGGCAGGACTTAGTCACGGGATCTGGAAGGGCCCAGCTGTAATAAGGCACAAAGCTTAACCTTCTCCAGTTCTCTCTTGTCTTCAGCCTTAGCCTACAGTGGCAGACCCCTGCCTCCTCCTCAGACTCTCCCCCTAGCCTGAAGCCCTGGCTGAGGGGCCCCCAACCTTAAGAGCTCATAGAGATTCCTGCAGGACCTAAGGGAGTTATTATTATAATTGTTATTATTTTTTGAGATGGAGTCACGCTCTGTCGTGCAGGCTGGAGTGAAGTGGCGCAATCTCAGCTCACTGCAACCTCCACCTGCCAGGTTTAAGCAATTCTCCTGCCTCAGCCTCCCAAGTACCTGGGATTATAGGCATAAGCCACAATGCCTGTAATTTTTGTATTTTTAGTAGAAACGGGATTTCACCATGTTGGCCAGGTTGGCCTAGAACTCCTGACCTCAAGTGATCTGCCGGCCTTGGCCTCCCAAAGTGCTGGGATTACAGGTGTGAGCCACCACGCCTGGCCTGAGGGAGTTACGAGCCTTCTGCGAGCCTCAGTTTCCTGGTCCGCAGAATGGGAGTGAGAATGCCTGTCGTATTAGTCTCCTATTACTCCTGTTACAAATTACCATATATTTAGTGGCTTAAAACAACACAAATGTATTCTTTTACAGTTCTGGAGGTCCAAAGTCCTGAAATGGGTTGTCAGGGCTGTGTCCTCTGGAAACTCTAGCGGGGATCCGTTCCCTTGCCTCTGCTAGCTTCCAGAAGCTGTCTGCATGCCTTGGCTCCCAGCCCCATCCTCTAGCTTTGAAGCCAGCAGTGTAGATTTTCATCTGTCTTTCAATGCTTCCATCATCCCATCACCTTTACTCTCTCTGACCCTCCTGCCTCCCTCTTGTCAGGACCCTTGTGATGACATTGGGCCCACCCAGGTCATGCAGGATAATCTCTCCATCTCAAGGCCCTGAACAAAATTGCATCTGCAGAATCTCTTCTACCACATGACCTAACACAGCCACAGCTCTGGCGATTAGGATGTGGGCATCTTGGGGGGCTGTTACTCAGCCTACCACACACACCTTGCAGAGCAGTTGTGAGGATGACATGAAACAAGACAACTGAAAGGCTCCCAGTGCCTGGGACAGGCCGTCAGTCCCCTTTCTCCTCTCCCGGGGCCTGTGTCTCCCCATCTGTAGGACGAGGTCCCTGGCAGTCCACGCAGTCTGAGCCCACGTCCTTCCAGCATGCAGTACACACAGGCAGACTGTCCCTTCGGCGGCCAGGAGTTCCTAGGAAGTGGCAGACTTGAGCCCTGTCCCCAACGCCTCTTCTCCCACTCCCTCCCAAGGGCAGGCCTATTCTCAGTTCCCGTTGGTGCATTTCCCATCTTTCCCAGGGACGGCTGCTGGGAAAGGCTGAGCTCACCACTCCCCGGGGAGGGTGAGGGTGGAGGAAGGAGAAGGGAGAGGCCAGCAGCAGCCACTGCAAGAGATGGAGAGGAGAGGCTACGGAATGAGACTTGCAGTGGGAGAGGCTGAGGTGATCGGCACTCAGAGAAGGAGAAGAGGCTGGGCAGGGCCTCTCATCTAGAATGGTCAGCTTTTCCTCAGCCCCTTGGCCCAGGCCCTGCTGCTTGGTTCCTCTGCCAGCCAACCCCTCTCAGCCAGCCCCTTCTGACAGGCCCTGGTGGCTGCAGGAGTGTGTGTATGTATGTTGGGGATGAGAGGAGTGTGTCACAGGCCAGCAGGGGCCGAAGTGGGGCTCTGCCGCCGGACAGGAAGCCAGGAATCCCCCACTTCAGTGAGAAGAGGACCATTTCAGCCAGAGTCCACCTCTCACTTCCCTCTACTCAGAAATTAGTCACCGTTTGCCCTGGGGCTCATCATCTGCCTTCACTGGACCTCACTTTTTTTGTTTGCCTGTGTGTGGTGGGGTGGAGGGCCGTGGGAGAGGCAGTTAACACCATTATGGGATTTGAGAGGGTGAAATGAGGTTGTGATTTTGAACTGATTTTGAAATGTGCAGTCTGCTATATAAGGATGTGCATTCCATGCATAGCCTGTTCCTTTAATGTTCTCTTCTGCAGTTTGACAGTCTGACAAACTCTTCATTGTGCTTCAAGTCCAGCTCAGGTGTCGCCTGCTCTCTGTAACTTTGTCAACAGCCCCCTGCCCGTCCCAGAGAGAATGGAGCTGCTCACTCCTCGGAATTGCTGTGGTCTCTTAATTTTTTTAATTTTTATTTTTTCTTGAGACAGAGTTTCGCTCTCATTGCCCAGGCTGGAGTGCAATGGCACCATCTCAGCTCACTGCAACCTCTGCCTACCAGGTTCAAGTGATTCTCCTGCCTCAGCCTCCCAAGTAGCTGGGACTACAGGCATGTGCCACCATGCCCAGCTAATTTTGTATTTTTAGTAGAGACAGGGTTTCACCATGTTGGTCAGGCTGGTCTCGAACACCTGACCTCAGATGATCTGCCCGCCTCGACCTTTCAAAGTGCTGGGATTACAGGCATGAGCCACAGTGCCTGGCCCTGTGGCCTCTTTATAACCCTCTCATGGGGTGCCTTTGGTGGGCAGGGTATTGGTTTGGACATCTGTCTACCCCACCCTGTGTGGGCAGTACATTTGTAACAGACCCCTCTGCTCCTTAAGGTCACTGTGGTTGTGGTGGGACAGAGGCAGTGTGGCAAAGGCAGTTGGGGAGCCGGCCTCCTGGGGTCTGGCCTGTACAAAGTTGCCACATGTCAGTCCAGCCCTTAGAATTGCGCAGACTGCATGACTGACTCAATCAGATTCACACGAACCTGAGCTAAATTAAGCAGGGGACCAAATCATTCGGGTCCATCGCTCTCTGTGGCATGAATGCCTATGCCCACTGCCTCCTGCTGATAATCAGACAGTACAGGGGCCGTGTTGCCCATGAGGTTTCCTGATGAGGGTGAAATCTGAGCCAAGGGACGGTGCTGAAGGAAAGGCCATCTAGGTCTTAAGGAAGCACATTCCATAAGCTCATCCACCACACTCCAAACCCCCTGCGAAGGCTGTGTCCCACTGCCTGCTGCCGGTTTGATACACAGAGAGTATCA
The DNA here is from genome assembly GCF_000951045.1 of Mandrillus leucophaeus. Lineage (NCBI taxonomy): Eukaryota > Metazoa > Chordata > Mammalia > Primates > Cercopithecidae > Mandrillus > Mandrillus leucophaeus. The sequence continues at coordinate 1,002,330 of NW_012107297.1, forward strand.
AATAGATGTTGGAAACAATGTAGCGTGGTGATCAAAGGCTCCTCCACTTCCTGCAGATGTTCTTATATGCGATTCCTTACACCTTTTCCCCCTGCTAGACTTTCAGCCCCACAGAGGCAGGGCCCTGGATGGCCTTGTTCTCCTCGGTGTTCCCAGTGCCTCTCAGTGCACTCACCTACCTATGTTGAACCCAGGTTACATGCCAGGCATATACAGACATCAGCCTTTCATCCCCCTCAACACCTTGAAGCAGGCTGTGTTGCCCTGTTATCCAGGTGAGGACAGGGAAGGTAAGATGCCATGTCCAAACACAGCCATTAAATACCAGGAGAGAGAGCAAGACCCTGTTCCCAATTGCTCCCCACATCCATTTCCATTTGTGCAGTTCTCCCTGAGGTTTGGGATCAGATGGCCTGAGCTTCTAGGTTGCAGCAGGCAGAGCTGGCTCTGGGGAGGTCATTCCAGATAGATTGGTGGCTAAGAAGAGGGCCAGCACCGTTCCTTCTGTGGGCTTCTGACCACCCATCCTGAAGCCATAAAAGGGAACTGGTTTGAGGAGCAGGTGGAAGGTTTGGGGATTGCATATTACCAAGTCCCAGTGTGTGTCTGGGGAAAGGTCTGGAGATGCTCTAGAATGCTCCTCCCCTGCTCCCTGCCTCACTGAGGCACAGCTGCTCTTGGTTGGCTTTGCTGTGCCCACCTTATCTGCAAGTCTGTGTGTTCCTGGAAGTAATGGAAATGCATTTATTTAAAATGCTCCATAATTCATCCTTGTCCTAATATCAGGCCTTGGTCTCTGCTCAGCACTCTGGTCTCCCCAGGACTCCTCATGTACCCATTATCTCCTCTCAGCTATCTAGGCTCCTGTGAGGTAACGTGACCCCCTGTGAGAGCCCGTAAGCCAGCTGAAGCCAAGATGGACAAGGACCGGCCCAAGGCCACCAGTGGGTCTGCTTGCTGTGGTGGGGGTTTGTATTTGCACCATTCACAGAGCTCCAACTCTGTGCCAGGGCCTCATTTCCCTCCAGACGGCTGTGCAGCAGGGTGATGAGGCTATAGGCCTGCCTGACCCTAAGCTTGTGCCCTTAACTCCTTTATGATGCACCTTCTCTGTGCCAAGCACAGGCCTTGCCCTGGAGGAGTTTCCATCCTGGGGGGCAAGTTCTCAAATGAATGATGCCCACTAAGGCAGGGGCGTGTCCTCAGAGAGGCCTGGCAAAGCTCCCTGAGGGATCAGGGCTTAAGCCCTCTCCTCCAGGGGTCCCTGCAATGTGGGGTCAGGCCCACCAGGCAGACTACCTGAGCACTTTGATGCTGGCTGCACCCATTTGTGGGCCTCTGGCCTCCCCAGGCCACCTTCTAAGAGCACAGGGAGCAGTGTGAGCAGGAAAAGGAGCAGAGGCTTTGGGGCCACCAGGCGGGCATTGCCTCCCCTGAACTGGGTAACTTATCTCTTCCCCCTCCCTAGCCTCCAGTTTCCAATTCTGTAAAAAGAGGATACTGGCTTTTTCTCCGTGAGTTATCCTTGAGATTAAACATAAATATATAAAGTACCTAGCACATGACAAATTAATAAATGATATGTCTTAAAATAATCACTGGGCACGATGGCATGTACCTGTAGTTGCAGCTACTCAGGACGCTGAGGTGGGAGGCTCACTTGCGCCCAGGAGATGAAGACAATATAGTGAGACCCTTCCTCCAAAAAGAATGTTATCGTAGGACTATTTTTTTTTTTTTTTTTGAGATGGAGTCTCACTCTGTCGCCAAGGCTAGAGTGCAGTGGTGTGATCTTGGCTCACTGCAACCTCCGTCTCCCGGGTTAAAGCAGTTCTCCTGCCTCAGCCTCCCAAATAGCTGGCATTATAGGTGTGTGCCACCACGCCCAGCTAATTTTTTTATTTTTAGTAGAGACGGGGTTTCACCATATTGGCCAGGCTGGTCTTGAATTCCTGACCTCAAGTGATCCACCTGCCTCGGCCTCCCACATTGCTGGGATTACAGGCGTGAGCTACTGTGCCTGGCCAAATTTTTTAACAAGAAAATATACCCAGATTGTTACCAAAATCCAGTCAGATTGCTTTTCAGTGAACAGGCATTCTGCAAATATTTACTTAGTGCTGTCTCTGGGCTCACTTGGGCCTTGGTCATAGGACCTGGTTTCAAATGCTGGCTCAGCGACTCCCTGGCTCTACTCAGCGGCCTGAGCTCCTGGGCCTTGGTTTCTGCCTCTTGTTCATGGTCCCTGGGGCCTCTGGTGAGACTGAGCTCATAAAGTGTCGGCAAAGTACTTTGTGGATCGATGCTAACTAATAGCGGTTCCCTGGAGCTGCTGTGAGTAGGAAAGACGACTGCGGAGGTTGCTTGGACCAGGCTCAGGGCCGGCACCCAGGGAGGGCTAGTGTTGTCCTCACAGTGGGACTAAGGGAGGGCCTGCTATCCCCTGTCCCTGATGCTTTATTCCACTTTAGCCAGGAGTGGGTGCTGATAAAGTTTGATGATGGGGATGGTGCTATCCGTGGCCATGGGGTAAGAGGCTTGCCCAGTTAGTGGCAGAGGCAGGTGTGGATACTCATCTGGGTCACATCCAGCCAGAGCTGGGGCCATGGTCTGTCCTGGGATCCTCTTGTCAGGGATCCCCTTCTTGCCCCCTTGCTGTCTCTCCAGAGGGTGCTGGCCTCTGTCCAGACACACAGCTGTCATAAATATGGCATGGTGGCTTCAGTTCAATGGAGAGCATAAATGGGGAATTGGAGTGGGACCCTGGGCAGGGGAGGGTGTGAGCAAGGGCTCCAGAGGGAAGCCCTTCCCCGTGTGTTAGACTGAGCTGAAGTCTGTCCTGGGAACTTCTGGGGAGAGGGAGCAGATGGGGATCATGCCCTCTGGGAGCTCCTAGTGTGATGGAGGAGGCATGGCCCTGACCTCCAGGACACTCCTGTCTGATGGGGCAACGTGGCTTCTGTTTCCTGGGACTGCCTGTGTAACAGAGGGGACACAGTCCTCTTGTCCTCTAGGAGCCGTGTGTCTGAGGAATGAGGCATGGTCTCCATCCTGCAGGAGCCTCCAATCTGATGGGGGAGCTGCGGTCACTTCCCTCGGAGAGATTCCCTATTTGAGAGAGGAGCCCTGACCTCTGTCCTCAGGAAGGACCCCTGTCTGATGGAGGCTTACTCAAGAAACCCCATTTATGGCCTTCACCTTTGACCCCTTCACCTTTGACCCCTTCCCCTACCTGATTCATGGGGAGGCCAGGTCCCACAGGCAGCAGCTACGCATGGAGCTGGGCAGTTATGAACTTGGTTGCTGTGGGGCAGGGAGGAAGGGAAGACAGGAGACTCCTTACAGAAGACTGTAAGGAGGCCCCCTGCTTTAAGTGAGGGTGACATAGAAGCCTTCCTGGTGAAGGTGTCTGTCTGGGATCCTCTGATGGACAGGAGATGCCTGGCTGTGATAAGTACCCACTGCGGATAAGGGGTAAGGGCTCCCCCAGGCTGGAAGGGAATCTTGATGGGTCACTCTGGTGAGCCCCTGTCTTCATGCAGGCTGGACTGCTGGAATGGGAAGTGGTATAGGGAGACCCTCAGCATCTTTGGGGAGACCCTCACCCACTGCCCATCTGTGTACAGGCAGAGTGCTGCCAGCCCGGGGACATCCGCCCTCCATGGCCTGAGAAGCCCGGAGGAGGAGAGGAAACAGGACGCATATCAGGAACGCCTTTTCCTTTTCTTTGTAACTAACCCCTCGCTTGGGGCTGGTGAGAGCTGAGCCTGCGGGGCTGGCCCTGGCCTGGTTGCTGCTGCCTGCGGCCCCCAGCTCAGGCTCCCTCCACCTCACAGTCCCCGGCTTTGGTGCTGCTCCTGGGCTGGCCTCTTCACTCCACTGAATCTCTGGGCTCTCATCTGTAAAATGGGGTAAGACTTTCTATCTGCCTTACCAGGAAGTTTGCTTTTCCTCTCTTTCTGGGATTTACATGATTTCTTCCTCTCTCCATGAGATGTGCATTGAATGCTTCCTGTGCACCAGCCTCTGGCATAGGTGGGGATGGAGAACACGGGGAGGAACAGTGTGGGGCAGAGAGGGGGAAAGGCTGTTTAGGACTTGTCTAAGGAGTTGGGGGACATCAAGTAGAGATGTCTGAAGGCTGATGGGTGTGGGGTCAGAGAGGGTCTGGCTGGAGACGAGGTTTGGACTTACTAGCATCTGGTGGCAGCTGAAGTGGTCAGATGGGTGGAGTTGCCCAGGGAACTCCTTGTTATGGGATCTGGGAAGAGGCCAAAGTCCGACTCAGCTCTGGAGTCTCCTGAGAGCTGGGTACAGAGCAGGGATGGGGAGCCATGTGGCCAGGGCCTCCAGCAGGACTGAAATGGGATCAGTGCGTTTGGTGCTTCCTGTGGGAGTTGAGACTTTTGACTTTGCAGTGTGATGTCGGGGTGTGTGGGGAAGGGTGGATCACAGAGGATGAGGAGGGAGTAAAGGTGAAGGTGCTCAGACATCAAGGAATTTGATCAGTCAGGTTGTCATTCTTTTGCTTGTTTTTCTCATTATTCAAACTATTCACCTGCTGACTGAAGGGCTGCTATGGGGTGCATGTGTAGTCGGTTATATGCTGTGTGTATGTTGTATATGTGGGGGTTTGTAGACAAGATGTGTATGGGGAGTGTGATGCATGTGTGTGTTTAGTATTTGTGTGTATCTTTCTGTGCATGGTGTGTAGAGTGTGTGCACATGACCACATTCAGATCCTTGATCCATACAGCAGGCTGGTGCTGAGTCGTCTGCCTGGGCTGAAAACTGGGAAGGATTCATCAAGCTTGTGAATTTCTCTTCTCTACTTAGGGTTACACCCAATAGTGTGCTGGTAACAACTGGCCCTCCAGAAACAAAGGAGGGTGGGGGATTTTAGCATCTGCCAATTTCTGTGATGTAAATTCTCTGACTTCAGATTTCACTCTTACCAACGTGAAGTCATTGAATGTGCAGTTGGGAAGAGATGAACAGCAGACACCATTGTATAGCATTTCCATCATACAGGTGTAGTAGGCATAAATACCCTTGAGGGTATGATAGTGACAACAGTAAAATAATTAGTAAGTAATCAGTTTTGAAAATGCATTCCTGGGCCAGGCATGGTTTCTCATGCCTGTAATTCCAGCACTCTGGGAGGCCGAAGCGGGAGGATCACTTGAAGTCAGGAGTTCAAGACTAGCCTGGCCAACATGGTGAAACTTCATCTCTACCAAAAAAAAAAAAAAAATACAAAAATTGGCTGGGTGTGGTGGCGCACACCTGTAATCTCAGCTACTCGGGAGGCTGAGGCATGAGAATTGCATGAGCCCAGGAGGTGGGGGTTGCAGTGAGCCGAGATCACATCACTGCATTCCACATTCTAGCCTGGGCAACAGAGCAAGACTCTGTCCCAAACAAAAAAAAAAAAAAAAAAGAAAAGAAAAGGGATTCCCTTTGCTTTTAATAGAGAAGGGCCTAACACATATTCACATTAGGATTTCTATTATTCTTTTTTTAAAACTTTTTTTTTTCTCTTTTTTTAAAGACAGGTCTCACTATGTTGCCCAGCCTGGTCTCAAACTCCTG
>NW_012107297.1:1007971-1014953 GCF_000951045.1 Mandrillus leucophaeus
AAAAAAAAAAAAAAAAAAAAAGAAAAGAAAAGAAAATGCATTCCCTTTGCTTTTAATAGAGTTTGTTTAATTGTAACTTCACATTAGGATTTCTATTATTCTTTTTTTAAAACTTTTTTTTTTCTCTTTTTTTAAAGACAGGTCTCACTATGTTGCCCAGCCTGGTCTCAAACTCCTGGGCTCAAGTGATCCTCCCACCTCAGCCTCCCAGAGTGCTGGGATTGCAGGCATGAGCCACTGCTCCAAGCAGGGTTTCTCAGCATCAGCACCATAGCATTTTGGGCTGGAGATCCTTTGCTAGGGGGTTGGGGACACTGACATGTGCATTATACAGGCGGCATCCCTGGCCTCTACCTGCTAGATGTTAGTAGCACCTCTTCCACAAATCATGACAGCCCACAATGTCTCCAGACATTGCCAGGTGTCCCCTGGGGTGCAAATTCACCCCCCGGCTGAGAACCAATGGTACTGGCTGTGTTTGACAGCCAGCTCACGAAATTCTTAAAAATGTGACACTTGGCTCTTATGAGCCTGTACAAGCCAGCTCAGCACACCATGGGCACCGCATCCAGATAAATATAAGGCAGTTTTTTCCCCCAAAATTATTTCCCTGGAAAAAGCTGCCACCTTAGACCTTAGATTTCGGTCTGTACAGAGTCCCCAACCATGGAGAACCCTCTTGGCTTACTGACTGATCCACAGAACAGTGGACACAGAGTCAGAGATATACTGCCATAGTGGATCTGTTATGACATTTTATGAAATGTGAGAATAGGAAGAAATTAGTGATGTTTTTGAATTAATATCTTATCTTAACATATGTTATTCTATATCCTTAAAAGTTTGCATGTTGAAATTGGCAAAACAAACAAAAACCCCCTTTAAATAAAATCTTTCTGCTGGGAAAATAATGGCCTGTCTTGTGTCAGGAGCGCCCTATAGCTAATGAGTTCCTGCCGGGGCTGCACATCCATGGTGCTCATCCAGGTGGTGAGGCTGCCACTTCTTGGCCCAGGTCCTATTTTTTCCCAGCTTCAAGCTCAGGGCTTGGCTCTTGTTTGTTCATTCAAAATCTTTATTAAGCACCTACTATGTGCCAAGGAACATAAGTGACTGAAGTCACAGTTTCTGCTCCCTGGTGCTTGCCATCATTTCAGTTCCGTGGCGTCCACTCAGGAGCAGCTGTGTGCAGGCCCTGTTTGGATGCTCAGGGGCCAGCAGGAGAGGGAGGGAAAGATGCACATGTGTGCTGGGTGCCTGGTGTGTGCCTGGAACGGAGCTGGGCACATCACACATGCACCTCCTGCCACCCTCCCACTGTGCTTTTGAGGGAGGGCTTGCTCGTTAGTGGAGTGTCTGCCTCCCGCTGCCCTGTAGGTGCTCTGGGGAACAACACTGACTGGGGCCTGCACCTCCTACAGGTAAAAACAGCCCCAGGTCCAGAGATTTGAAAAATAAAGGGAAGAAAAGAAAGGAGGGAAATAAGAAAGATGAATGGAAGGAAGCAAAGGAGGGAACAAGGGCAGAGGAGTCAGGGCAAGAGAACTTTAAGCCAAGGCAGTCAAGGAAGGCTTCTTGGGTGTGGTGACGGTGGGACTGTGTGAAGGATGGGAAGGGCTGCAACTGGTAGAACTGATGCAAAGGATAGTACAGGAAGAGGGAAGAGCAGAGCACGTACACAGAAATTTCTGGAATGTGGATGTCTACATTGGGAAAAAGTGGGGGCATAGTGACTCACACCTGTAATCCCAGCACTTTGGGAGGCCGAGGTGGGCAGATCACTTGAGGTCAGGAGTTTGAAACCAGCCTGGCCAATATGCTGAAACCCTGTCTTTACTAAAAATACAATAATTAGCTGGGCATGGTGGCGCGCACCTGTCGTCCCAGCTACTCCGGAGGCTGAGGCAGGAGAATTGCTTTAACCCAGGAGGTGGAGGTCGCAGTGAGCCAAGATCATGCCACTCCAGTCCAGCCTGAGTGACAGAGAGAGACTCCATCTCCAAATAATAATAATAATAATGTAATAATAATCTGGGGAAAAACATCATAAAGTGTTTTCTACCCACGACTGTAGGGAGACAGACAACTTAAACCTTTCCCTGTCCCAATAGGAGTAACACGACCGTCTCCTCCCAGCAGCAAGGCTTTCCCACCTGAGGGACATTTGGGGGAGAACTCTCCCTGAGCAGGGGGTGGGGACGGGACACTGGCCAGGATAATGATGATGATAATTGTAGTATCATAGCATCAACAATGTTAGCTTCTCTGTGTTGAGTCACTACTGGGGACCAGGTTTTTACACATATCCCCAGCCTATGGGGTGGGTATTATCCCCATTCTCCAGGCGAAGGAAGCTGAGCCTTCGAGAGGATAGGAAACGGGCCTGAGGTCACACTGGGCTCAAGCAGGGACTCAGGCAGGGACTGTCTGCTTCAGCCTCTGGGCTCTTTTGACTGCCAACAACCTTCTCTTTCTGAATCTCAGCCCCAGGAAGGCTGGGCAGCGCTCAGGCACAGTCTGTGGGCTCTTTGGTACCCAGCTGCCAGCCCACCTGGGGAAATTTTGATCAGCCCTTGATTTTCAGATCTCCAGTTTCATGGGTTAACAGAAAATAAGCCAAGCTCTTTTAAGAAACTCTCCCCTCTGTCCATGGCCCCCTCTTTCCTCACTCTGCACCACCTGAGAGTTTTCACAAACATGCTTCATGGCCAAAAAAGTGAACCCATGAATGCAGCAGGAGGCTTGGGGAATTGCTGTCTGCCTAGAAGTCTATGGGAAGTCTGCAGCCCAGGAGACTGACTTGGCCAGAACCCCTCACCCCCCAGCTACCATCCCTGACCCCTCTGGCCTGCCAGGCACTGCCCTGTGCCCTGGGAGCCATGGCAGATTTCAGCAGGGATGTGACAGGAGACGGGAACCACAGAAGCCAGCGGTCCCCATCCCAGTCTGACTCTGGGCACACTAGTGAGTCTCCCTGAGCCTGAGCTTCCTGGCCTGGTGTGAGGCTCTTCTCTCACTTTGATTTCTCCATCTGGGAAATGAAGCAGGTGGGACTGTGCTCCCTCAGGCTCCGGAAATCTCTGAAATGGGGTGACATTTCTTGCCTTCCTGCCTGCTTCCCCCTCCTGGGCTGTCCTGAAAAGCAGGTGCACTGATGGCGGGTAAACAGGCAGACCACGCTGTAACACAGGGAGGGCTGGGAAATTCTGGCAGGGCAGACAAGCTGGTACACAAATAACTCTGCTACCAGGGAGAATGTGATAAAGGCCTAGGAACCTCTCTGCAGCCGCTGCCACCTGCTTCCCACACCTCCCTGCTCCCTGATGGCTGCTCTCACACCCAGGAAAGTGGGTCAGAATGTAGGGCGGTTGAGTCTGAGTGAATGCCCCCTTGCGTCTCCCCACCCTACCCAGCTGAGCCATGGCTGCTGTCGGGCAGGGATGGGGGAACATTATGGAATTGAGGGCCTCTCTGGATCCAAAATATGGCCCTGGCCCATCAGTCTCTCTTCCCTCAAATGCCCATCGCTCCCCATTGCCTTCTGGATAAGGTCCAAGTTCCTTGGCCCAGCACTCAAGGCCCTTCACGACCCTACCCTCCTAGCTGAGGGCCCGCACATACAAGTTCTCCGTGATTCTCTGTGGAGCAAACGGACCATTCTCCAGCCCAGCCTCTTCCCCTGGGGCTCCTCCCAGGCACTTGGGGTACACTCCAGCCACGCCAGAGGCTCGCTGTCTCCTGAGCACCCGGTGGACTCAGTTGCCCTCTCCAGGCCTCTGCCTGCAGTGTGGTCACCCCTTCTGCACCTCGTGTGTCCTTCAAGATTTTCCTCATTGCTACCTCTTCCCTTGAAGGCTTTTTTGTTTTTGTTTTTTGAGATGGAGTCTTGCTCTGTTGCCAGGCTGGAGTGCAGTGGCGCGATCTTGGCTCACTGCACCCTCCTCCTCCTGGGTTCAAGCGATTCTCCTGCCTCAGCCTCCAGAGTAGCTGGGACTACAGGTGCCCACACCACGCCCAGCTAAGTTTTATGTTTTTTTTTTTTTTTTTTTAGTTTTATGTTTTTAGTAGAGATGGGGTTTCGCCATGTCGGCCAGGATGGTCTCAATCTCTTGACCTCGTGATCCGCCCACCTCGGCCTCCCAAAGTGCTGGGACTAAAGGCGTGAGCCACAGCGGCCAGCCCTGAAGGCTTTCTTGACTCTCCAGATAGAACCACATAATCCCACCTCTCAGGCAGTATTGTGAGTGATTAAAAGTGTGGTCTCTGGAGCTGGAGTACCTGGGCTCTGATATCTAGATCTGTTGTTTACTCGCTGTGTGACCCTAGGCAAATTACTTAACCTCTCTGTGCCTCAGTTTTCTTATCTGTGAAGTGGGATAATAGTAATACTTGTTATAGAGTTGTTGGAGAAATAAGTGAGTTGATATTTGTAACCAGCTTAGAGCAGTAACTGGACTTGGTTTCTCTCCTGGATAAGCTTTCTTTTTGTTGTTGTTGTTTGAGACAGAGTCTCACTGTGTTGCCCAGGCTGGAGTGCAGTGGCGCAATCTCAGCTCACTGCAACCTCGCCTCCCGGGTTCAAGCGATTCTCCTGCCTCAGCCTCCTGAGTAGCTGGGATTACAGGCACGTGCCACCACATCCGGCTAATTTTTGTATTTTTAGCAGAGACAGGGTTTCACCATGTTGGCGAGGCTGGTCTTGAACTCCTGATCTCGTGATCTGCCCGCCTCAGCCTCCCAAAGTTCTTGGATTACAGGCGTGAGCCACCGTGCCCGGCCTCTCTTGGATAAGTTTTCTAATGTTGACTGAAGGGTGAGTAAATACCTGAAGGTCTTCTGACATTCCCTGCATTTGTAGCATTTTTTTTCTAATATTAATTTTCTAATACAAAGAAAGGAATTGTTACCAGTGCTTACATAATTCACTAGTACTGAATCCACATTCATGGATGATCTTTCCAGTGTGAGTTTTCTGATGCTGAGTAAGATATGTCTTGTCTAAATGATTTCCCATAGGTGGTCCATTCATGAGGTTTCTCTCCTATGTGTTTTCTGATACTAGCTCTGTGATTCTGGACAAGTTAGGTAGGGTTTCTGAGTCTGGGCGGCTTCTCTGAAAAACTGGAATATTTAGAAGGAATATAATAATGTATGTGAAGTGCTTAGCACAGCGCCTTGCTCATAGGGAAAGCTCAGTGTACAGTGGCCATTTTTCTTAGTGGGTTTCTCTAACTAGGCTATGCTGTGGTCTTTTGTCAGCAGGGACCACCCGTTGTTTATGTTAGTGCCCCTAGAGCATTGCACTGGCAGTGGCTGTGTGATGGCTCAGTGGTGAGTGAATGATGAATGGGATAGCCACTGGTCAGAGCTGGGCAGAGGCCTGTTTGGGATGTATCAGCTGTCTTCTTGGCTCAGCCTGACAGTGGCTGTGGACTCTGTTCCTATGAAGCATTTTCTTTCTTTTTTTTTCTTTTTTAGAGACAGGGTCTTGCTCTGTTGCCCAGGCAGGAGTGCAGTGGCGTGATCATAGCTCACTATAACCTTAAACTCCTGGGCTCAAGCGATCTTCCCTCCTCAGCCTCCCGATAGCCGGGACAACAGGCATGTGCCACCATGCCTGGCTAATTTTTAATTTTTTGTGGAGATGGGGTTTCACTATGTTGCCTAGGCTGGTCTTGAACTCATGGTCTCAAGCATTCCTCCTGCCCAGCCTCCCAAAGAGTTGGAATTACAGGCACGAGCCACCATGCCTGGCTCCTATAAAGCATTTTCTGGCCGGGCGCGGTGGCTCAAGCCTGTAATCCCAGCACTTTGGGAGGCCGAGACGGGTGGATCACAGGTCAGGAGATCGAGACCATCCTGGCTAACACGGCGAAACCCCGTCTCTACTAAAAAATACAAAAAACTAGCCGGGCGATGTGGCGGACGCCTATAGTCCCAGCTACTCGGGAGGCTGAGGCAGCAGAATGGCGTGAACCCAGGAGGCGGAGCTTGCAGTGAGCTGAGATCCGGCCACTGCACTCCAGCCTGGGCGACAGAGCGAGACTCCGTCTCAAAAAAAAAAAAAAAAAGCATTTTCTAAGCCCAATGCCCATGGCTCCTGACAGCCAAATGGAAGTATAGATAGAAGAAGAAATCCCTGGAGTCTGCTCACTCAGAAACAAGGATCATCACCACCATCTTTTTATATTTATTTATTTATTTGTTTATTTATTTATTTATTTTTTGAGCTGGAGTCTTGTTTTGTCGCCCAGGCTGGAGTGCAGTAGTGCGATCTTGGCTCACTGCAACCTCTGCCTCCTGAGTTCAAGCGATTCTCCTCCCTCAGCCTCCCAAGTAGCTGGAATTATAGGTATGCACCACTACGCCTGGCTAATTTTTGTAATTTTAGTAGAGACGGGGTTTCACCATGTTGGCCAGACTGGTCTTGAACTCCTGATCTCAAGTGGTCTGCCTGCCTCGGCGTCCCAAAGTGCTGAGATTACAGGTGTGAGCCACTGCGCCTGTCCTACCACCATCTTTTTAAACTTCATCCATTCTCATACTTGAATAATTCTCTTACGGCTTTCATTTAACCATATTCATCCTATATTTATTTATTGAGCACCTACTATATACTAGGTACCATGCTATGCCCCAGAAATACAGTGAAATAACGCAAATAATATACCTCTACTTTCATTGTTGCTATAAAAGTGAAGCTGAGGGTATTATCAGACCATTACAAAGTGTGGGAAGTGCTATGAATGGGGACACACTGGATATGGAGCTGAGGGGCCCCTAACCCAGACTTAGGGGGTAGTCAGGGAAGGCTTCCTGGTAAAAGGATAGCTGAGTATATGATACATTAGGCCTGGGAAGGGATCTCAGGAATCACAGAAACGTGGATCCTGGATTGTAACATCATAGAACCATAGACTGTTACATCAAAGCATTCAGAGTTTAGGGTCCAGATTGTCCCTACTTACTTTTTTTTTTTTTT
>NW_012107297.1:1015158-1061110 GCF_000951045.1 Mandrillus leucophaeus
TAGAGACGGGGTTTCACCATGTTAGCCAGGATGGTCTCGATCTCCTGACCTCGTGATCCGCCCGTCTCGGCCTCCCAAAGTGTTGGGATTACAGGCTTGAGCCACTGCGCCCGGCCATTTTTTTTGATTTCTAGATTCTCCTTTCTCCTTGACTTGAGACATATCTTGTTAGGGAAACCCAAGCATCTTTATAAAGTACTTTATGCTTGTTGTATAACAGAAAAATTATAGATATAAAGAATTGTGTGGGTGGGCGGAGTCTTCTTCAACTCCTGTGAGTATTTAGGCACATTTCCCTTTTTTTCATTCTGTCTTTTTTTAGTTTTTTTTTTTTTTAATTGAGATGTAATATACCGTAATAGTCACACTTTTAGGGTAAAATTCAGTGGTTTTCGTATATATTCACAAGTTTGTATAACCATCACCACTATCCAATTCCAGAACATTTTCATCACCTCCCAAAGAAACTCTGTACCAATTAGCAGTCACTCCCCATTTCCCACTCCATCAACCCTTGGCAACCACTAATTTACCTTCTCTCTAGCAATTTGCCTACCCTGAACATTTCATGCAAGTGGAATCCTATAATATGCAGCCTTCTGTGTCTGGCTTAATTTACTTAACAATGTTTTCAAGGTTCATTATGTTGTGGCATGAATCAGTACTTCATCCCATTTTATGACTATATAATATTCCATTGTGTATAGACTGAATTTTAAAAAGATACATGTATTTGTTGATAGATTTTTTTTCCCCACTCTTTTTGGCTATTTTGAATAATGCTTCTACAAACATTTATGCACAAGTTTTTGTGTGTGGACAGTTTCAGTTCCTTTGGGTGTATACCCAGGAGGGGACTTACTGGGTCATATGTTAACTCTCGGTTTAACTTTTAAACGAACTGCCAAACTGTTTTTCAAAGTGACGGCCCCACTTTCCAATCCCACCAGTGATGTATGAAGGTTCCAGTTTCTCCACATTCCTGTCCACACTTACTATCCTTCCTTTTGAGTATAGCCATCTTAATGGGTGTGAAGTGTATCATTGCAGTTTTGACTGATGACTGATGATGCTGGACATCTTTTCATGTGCTTATTGGCCACGTGAATATCTTCTTTGGAGAAATGCCTATTCAAACAAATCCATTGCCCATTTAAAAATGGGTGATTCGCCTGTTTGTTGTTGAGTTGCAATCGTTCTTAATATATCCTGGCTATTAGGACCTGATCAGATAAATGATTTGAAAATATTTGCTCCATTCTGTGGGTTGTCTACTCCCTTCCTTCCTTCCTTCCTTCCTTCCTTCCTTCCTTCCTTTCTTTCTTTCTTTTTTTAATTATACTTTAAGTTCTAGGGTACAGGGCACCTGCAGGTTTGTTACATATGTATACATGTGCCATGTTTGTTTGCTGCACCCATTAACTCATCATTTACATTAGGTATTTCTCCTAATGCTATCCTTCCCCCCGCCCTCCACTCCCCAATATTCTCTTTCTTGACAGTGACTTTTGAAGCACAAAAGTTTTAAAATTTTGTCTACTTTTTCTTCAGTTGATTGTGCTTTTGGTGTCATATCTAAGAAATCATTGCCTAACCCCAGGTCATGAAGACTTTACTTATGTTTTCTGCTAAGAGTTTTATAGCTGCAGCTTTTACATTTAGGTTTCTGGTCCATTTACTTTTTTTTTTTTTTTTTTTGAGACAAAGTCTTGCTCTCTTACTCAGGCTGGAGTGCAGTGGCACGATCTCGGCTCACTGCAACCTCCGCCTCCTGGGTTCAAGCGATTCTCCTGCCTCAGCCTCCCAAGTAGCTGGGATTACAGGCGCCCGCCACCACACCTGGCTAATTTTTGTATTTTTAGTAAAGACAGGGTTTTACCATGTTGACCAGGCTGGTCTCGAACTGCTGACCTCAGGTGATCTGCCCGCCTTAGCCTCCCAAAAGTGCTGGGATTACAGGTGTGAGACACAGCGCCTGGCCCCATTTGAGTTAATTTTTGTACATGATGTGAGGTCGGGATCTAACTTTGTTTTTTTGTGTGCGAATATCCAGTTGTCCTAGCACCATTTGTTGAAAACAATGTTCTTTCCCCATTGACTTGCCTTGGCTCCTTTGTAAAAAAATCAATTGACCATAAATATATGGGTTCATTTCTAGACTCTCAATTATATCCCATTGATCTACAAGTCTTTTTTTTTTTTTTTTTTAAGATGGAGTCTCGCTCTGTCACCCAGGCTGGAGTGCAGTGGCGCCATCTCAGCTCGCTGCAAGCTCCACCTCCCGGGTTCACGCCATTCTCCTGCCTCAGCCTCCCGAGTAGCTGGGACTACAGGCGCCCGCCACCATGCCCGGCTAATTTTTTGTATTTTAGTAGAGACGGGGTTTCACCGTGTTAGCTAGGATGGTCTCGATCTCCTGCCTTTGTGATCCACCTGCCTCGGCCTCCCAAAGTGCTGGGATTACAGGCGTGAGCCACCGCACCCGGCCCTATATGTCTGTTTTTATGCCAGCACAATATAGTCTTGATTACTGTAGCTTTGTAGTAAGTTTTGAAAGTGGGAAGTGTGAGTCTTCTAACTTGGTTCTATTATTATTATTATTTTTAAGATAGTTTGGCTATTCTGGCTCCCTGGCATTTCCTTATGAATTTTAGGATCAGCTTGTCAATTTCTGCAAAAAAGCTAGCTGGGATTTGATAAAGATTATATTGAATCAGTTAGGGGAGCGTAGGCATCTTAACAACATTAAGTCTTCTCATTTTTTTGTTTTGGGTATTTATTGAGTGTAAAGTTGAGCTCATGCCAAACGTACTGTTCTGATTCCTGACTTACTCTGCTTACTATTCTATGATAGGCATTTCCTTGTGTTATGAAAGATGGAAACCTAATTTCAGTGCTGTATAATATTCCATTGTTGGCTGGGCACAGTGGCTCATGCCTGTAATCCCAGTACTCTGGGAGGCCGAGGCAGGTGGATTGTCTGAGCTTAGAAGTTCGAGACCACCCTGGACAATATGGAGAAACCCTCTCTCTACTAAAATACAAAAAATTAGCTGGGCATGGTGGCACACGCCAGTAATCCCAGCTACTTGGGAGGCTGAGGCAGGAGAATTGCTTGAGCCCGGGAGGTGGAGGTTGCAGCAAGCCGCGATGGCACCACTGTATTCCAGCCTGGGTGACAGAGTGAGACCCATCTCAAAAAATAAAGGAAAAAAATATTCCTTGTTTAGCTGTATCATGTAGAATTATAAACTCTTGTTTTGGTGTAATCAGTGTTGGAAGGTGCTTCGTTTGGGTCCTTTGTCGTGTAGCCCTCTCCCTGACAGGCACAAAGGGACACTGGGAGGACTGATGGCTCACCGAAGAGCAGTGAAATATTAGTGTCAAAGTTGGTCCACAGGTACCCTGTGCTGCAGGTGGGGAATAGGGCTCACTGGAGAAGCTGACATTCTGGTTCATGGAGAGTTGACTTACCCGTCTTCCTGGCAGCATCACCTTGATGGAATGGAATCAGAAGACAGCATCCAGCAGTCTGCACGGACACTGATAGGGCGTGTTTGGTTTAGGCATGTTTTTCTAGAACAGTGGATCTGAAACATTTTTAAATTTGCATCGTGAAATTCATTTTACATTGTAATTCAGTACACACACATTCACCTGAAACAAACATTTTGCTAAATAATACTCTTTTATTTATTTATTTATTTATTTATTTATTTATTTATTTATTTATTTTTGAGACAGAGCCTTACTCTGTCGCCCAGGCTGGAGTGCAGTGGCGCGATCTCAGCTTACTGCAACCTCTGCCTCCTAGGTTCAAGTGATTCTCATGCCTCAGCCTCCTGAGTAGCTGGGATTACAGGCATGTGCCACCACACCTGGCTAATTTTTTGTATTGTTAGTAGAGACAAGGTTTCACTATGTTCACCAGACTGGTCTCGAACTCCTGGCCTCAAGTGATCTGCCCGCCTTGGCCTCCCAAGTGTTGGGATTATAGGCTTGAGCCACTGTGCCCAGCCAATACTCACTTTTTGTATCAGCCAGGAGAAGCCAGCCTGCAGCAGTAAGAACCCCCAAATCTTAGTGGCTCAAGAGCTTTCATTCTCCTTTATGCTACACATCTGTCATGTAGTGGGGCAGCCCTGGGATTTAGGTTGATGGAGGCTTTCTCATGCAGATCATTGCTGGTTTCAGTGGCAAAGGAAAGACAGCATGGCAGGCAAAAGAATGCTCTTCCCAAAGATGTCTATGTCATAATCCTTGGAACCTGTGAATATGATATGTCACATGGCAGAGGGTAATGAAGGTTGCAGATGGAATTAAGGTTGCTAATTAACCGACCTTAAAATAGGGAGATTGTTCTGGATTATCCAGATGGGTTCAACGTAATCCCAGGGGTCTTTATAAATGGGAGAGGCAGAAGAGAAGGTCAGAGTGAGGCCATGTGATAAGAACTCGACTTGCTGGCTTTGAAGATAGAGGCAGGGGCCATGAGCCAAGGAATGTGGGCAGCCCCTAGAAGCTGGGAAGGTCAGGGAAACAGATTTATCCCTTGAGCCTCCAGAAATGAATGCAGCCCTGCGGGTACCTTGAATTTAGTCCAGTGAGGCCCATTTAGTGTTTCTGAACTACCAAACTATAATATGTTGTGTGTGTGTGTTTGTGTGTGGGTTTTTTGTTTTTTTTTTGAGACAGGGTTTCATTCTGTCGCCCAGGCTCAAGTGCAATGGCACAATCTTGACTCACTGCAGCCTCCGCCTCCTAGGTTCAAGTGATCCTCCCATCTCAGCCTTTGAGTAGCTGGTACTATAGGCACACGCCACTACGCCTGGCTAATTTTTGTATTTTTGTAGAGACGGAGTTTCACCATGTTGCCCACACTGGTCTTGAACTCCTGAACTCAAGTGATCCTCCCACCTCGGCCTCCCAAAGTGCTGGGATTACAGGCGTGAGCCACCACACCTGACCTGTTTGTGTTGGTTTAGGCCACTAAGTGTGTGGTAATTTGTTACAGCAGCCATAGAAAACGAATACAGAGGGCATGGGGAATGAAGCACCAGCACTTAAATCTGCCTGGCGCTGACATCTGGCACTTCTACTCATATTTCATTGGCCAGAGCAAGCCACATGGACATGCCTAACTTCATAGTACCACAGAAATCTGATATTCACATACCCCCAGGCTTAGAGGGAAACTGAATTTTGGTGAATATAATAATGTCTATTATACCTTGCTACCTGCAGTGCATGCTTATATTTTCTATTCCATTCCATTTCATTAAAAAAAAAAAACTCTTAAGTTGGTTATTTATTTATTTATTTATTTATTTTTGAGACGGAATCTTGCTCTGTTGCCTAAGCTGGAGTGCAGTGGCACCATCTCAGCTCACTGCAACCTCTGCCTCCCTGGTTCAAGCAATTCTTCTGCCTCAGCCTCCCGAGTAGCTGGAACTACAGACGCATGACACCATGCCTGGCTAATTTTTGTATTTTTAGTAGAGACGGAGTGTCACTATGTTGACCAGGCTGGTCTTGAACTCCTGACCTCAAGTGATCCTCCCACCTCCACCTCCCAAAGTGCTGGGATTACAGGCATGAGCCACCATGCCCAGCCATAAGTTGGTTTTATTATCAACTAGTATGTTGTGATCCCCTGTTTGGAAAACATTACAGACCCTCTTCTGCCCAGGCCTCCTGGACCATATGACACACCTAGATATAGCTGATTGGCCCAGGTGTGGAACACATGACCAATGCTGACCAATCAAATTCCTCTCCTGGGAATTTGGAAGTGGGCCATTCAACCAGTTAGCAGTGGGAAGCTGAGTGAGAAGCAGAGTGGAAACAGTGTCAGAGTGGGAGTCACATCCAAACCAAAAGGATGGAGGAGGAGAAAAGCCTTGAGTAAGTAGAGACAGCTGGTCCACAGAGGCAATGGGGCAGCCGCCCAGAAAGCAGTGCAACTGGGAGAACATGCAGCCCCAGGAGGAGAGGTGCAGAGAGAGTGAGACTGCCTGAGATTCAGATGGCTTCCCAGGTCCTGCGCCAGCCACCATGCATCCTGCCTGCATCCCTTGAGAGTTTTGCCTTCTTATAACATGCCCTCCGCTTTTCTTGACCTACCCTGGGTGGTGGGGTCGGGTGCAGTGGGGGCTGGTTGTGTTCCTCGTCTCCACTGAGGCTTAATCAGCTGGAACACTGCCCGTATGTCTCTTATAGGCACCCAGCTCTGTGAATCAGGCCGTGGGGCATAGATGGGGCTGGGGGCGAGACAGACCCTGCCTCTGGCATCCTGGAAATTTAGCTTTGACCAGTCTTGGACGTGTGTGCATGCTCTTCAAAGTTGACAGACAGAGCCATCTGTGTGACACTGCATAGGTGGAGGTCCCAGGAAACGAAAAATCCTCACAGGGGCCTCTTTTCTGATAGTGTTAGGGTCAGGAAGTCAGAGGAGTTTTATCACAGAGGGCTTGACAGTGTCACGGAGTGGAAAGTACATGGGCTCTGGAGACAGGCAGACCATGCTTCACCTTGGTGAGCCTCAATTTCCTCATCTCTGAAATGAGATTGTAAGGATCAGCAGTATTCTAGGAAAAATAACTAAAGTCACGTCTAGAGCATGGCATGCTCTTGGGGAATGTGGTGGCTGCTGCTGTCATTTGGGGAAGCCATCAGAGTCCTGCTTCCTGAAGGAGGTGGTCCTGGTGCTGACGAGGTTAGCAGCAGGTCATTCCCCACTGCTGGCCACACTTCCTACCGTGGTCACACTCACTCTGCCCCTTGCCCCTCTCCTCTCCTCGTTTCCCCTCTTTATTGTTATTCCCAGTGTTGTTGAAAACACCCGGTTTAGGAAAACAGCCGGGTTGGATATGAAGCACCCAGCTTCTGGAGGCAGGCAGACAGAACTGGGTCTGAATCCTGACTGAGCCCCTGGCTTGCTGTGTGTTCTTGCAGAAATTACTGCATCTCTCTGAGCCTTGAGCTAATTACCTGTAAAATGAGGATGATAATCCCCATTTCACAGAGCTATTATGAGAAATAATTAGCCACTCAACAAAGTTCTGTCTTCCCTCCCTCCCTTCGTGAAGTTGCCCCTTCCGGCCTGACCAGGGTGTCTCGCTCCTTCCAACAGTCCCTGGAATGGTTTTCCCTGACTCAGTTGTTAGTGGCCTCAGGCAC
This sequence comes from Mandrillus leucophaeus, assembly GCF_000951045.1. NCBI lineage: Eukaryota > Metazoa > Chordata > Mammalia > Primates > Cercopithecidae > Mandrillus > Mandrillus leucophaeus. The sequence continues at coordinate 1,022,338 of NW_012107297.1, forward strand.
TGTGGCCTCTCTTTCCCTCAGACCATGGACTCCCAGGGCTTCTGGAAGCAGGTGGAGTCCCTTGTGGCTGGTGCCACTTCTCTGGTCTTCTCTGCAGGTCCAGCCCCACCTTGGGAGCTGCTGCTTCAAACCGTGTGATCTGTATATTTCCTCACTTTAGCAATTATCACACTCCAGCTGACTGTGGCATCTTCACACTCTGAACACTAATAAATATTTATGAGAAGGAAGCTGGATGTGGTGACTCACGCCTGTAATCCCAGCATTTTGGGAGGCTGGAAGTGGGCGGATCACTTGAGGTCAGGAGTTTGAGACCAGCCTGACCAACATGATGAAACCCCGTCTGTATTAAAAACACAAAAATTAGCCTGGCCTGGTGGTGCACGCCTGTAATCCTAGCTACAAGGGAGGCTGAGGCACGAGAATCACTTGAACCAGGGGGATGGAGGTTGCAGTGAGCTGAGATCACACCACTGCACTCTAGCCTGGGCAACAGAGCGAGACTCCATCTCAAAAAAAAAAGAAATGAATAAATAAATAAATACATATTTATGAGGAGGAGAAAAGCCCAGTCTCCCAGGGGAGGTGGGGCGGGATGTGCCAGGCTTCTTAGCAAGCCATGCTCACACCCATCAGTGGTTCCTGCCAGCCCAGAAGTGAGAGGTGGGGGTGGGCAGGGCCAGGGCTATGAAGGCAGCGCAGAGCCACCACCCACTCGCCATCTCTTCCGGAAGGAGGCAGGAGTGGCTGTGCCTTGGCGGGCCTCACTGTCCTGCCCACCCTGGTGCCTGCTGGGCCCTGTGCTCCTGGGGGAGGACTGGGTGGCAGGAAGCCCTCTCAGCCTCATGTGTGCCTACCCTACCCCTCTCCATGGCTGTTTTAGCCTCTCTTATTTCATCTTTTATTTTCACCCGTCCAGGGTCTGTGTCCCTATCCTCCTCTCTCTTCCCCAACCCCCTGTCTTATCTCGGGGTCTCTGGCTCTGTCTTTCAATTTTCTTCTCTCCCTCCCAACAATTACTTTGAGAGATCCTGGAGCTAGCTGTTGGTGGCTAGGGAAGGGGGTCTCAGGCTCCAAGACCCAGCTTGTGGGAGAGGGCAGGAGGAGATATGGAAGGCAAGTGAGTTCCACTTTTTGGGAGTCATGGACTACATCTCGACCTGATTCCTTGTCCAGCACTGCTGGGTGACCATGGCTTATTCTCTGCCTTTCCTGGGCTTCAGTTTCTGTTAAGTAAGGTGGTTGATTCCTTCACTCATTCATTCCTTCACCTGTTCAACTGTTTATTGAGTGTTTGCTACCTGCCATTCATCATTTTTTGTTTGTTTGTTTTTGTTTTGAGACTGAATCTTATTCTGTTGCCCAGGCTGGAGTGCAGTGGCACGATCTTGGCTCACTGCAACCTCCGTCTTCTGGGTTCAAGCAATTCTCCTACCTCAGCCTCCCAAGTAGCTGGGATTACAGGTGCCCGCCACCACGTCAGCTTATTTTTGCATTTTTAATAGAGACGGGGTTTCACCACGTTAGTCAGGCTGGTCTTGAACTCCTGACTTCCTCAGCCTCCCAAAATGCTGGGATTACAGGCATGAGCCACTGTAGACCCATCATTTATTAAACAATGATTGCAGTGCCATTCTGGGTGCTTGGGATAGATGCATCTGTGGATAAGAGAAACAAAGATCCTTGCCCTCGTGGAGTGACATGTTAGCAGAGCAGACACATAATAAACAAGTAAAATATGTATATGTTCGAAAGTGTTAAGTGTTGGCTGGGCGCGGTGGCTCACACCTGTAATCTCAGCACTTTGGGAAGTCAAGGTGGGCAGATTGCTTGAGTCCGGGAGTTCAAGACCAGCCTAAGCAATATGGTGAAATCCCATCTCTACCAAAAAACAAAACAAAACAAGAAAACAAAAAATAAAAATTAGCCCGGGGTGGTGGCATGTGCCTGTGGTCCCAGTGACTTGAGAGGCTGAGCAGGGAAGATCATTTGAGCCTGGAAGGCAGAGGTTGAAGCAGTGAGCAGAAATCACACCACTGCACTCCAGCCTGGGTGACAGAGTGAAACCCTGTCTCAAAACAGAAAGTGATGAGTGCTATGGAAAAAGAAGAAGTGGAGCAAGAGAGGGACTTCAGGCCCGGGGACACAGTGGGGTTGAGCATGCAGATGTTTCAGGGAGAGCCTCTGAACTGTCCCTGAGGTGGGAATCGCCCTGGTGTGCTCGAGGACCAGCCAGGGGCAGATGTGGCTGGAGATGGGTGAGGGAGAGTAGTAGGAGGTGACACCAGGAGGTGAGAGTAGATCACACAGACCTTACAACATGCCAGGCTTTTCCTCGCTTGAGCTTAGAAAATTTGCACTTGGAGACTTCCGCAGCCTGCCCTGCAAAGACCTGACTGCAAGGGGGCTGTTGCGTAGCCCAGGAGAGTTCTAATGGCTATCGTGGAGGCTTACCAGTGGAGATGGTAAGAGCAGATTACATGGGCACTGTTCGGATCTCAAGCTTGCATGGTGCCTGTCAGTCACTCCAGCCCTGGTCCCCGGTCCTGCCTCAAGGTGGCCCACAGGAGCTTGCTCCTGGGCAGGATTTGTGAACCCTGGCCTGACTTCTCTTTCTCTCCACAGAGTGTTCAAGAAGGCCAGTCCGAATGGAAAGGTGAGTCTGTAACAGCTGCGCCCAGCAACTCCCTGACCTCACACTCTGGTCATTTTCTGTTGGGAAGCAGAGGAAATGGCATGTCCCCTGAAGTGCACACCTCTGTGGGAGGGGGCAGGTGCTGCTCCCCGTCTTCGGGGTGACACAGCTCTGTCTTTTGGAGCTGTCAGTTGAAGGGGGAAGGACACACTCAGGAAACTTTCTGAGTGGGGAAGCATAGCTCCCCGAGCTCTGGTGTGGAGAGAGATGGCCTGTCATAGAGAGACTTCAGTAAGTGTGTGACAGTGGAGGACAAGCCAATCAGTAAGCGCCGAGGGCCCTGGGGGAGTGAGTCCCCTGCTGTGAGAGGAACCTTAGCCAGGGCAGCTCCCAGGGCCTGGCTCTCTTGCTTTCTCCCTGCAGGCCCAGACGCCATCCTGCTTCCCCCCCAGTTCAGCAGGTAGACATTATTGACACCATTCCACACCAGGTCTGGGCTGAGCCGGCGGGGACAGGGGCAGGGTGTACTGAGATGAATGAGGCACAGCCTGTGCCTCTCACAGCCAGATGGCAGAGGCAGACACCGAAATCCATCATTTCAGCATGAAGTGGCAGGTGGGAGATATGGGGCCATCGGGGCTGCAGGACCCAGCCTGGTGGGCAGTGGCAGCTTCTAGGAGGGATGCACTTCCAGCAAGGCAAGGTGAAAACGGCGTTGTAGGCAGGACACAAAAGCATAGGGACTGTGGGAATCTTAAGCAGCTGAGTTCAGAGTGCCAAGAGGGAGGCTGAGGCTGAGAGGCTGCAGGGCTGGTCACGGGAACCCTGTGGCTTGACTTACGAGCTGGCCTGGGTTGGCAAATAGCACCACATGTGCTTCCACATCTCTCTTCTGTGCCCACAGCAGATAACATCAGTCGCCATTGCCCTTTCCTGCTGCACCAGGGTCTCATCTTAGATTTCTTCTTAGCCCATAGTCCCAGACAGTTCCCTACCCCCTCTCCCCGCTGGTAGATTTGAGTTGGCACTTCGAATGAAACCCATTTGCCATCCTTATTTTTGGACACTGAGGAACCATTAATGGGTTTCAGGCGGCAGTAGCATGGTTAGATTTGAATTTTAGGGCCGGGCGTGGTGGCTCACACCTATAATCCCAGCACTTTGAGAGGCCAAGGTGGGTGGATCACTTGAGGTCAGGAGTTTGAAACCCTGTCTCTACTAAAAATACAAAAATTAGCCAGGCGTGGTGGTGCATGCCTGTAGTTCCACCTATTTGGGAGACTGAGGTGTGAGGATCACTTGAACCCAGGAGGCAGAGGTTGCGGTGAGCTGAGATTGCACCACTGCACTCCAGCCTGGGCGACAGAGCGAGACTCCATCTCAAAAAAAAAAAAAAAAAAGATTTGCATTTTAGGATGTCTAGTCTAGCTAAAGAGGAGAGCAGGCTCTCAGCAAGTGAGCAGCAAGGGGCTGGTGTGGTAGTCTAGGCAGGAGTGGCTGTGGGGATGGAAAGGGATGGACCTGAGAAATAATGATGGCGATTGAGTCACGAGGATTGAAGGGTTGTTGAGCAACAGACACATCAGGGTGACACTCTGGATCTGGTTTAGCTGCTGGAATTCTGTCTCGGAGTTTTTCCCTCCTGGCTGGCTACTGAGTGGGGCATGAGTCCCCGACCCCTCAGTGCTTCAGAAGGCAAGCCGTCACACACAGAACTGCTAACTGTGTGAGGCGGTGCATTTGTTCATTAGCTAGAGGTCACCTTTCCACAACGTATATCTATTTTAAAACATTGTGTTGTGCATGATAAATAACATATACTTTTAAGTCAATTTAAAAAATTAATTAGGCTGGGCGCGGTGGCTCACGCCTGTAATCCTAGCACCTTGGGAGGCCGAGGCAGGCTGATCACCTGAGGTTAGGAGTTTGAGACCAGCCTGACGAACATAGTGAAACCCCGTCTCTACTAAAAATGCAAAAATTAGCCGCACATGGTGGTGCACGCCTATAATCCCAGCTACTCAGGAGGCTGAGGCAGGAGAATCACCTGAACCCGGGAGGCTGAGGTTGCAGTGATCTGAGATCGCGCCATTGCACTCTAGGCCGGACAACAAGAGCAAAATTCCATCTCGATAAAAAAAAAATTAATTAAGAGAGAGAAAACGAGTCCTCGTATCAGTGGATCCCTGCCTGGCTACATGGGAGGAGGAGCAACTGAAGAACACAGTGCGGCCCGCGTTCAGAGCCTCTGAGGGCTCCGTGCTCCTGCCTGCCTGGGGGCTCTCACCCTCTGAGATGCCCGCACTCCCATTCACCTGGCTTCTCTGCCGCTGCTGCTCCACCGGCAGTGGTGCTTGGCATGAAGATCTCTCCGGGCCTCAGTGTCCTCATCTGTAAAACAGGAACAATAATGACTTCTTCACAGGGTTTTGGGAGGAAGAGGTGCTTTTAAGATTTTACAAGGGTTTGCGAATCTTGGTATTAGGGATGGGGTGAAGGCCCAAGTCCAGTTAGGATTTTGATAAGAGTTAGGGATGGGTCTGGAGTTTCAGAGGCTGCTCTCAGGGTTTCCTCCAGGGCAGGGTCCTGTGTCCTCCGGGCCTGCGGCTGCTAACGCCCCCATGCCTCTCCTCCCCAGCTCACCGTCTACCTGGGAAAGCGGGACTTTGTGGACCACATCGATCTCGTGGACCCTGTGGGTGAGTCCCTGGAGGGCGAGAGGAGGGCTGGGGGAACATGGGGCTGGCCAAGCCTCCCAGAAATAGCTCTCAGCTCTCCAGAGGGGCTTGGTGCCAAGAACGGGGGTGGATGGCTTCCTGCTTCAGACAGCAAGCATTTACTGAGCAGCTACTTTCCCACTCAAGTGAGGACTGCAAGAAGAGACTGTGGGAAGGACTGAGGTGATAATCAGGGAAGGCGTCCTGATGACGGTAAGAAGGGTGAGGGTGATGACGACAGACACCACCACTTACTATAAGGCGTGTCATGTAGCAGACAGTGGGGGTGGCTATGATGACTATCCCTGCTTTACAGACAAGGAGAATGAAGCACAGAGTGGCTCAGTGACTTACTCCAGGTCACAGAGCGAGTAGATAGAGGAATCCGGTTCAAACCTGGCAGAGTCTGCAAAACTCTTTGTTCTGCTTCCGTGTGATGGCAAAGGGTGGGAGAGAGAGGGAGAGTCCTTCTTAGAACTTGTGAAATGGGAGCTGTCCTCACGTACATGGCGGTCCTGCTAGAAGCTGGGCTGTGGCCGAAGGCATCTTCCAGGTTCTTATTCAAATTCAGGGTTTTGCAATCTCTGCACGCTTGACATTTTGGACTGGATAATTCTTTGTTGGTGTGGCCTGTCCTGTGTGTTATAGGCTGGATAGCCACATCCCTGGCCTCTACTCATTCAATGCCCAGAGTACCTCATGCTCCAGTTAGGACAACTAAAAATGTCTTTAGGCCGAGTGCGGTGGCTCATGCCTGTAATCCCAGCATTTTGGGAGGCTGAGGCAGGAGGATCACTTGATGTCAGGAGTTCGAGACCAGACCATCCTGGCTAACATGGTGAAACCCTGTCTCTACTAAAAATACAAAAATTAGCTGGGCGTGACGGTGGGCACCTGTAATTCTCCCACCCCAGCTACTCGGGAGGCTGGGATGGGAGAATCGCTTGAACCCGGGAGATGAAGGTTGTAGTGAGCTGAGATTGTGCCACTGCACTCCAGCCTGGGAGACAGAGTGAGACTCCATTTCGCGGGGCGGGGGGAGGGAGTCTTTATTCGTTGCCAAAGTGTCTCATCTGGGGGCAGAATCACCCTGATTAAGAATGACTGCTCTCATTGGAAGAGCCTTGGTCTCATGGTCTCTTCTCATGCCTGTTTGTGAGAGGGAAGCCTAGAATTACTCCTATTTTATAAATGGGCACAGTGAGGTCCAAAGAGGTTCAATGATTTTTGAAAGATGAGCAAGCCAACTGGGCATGGTGGCTCACGCCTATAATCCCAGCACTTTGGAAGGCAGATCACCCGAGGTCAGGAGTTTGAGACCAGCCTGGCCCATGGGGTGAAATCCCATCTCTACTAAAAAATAAAAAAAAAAAAAAAAAAAAAAAGCAGAGCATGGTGGTGCACAACTGTAGTCCCTGCTACTGGGGTGGCTGAGGCGTGAGAATCCTTTGAACCCGGGAGGCAGAGTTGCAGTGAGCCGAGATCATGCCACCGCACTCCAGCCTGGGTGACAGAGCAAGACTCTGTCTTAAAAAAAAAGACGAGCAAATCAAAGTGAGGCCTAGTGTGGCCTCTCCCATCAGTGTCCCTGCAGGCTGTCCTGGGGCCAGGGCAGGAGTGATTTGTGTGGTCCCTGAGCCAAGGGAGCGAGCCCAGCTGCGGACTTCAGCTCACCAGGAGGAAGACCTGGGGACACTGGGCTCCAGGGGTCAGGGGACAGTCAGCAGAGCCCTTCATGGCCTGGAGCAAACACCCCCACTTCTCCCCTCCAACCCTGCCTAGGATGCTGTTTGGTGTCTTCTGAAGCTCAGTGTCCCTCTGCCATTGGCATCTTCTCCCTGAGCTGGCCCCTCAGAGGCTGGGAGCAGGCATCCCGGTGCTCACCTGTGGCTGCTTCATGTTGTCATTTCTGGTGGCCCTCTGAGGCCAGGGTTATCCGTACCCATTGGCCTACTAAGGACAGCAGCAGAGGCAGCCCAGAGACTGGGAGAGGAGAGGGGTAGGAATCTAGCCCCCAACACACGCAGGCACCCTGAGAGCTGTTCAGCAGGTGTTCACAGAGCACCCCCTCTGTATCAGGCCCCTTGTGAGCCCTGGGATCCCCGAACACTCTGGGGCACTGTTCGGAGCTGCTCAGGGACTTACTGTGACCCTTCTCCCATAGTGACCCTGCCATTTGGCTTGATCTGATCATACCCTCCCTATGCTTACCGGTTCCCCACCAAACCTGCACACAAGTCCGAGCCCACTGGCCTCACCAACGGGAGGGACATTGATGATCCATCCTGGCCCTGCTCTTCCACTGGCAATGGAATGACAGTGGGTTAGAGGGTAGGGGGAGAGAGAGGAAAGAAAGGTTTGGCCAGAGATAGACAGGGGATGTCAGCCAAGGGGGTGACCCTGAACCAGTGTTTCTGGCCTCCTGAGGTGCTGAGCAGAGATGTCCTTTGTGTTCAGCTGGACTCTGCTCCCGAGGGCCAGGGCACTGAGGCACCTTCCACAACCTGCAGAGTGCTCTCGAGTGCTCGGCACTGTCTAAGTGCTGTATGCATGTGCACATTCATGCGTATACCCATTCAGTCCTCACGGGAGACCCATGAGGGAGGCACTGCAGATCACAACCCCTGATTCACATGTGGCAAGCCCAAGAAGCTCTGAAAACCTAGCATTGCTTCCAAGTTTAATGCAGAATTCATTCATTGGCAAACCTGACCCCAACTGATGTGAGGCTATATTTAGCCTCTTGGTGAGAATATTTGTGTTTTCCTACGGAGGTATCAATGGCTTTAGTAATAGGGTGCAGATCTTGCAGAGGTCATTACAGAATACATGGAACGTGTACCATTTTGCCTATTTTATTTTATTTTGAGACAGAGTCTCGCTGTGTTGCCCAGGCTGGAGTGCAGTGGCATGAGCTCAGCTCACTGCAGCCTCTGCCTCCAAGGTTCAAGTGATTCTCTTGCTTCAGTCTCCCAAGTAGCTGGGACTACAGGTGTCCACCACCATGCCCGGCTAATTTTTGTATTTATAGTAGAGATGAGGTTTCACCATATTGGCCAGGCTGGTCTTGAACTCTTGGCCTCAAGTGATCCACCCGCCTCAGCCTCCCAAAGTGTTGGGATTATAGGCATAAGCCCCCATGCCCGGCCCATTTTGCCTCTTTATGCTTCACAATTTCTAAATTCCAAAGTATACCTGGTTCTAGGAGTTTTGGACCTGTGTTACTATTCTTACTAACAGATGAAGAAACAGAAATGTTAACTAACCTGCTTAGTCACCAGCTGGGTCTGTTAGGCTGGCCTGGGATGAGGGAAAGGTAGAGCATGGTGGAGGTGGGCAGTGCCACCCTCTAGGTGCCAGCCTTTCCATTTTTCTCAGGATGATTTTAGATGAACATATGGTTGAATCTGGGCTTGGGCTGGTGTTTGGGGGCGCAGAGGTTTGGGAGGCCAGGTTGGGAGAGGCTGCTCACTCTCTGTCCTTTCCCCAGATGGTGTGGTCCTGGTGGATCCTGAGTATCTCAAAGAGAGGAGAGGTAGGCTGTGGCGCCCATCCCCAGCCTGTCAAGGGCCTCCTCTTCCCCCTGGACCTCTAGCATAGGATCTCCCTGTCCGTCCCCACTGGTTCCCCTGAAAGCCTCAACAAATACCCCCACAGATGCCCTTGCCTCCTCCAGCCTGGGACGGCCCTGCCCCAAGCCTACTTTGGGAGAAGGTTTCCCTATGCCCTGAGCACCTTCACATCAATATGTCATGACTATGGCAAGGCTGGGGATGCCAGCAGGGCAGGATTAGGGTTTTCTTTAACAGAACAGAACGTTGATACGGGGGCAGTATCAATGTGCACCAATGTGCAGGAAGACAATGTGCACCAATGTGCACCAATGGGCGACTGAGCTGTGACAAGATCCATGCCTTCCAGATACCACCCAGCACTTGCCCTGCCCCTACAACTCCCTGCTCCTTCCCCAGTCCTCCTATCCCCACCCCAGGCCTGCCAGACTACTACAGCCCCCGCCAAGCCTGTCAGACCATTTCCGTACCCCTCCACACATGCCCTGGGGAGAGGTGGGAGGGGGAAGAAGGACAGGGCTTGCTCAGCAGGCAGCCCCCTCCTCCTCCCAGGGGCCAGGCCATGGCATCCTTCCAGGTACTGAATACCAGCCCCTCCTGGTGGAGACAGTACAGCCATTCCCAAAGAGCTTGGGACAGGCCTGGGGCCTCCAGCGGGGCCTGTCCCAGGGCTGCTGTTGGCACTCTGGGGGGCTCACCTGCTGCTCTCCCAGGCCCCTCCTCAGTGCTCCCTGCTCCCCACAGTCTATGTGACGCTGACCTGCGCCTTCCGCTATGGCCGGGAGGACCTGGATGTCCTGGGCCTGACCTTTCGCAAGGACTTGTTTGTGGCCAACGTGCAGTCCTTCCCACCAGCCCCCGAGGACAAGAAGCCCCTGACGCGGCTGCAGGAGCGCCTCATCAAGAAGTTGGGCGAGCACGCCTACCCTTTCACCTTTGAGGTCAGGAACTGCCACCCCTGGAGCCCCATTCCAGAAATACCACCTCTAGGAAGCCCTCTGGGGTGGGCATAAGGGGTCGGTGTGGGTCAGCTGCTCCCTGCCACCCAGTTTCCCAGTGTATGCTGGGACCTGAGGCACTGACACCTATGTTACCTGGTGTCTCTTCTCTAGCCCCTGCTGGGGTTTGTCACCTGTACCTTTGGGCCACTCAGACCGAGGCCAGGTCATTGGTGGGAGAAAGGGGGCGCCAAGGGGCTTCAGAGAAAGCAGGAGCCCTTTGTGGCCTGTGAGTCACTGCAAGGTGTCTCCCGCTCAGATCAGCTCCCCACTTGCCTGGTTTAACCCAGCTCGCAAGAGAGGGATGGCAAGTAGGTGATCTGTCTGCTCCACCACCTTTCAAATCAGAGACTAAGATGCTGGATTTCAAAATCTCAAGTTTTAGGCTCTCTGATTCTGAGATTCAGTGTGGTCCCTCCCTTTCTGGGAGACTTAGAGAGTGGAGAGGGTTATGGAGTCACCTTTTCCACATAGACATGTTAGCTCCCTATGGCTGCTGAAACAAATTGCCACAAACTTGGCAGCAATTAAAACAACACAGATGTATGAGCCTACAGCTCTGGAGGTCAGAAGTCCCAAAACAGGTCTCAGTGTGCTACAATGGAGGCATGGCAGGGCTGGCTCCTCTGGAGGCCCTCAGGGAGCGTCCACCTTTTCCAGTTTCGCTCTCCTTGGATCCTGGTGCCTTCCTCCATCGTCAAAGCCAGCAGTGGCTGTTGAGCCTTTTGCACATCCCATCACTCTGGCTCGTACATTTCTGCCTCCTGCTTCCACTTCTAAGGACTCTTATAATGATATCAGGCCCACCAAAATCATCCAGGATACTGTCCCCATCTCAAGGCCTTAATTGGATCTGCAAAGTCACTTTTGTCGTTAAGGTCCCAGGTTTGGGGGATCAGGGTGTGGACATCTTTGGGGGACCATTATTCTGCCAACTACAGTAGACATCATAGAAAGATCTATTTAAACCATTGCTGCGAGAACTGGGCTAGGCCAAACTCTTTAGATAAAGAAAACTCAGACACTTGCGGGGCATGGGTTGGCATGGTCTGATGGAGTAGACATGGCCTGTCCCCTGGGGCCCTTGGTCTGATAGGTGTATGGGCGTGTCTGGGCTGCAAGACATGAGACAGGACAGTGGTGGATGTGATAGATGGCTCGTTCTGTCTTCTTGACAGATCCCTCCAAACCTTCCATGCTCTGTGACACTGCAGCCGGGGCCCGAAGACACAGGGAAGGTAGGTTACCCCAAGGGGACCATCTCTCTGGCTCCAGGACTCTCAGGTCCCCAGGTCCCTGGCTTTCTCCCTGGGAGGTGCTGGACACACAGAACCACTCTCCCTGTTGAACAGTGTTAGGCTAAGCTGGTCCCACCTTGGACAACCAGTCTCTCTTTAGACAGGGCAGCAGGTATGGGGTCAGCCTCACTCTCCCATTCAGTGATGGGTCCAGAGGCCCTCCTGAGTGGCGTTGGTTGCAACAGGACCAAAGTGTTCTGAGGACCTACACCTGGCCTCACGTAACCCCTGGCAACCTTGAATCAAGGTGTGATCATCCCCATGTCACAGATGGGGAAACTGAGGCTTGGAGAGAAGTGACACCACTAGCTGCAGACCTTTGAGCCCAGCTTCCTCATCTGCAAGATGGAGATGACAGCACGTGCCTCCTTGTCTTATTAGAGGGATACCGGAGAAGCCACCCAGGGCCAGGTCTGCACACAGTAGTAGTAGGTGCCCCCAGTCCGCTCAGGTACCTGTTGCTATTTCTGGGCAGCTGCCTGGATGAGGATGGCCACCCAGACTGAGGCAGGAGTCCAAAGAGCAGAGCCCTGTTTGGATGATTTGGGATGTCCCATGTCAGATGGTGGAGGCAGCACAGCACTGGGGCTGAGCACAAGGGCGTTCCCCTGCTTCTTCCAGACCGAGGAGGGCTGGGCTGTGGGAGCTTGGTGTTCCTGTCCAGTGTCCTCGCTTGTAAAATGAGAGGTAGGCTGGCTGTGTACTGGGGACCCTGCTTCTCCAAGGCCCTGTGGTCAGTGACCCCTTCCCCACAGGCTTGCGGTGTGGACTATGAAGTCAAAGCCTTCTGTGCGGAGAATTTGGAGGAGAAGATTCACAAGCGGTGAGTAGGATGCCAGGGTGTGGGCTGCCTGCTGGGTGAGGGAGGGAGACAGGATGGGCAAAGTCCAAGAGGAGATAAGTAACAATACCTGGAAGTGTGTGAGGAGGGGCGCACATTCCAGCCTTGGAAGGGCACTCTGGAAGCTGGGAGGTCCCGGAGGGCTTCCTGGGGGAGGTGGCTTTGACTGCCCAGGTTCAGGCTGCCGCATCTTCTCCTTCGCACCGTTGTGGAAGCTTCCTCCCTCATCTCCCTGCCTCTCATTTCATCCCCTCCAGACTGCATGTCTTTTTAATTTGTTTTGGAAAAATCCTAAATTCAGATTGTGTTAAACCGTAAGCAGGCTGTTTCCTGACCATCCCCATTTTCCAGTTTTCCTCCTGGGAGGAGTTCAGCAGGGGTTGAGTGTGTGTCAATGGCAGCTTCTAAGTGAGGAGGAAGTGGAGATAGTGAACCCATCCAGGGCAGAGTGACAGGGAGCTCGGCCCACATCCGAGAGAGGGGAAGCATCCTCCGGAGAAGCACAGCCCGGGCAGACAGACAGCCCAGGCTGGCAGCCAGAAACAGCTGGCCCGGATGTCTCAGGCCTGCCCCTCCTGGGTCAGGCTGTGCTCTGCCTGCCTCCTGGAAGAGCTGGTGGGCCCTCAACGCTGATGTTCCTGCATCCAGAGGTACTGTTCCCAGAGGAGGTTGGCTGAGGGCACAGCAGCCTTTTTAGGGCATGGGCTGAGTTTGCCACCTGGTGGCTATAGGGTGTATTGCATACATTTGCATCTGCAGCCCTGCCTGTGTGTGAGGAGATGGGACTTTTCTGCCTTGCTTCTCTGTCTCCCTTTTCCTCTTAAGACCTGAGACAAGGGAAAAGGAAGGGTGCTGTGGGATGTGGGAGGAGGCTTAGCAAGCACAAGAAAGAGGAGGTGACATTGAGAGCCACCCCTCTCACCCTACCACCAATGGGACATTTAAAATCCACACCAAGGAGTTACTAATAATGATATAGAAGCTATCATTTATCAAGGGCTGATTAGGTGCCAGGCACCATTCACAGTGCTGGGCTGTACGAACTAATTTAATCCTCATAGCAGCTCTAAGAATTAGGTCCTGGCTAGGCGCGGTGGCTCACGCCTGTAATCCCAGAGCTTTGGGAGGCCGAGGCGGGCAGATCACTTGAGGCCAGGAGTTCCAGACCAGCCTGGCCAACATAGTGAAACCCCATCTCTACTGAAAATACAAAAATTAGGCAGGTGTGGTGGCATATGCCTGTAATCCCAGTTGCTCGGAAGACTGAGGCAGGAGAATTGCTTGAACCTGGGAGGCAGAGGTTGTAGTGAGCTGAGATCGTGCCACTGCACTCCAGCCCGGGCAACAGAGTGAGACTCCACCTCAAAATAAATAAATAAATAAAAATTTAAAAAGCAAAAAAAGAGATAGGTCCTTCTATCATCACCCTTTACAGATGAGGGAATGGAGGCAGAGAGGTTAATGTACCCAAGGCCACATAGTTAGCAAGAGGAGAGCTGGGAGTTTGACCCTGGCTCCCCCGTTCCAGGCAATGGAAGCAGCTTATCTGAGCAACAGAGATGCAGCATTCCCAGCATGCCTCAGAGACGGCCTCACTGAGTCCCCCTCCCTCACCAGATCCTCATTTGCTCCCTGATCCCCTGTAACCTTCGTGGAGCCAGTCTCATCCATGGGCCTTCTCCCCTCCCTGGGCTTGTCCCCATCACTGGCTTGCATCCCCCTGACTGAATCCACACCTCCTCCCTGAACCCCAACGCCTCCCCAAACCCCATTTCTTCTTGGGACCTCTGTCCCCTCTGCGTAGTTTTACATAATAGATATCTGGCATGTGTTTATTATATGGCACGCACAGTCATAGGTGCTGAGAGTACAGTTGTGAACACCTTAGACACAAATTTCTGTCCTTAAAGAGCTTACACAAATAGTGTCCTGTGTCACCAAAATAGATGACAGAGGGACACTATTTGTGTAAGGTGACATAGGGAAGTGGGAAGTGACATTGTTACCTATTTGGTGATGTAGGGAAGCAGGAGGTGAAAATGTAGTCCCTGTTTCAGCATCCTGCTGGGTACCAGGACCCAAATGAAGTGCGGCCACAGGGCACTTCTGGGATAGAACAGGGGAGGATGGAATGGAGCCAGATAGTGACAGACCCCTATGCTGATCTCTGCAGTTTGGCTGGATTCTAAGGCGTTGAAGAGCCATGCCAGTCTCTTGAGCAGGAGAATGATGTGAGGCTTGCAAGGAGAGGGGATGAAGGCAGGTGACCCTGGTCCTCTTTCACTCCGTCCATCCCCATTAGGAATTCTGTGCGTCTGGTCATCCGGAAGGTTCAATATGCCCCAGAGAGGCCTGGCCCCCAGCCCACAGCTGAGACCACCAGGCAGTTCCTCATGTCGGACAAGCCCTTGCACCTAGAGGCCTCCCTGGATAAGGAGGTAGGAGGCTTGAACTGGGCAGGGGGTGGGGGCTGCTCCACTAGGGCCTGGGCCTCAGATCCCAGCTCTCTACTGGCCTGCAGGGAAGCCTCAGATAGGAGCTTCTACCCCCAGCCCAAGGACCACAGGGCTCAGGGAATCTGAGACCTCTCCTGGGGGATTTGGAGAAGTCTCTTGGGCCTAAAGGAATGGCAGAGGGGGCGTGAACTTGAGGGATGTGATGGACTTCAGAAGGGAGGAGCAGACCCTCCCGAAGGTCCTGGACATCTCCCCCACACCTCCACCAGCTGCCTGCTTCAGGCCAAGTGCTGAAGGTCAATCAGCATTGCAGAGGGGGTACGGTGGGGGGCTGTGACCTCCCTGCCAAACCCTGAGCATCGGGGCGACAAGCCCTGCTGAAGGAAGGGCCTCCCCTCAAGCTCTGAATCAAACCCAGATGACTGATGCCTGCTGTGAGCTCGGGCTAGCCCCTCCTCAACGTGTGGGCAGCCCCCCTCTCTCGGGGCATGGCTGAAGGGAAGTGCCTTGGGGCAAGATGCAGGTTGAGGCCTTTTTGTGGGGATTCAGAGCTGGCTCCCTCAGTGAGCTGGTCAGCCCCTCCTCACCTTTCCCTGCTTCTTCCAGATCCTTCCATGGACAGAATTTAGAGCTGGCAGGGACTTCAGATATCACCTAGTCCAACCCCTTCATTGCACAGAGGGAGACTCTGAGGCTTAACCTACCCACGGTCACACTGCTTTCATCATCGTCAGTGTTATTGTTGTTATTGTTGTCACGATTACTGGTGGCCAAGCCAGGGCTGGAGCCCAGGACTATCACCTTCCAATTCCATTATCTTTCAAGGGTTCCACCAGGGAACTGAAGGCTAATGTGCTTGGTGGCTTTCGTGCCACCTTAGCAGCAGTGGGAAGTGGCTGATGAACTTGGGGCAAATGTCACAATGCCTTGGGGGATTCAGAGAAATCTCTTGGGCCTAAAGGAGTGGCAGAGGGGGCATGAACCTGAGGGATGTGATGGACTTCAGAAGGGAGCAGCAGACCCTTCTGAAGGTCTGCCCAAGGTCTGGGGAACCCCAGAAGATCGCGTGGGGGCTTTTTTCCCTCCCCTTTCCCTAGAACCTTGCTGTCCTCCCAGCCAACCCCATCCCTTCTTATGCCCCCCAGATCTATTACCATGGAGAACCCATCAGTGTCAACGTCCACGTCACCAACAACACCAACAAGACGGTGAAGAAGATCAAGATCTCAGGTACCCTAGGCAGAGGGTCAGCTTAGGGGACAGCAAGAGGCAGTCTTCCCAAGGGCTGGGAGTGGCCGAAGGATCTCCCCTTGTTAACAGCCTTGTATAAAAAATAGCCACTGAAGCCTGGGGCCTGCTCTGAGCCACAGGGCAAAGCTTTTGAGTCGGGTAAGGCAGGCTGCTTATTGGCCAGGTAATGAGCTTGCTCTTTAAGCCACCTCTTCAGTTTCTTGGGTTCTGGGCACAGCTGTCCTTGAGGGGAAGGCTTTGGTTATGGAAGGAAAGGGATGTGTTTGGGGCTACCCTTTGGATGGAAGACAGGGGTGGTCTCATGCAGAAGTCCCCACTGGTGGCCTCTGGCCATTGCCTGGGGCTGAATATCCCCAACCTGGGACGCCTGTGAGACTCCATGGGAGCTGCATTCCTGACTCACTCCACCTCGATTCCTCTCCCTCCTTAGTGCGCCAGTATGCAGACATCTGCCTTTTCAACACAGCTCAGTACAAGTGCCCTGTTGCCATGGAAGAGGCTGAGTAAGTGGGCACAAGTCTGGCCTTGGGCGTGTGGGATTCGGTGGGAAAAAGAGAAGCTCTAGGTGTCCCGTTACAGGTCCAGGTGGCTCTTCTCCACCTGGCAGAGGGCTGGGCCTCAGACTTCTTTGCCATTCAGAGTAGATGATCCCGCAGAGCCTTTTAGAAACCATCCACCTGATTTATCTACAAGAAAATGCATGCTACAGTCAAGGAAGAGACCCACTAAAACTAGAACGACAAAACAAGAGCTAATGAATGTAAGGGGATTGGGGTTGTGGAGAGAAGATAATTACGTTGTACAAGAAACCTAGGTTGAAGGGAAATACTTTGTTCTTGAACTTTCTGGTAGCCAGGGCAAAGTGGGTAAGGCACTAGGTACACAGCTCTTGTTTGATAAAGGGGTAATCCAGCTCATTGGGTGAAAGAGGTTGTGTGGGGGAGTGTAGAGCATAATTACACACACACAATCCAGGTTTGAGGAGAACTACTATGGTTGAGCATGGATTGAACTTTGTCCCAAGCTTGTTGGCAGCTGAGGCAAGAGGAGAGATCTCAAGTGAAACATCTTTACTTGCCTAAAGGAAGTAAATGCTCCCATTCAAAGACACACACATTTTTTTTTTCCCCCTGGCCCTGCAAGTAATTTCTTGGGGCAATTACACCCGATATAATTTTACATGTATATGTGTATTTGTTTATATATAATTCCAATCAGTATTTCTTGCAACTTAAAACATTTTAAAATGTTACTACATGGCCTTTGAAATAGTTTTTAATGTCCTATAGGTGAACATGCTATGATTAGATCAAGCATTCTCTGGTTATTGGATATTTTTCATATCCACTGTTGATTTTTTCAAAAAAATCAGAGCTATGAGGCATAGATTCCTGATGGTAAAGTGAAATGATCTAGAACCAGAGTAACGTATAATCCCTAAAGAGTAGAAAATCGCAACCACTGCAGATGGTGCCAGCGTCTGCATAACGAATACCAGCAGGGATGGCTGGGGAGGCATTTGCATTCACAGACTTGTTTACTTCTCAGGAAGCACTGTGGGGCTGGGGTTGCTGCTGCCCCAGTGTGTGGAGGAGGAAGTGGCTCAGAGAGATGTGACTTGCAAGCTAGCAAGCAGCAAAGCTGGGGTTGGAACACAGGTCGTCCGACTCCAAGGCTTGTTCACTATCTGCTGCATGACAGCTCTCTCATTGGAAAGGGTGGGGGATAGAGCAAAAGCAAGTAAAAATTGGACAGTCAAAACGCCCCATGTATGATGAATGTGATCAAGCAAGTAACGTTTTAATTGTTGAGCCTATATGATGGGTATATGGCTGCCCAAATTGCTTCATTTATGGTTTGTGTGTAGCTATAATTTTTTCTTTTTAAAATTTGTTTAGAGACAGGGCTGGTGCTTATGCCTATAATCCCAGCGCTTTGGGAAGCTGAAGAAGGCGGATCACTTGAGGTCAGGAGTTTGAGACCATCCTGGCCAACATGGCGAAACCCCATCTCTACTAAAAATACAAAAATTAGTTGGGCATGGTGGTGTGCGCCCGTAATCCCAACTACTTGAGAGGCTGAAGTAGGAGAATTGCTTGAACCTGGGAGGTGGAGGTTCCAGTGAGCCAGGATCACACCACTGTACTGTAGCGTGGGCGACAGAGCGAGACTCTGTCTCAAAAAATAAAATAAAAATAAAATAAAATAAAATAAAAAAATTCAATAAAATGTTTAGAGACAGAGTTTCACTCTGTTGCTCAGGCTGGAGTGCAGTGGTATGATCATGGCTCACTACAGCTAGCCTCGAACTCCTGGGCTCAAGTGATCGTCCTGCCTCAGCCTCCCAAGTAGCTAGGACTACAGGTGTGTGCCACCATATCGGGCTAATATTTAAAATTTTTTGTAGAGATGGGGTCTTGCTATGTTGCCCAGGCTGGTCTCAAACTCCTGGCCTCAAGCAATCCTCCTGTCAGCCTCTCAAGTTGCTGGGATTACAGGCATAAGCAACTGTGCCGGCTGTGGCTGTAATTTTTTATTATTATTATTTTTGATATGGAGTCTTGGCTCACTGCAAGCTTCGCCTCCCAGGTTCATGCCATTCTCCTGCCTCAGTCTCCCAAGTAGCTGGGACTACAGACGCCCGCCACCACACCCGGCTAATTTTTTGTATTTTTAGTAGAGATGGGATTTCGTCATGTTGGCCATGCTGGTCTCAAACTCCTGACCTTAGGTGATCCACCCGCCTCAGCCTCCCAAAGTCCTGGGATTACAGGCGTGAGCCACCCTGCCCGGCCAGCTGTAATTTTTTAAATGAATATGCTTTTCAGCACTGTGCTGCTTGACTTGGACAATCTTTTAGAATATCCCAGATTCAGTCCTGTTTGTGCGTAGAATGTAGATAGATGTGCCTCTTTTGAGTGGCAGTGGTTCTCCTTGCCTGAGCTGGGCTGGCCCAAGTGGTCCATGCATCTGGGGAACAGAGGTTGGGAGAGGGAGACTTGGAGCAGGCCCAGACTAGATATTCTGCTGGGCTGGAGATCAGGGGTGGGGTTGGCTCTGGGGAGGGCCATCTCCACAGCTGCTTCCCTTCTTCCCAGTGACACTGTGGCACCCAGCTCGACGTTCTGCAAGGTCTACACACTGACCCCCTTCCTAGCCAATAACCGAGAGAAGCGAGGCCTCGCCTTGGACGGGAAGCTCAAGCATGAAGACACGAACTTGGCCTCTAGCACCCTGTGAGGACCTGCCCTCCTAGTCCTGGGCTCCTAGTGCACCTTGCCTGATGGGGCCACACCCTCCTTGGTCCCCCCAGTTCAAAGACAAAGCTCAGGCTACCCTCTCCACAGCCTTGTCAGGGCCTGTCCTCAGGTGCTTGACTTGTCAGGGAAGCTGCCTCCTTGCTCCCATTCCTACCCAGGGGTGACTGAGAATAAGATGGACCACTAGGCCAGCTCGCTCAGGCAGTGCTGGGCTCTGCTACCATGCCTGGGGGAGGGCAACCTGGGAAGGCTTCCTGCAAGAGGTGGCAGCTTCTGATGTAATGCCTTCAGTCAGATGGAGTGTCCCTGAGGAGAGACCAGAGTGGTGAGCTGGGTTAGACCCAACATGGGGTGCCCCTCCAAGTCAGGAGTCCCAGGGCATCTGGTCACTCCTGCTGCACGGTCATCATGGATGCCTCTAGGCTACTCTGCTCCAGCAGAGCCCTGGCTATGGGGATGCCATCTTGCCCTCTTGCGAGTGTGGTCCTTCAGCGGGGCTTTGGCCTGCGTCTAGAGCAGCCGCCACTCCAGCACAGACTCTCTCAGCTCTCCTCAGTAGCCCCTGCACAGCCTCCCACTTACCTGAAGCTTTTTGCCCTGTCTCCACACTGGCTCACACCCTATCCACCTTCAAGACCCAGCTGAGGCACCACTTCTGTGGAGAAGTCCTTCTCTGACGGCCCCCACCCCACCCAAGCTGCCTGGCCCTCTGTGAACTCTGTGTGTGGCCCTTTCTGCCCATGGGTTGCTGAGAGAAGCAGAATCCATCTGAGGGGAGGAGGAGCCCGGCCATCACTGCGGGCATGCTGACCTGGGCAGGGAGAGGGGCTCAACAGGGCTACACAGCGAGCGAGTCTCACAGCCAGACTTGGAACCGGGGCTCTGGGTCCCTGCTACCTAAGGGCACTGCTCACCTTCCTCACCTCCACTGCACTTTACTGGACATGGTAGCTGAGTGGCCAGCCAAATGGGGGATGGATGGCCACTGCCCCCCAGCACACCCACCCCTGAGGTGTCTCGCCCACCTGGCAAGGCCCCTGAACCGGCTCCCCTGTGTCACTTTGCAGGTTGAGGGAAGGCGCCAACCGTGAGATCCTGGGGATCATTGTTTCCTACAAAGTGAAAGTAAAGCTGGTGGTGTCTCGGGGCGGGTGAGTGCTCTAGCCAAGCCCAAGACCCTAGCGTGCAGAGGGGAGCGTTGCAGATGCTCACAGGCCCCTGCCCCATTCTGCCTGTTTGCAGCCATTTTAGCTGCATCCACCTTGGAGGAGGAACCTCCTGTCCCTTCTGTTCCTCTTTCTCCTCCCCTGCCCGCTTTTCCTCTCTTCCTTCCTTGGCCCTCAGACCCTCTCTTACCCCCGACCATCTCTTTCTCTCCTCCTTCTCCTCCTCTATCCTGGGTCTGGGCTCACACTGAGGATTGGCCATGCCCAGGGGACGGCGTCCTCAGAGTCTATGCTGTGGGGTGCCCAGGGGTGCAATCTCCTCATCACACTGTGGGCATGGCACCCACCCCCATGCATGCCCAAGCTAATTTTCCGAGGAAACAGCTAAAAGGGCTCAGAACCCAGAGCTGGATTGCGGATTTATTAGCTAGTCAGCTTTGCCTTTTTACAGATGGTGAAACAGAGGCCCAAACAGAGCCCCAAACATTGCCTGAAATCTCCTCCCCTAACTCAGGTCATGGGCTGGGGTCATAGCGGTGGACCAGACTTCCCTGCCCTGGAGCATAGTTTGGTGGAAGCTTGGGGAGAAGAAGAAAAAACAACTACATTTCTTTTTTGTAACTTAATTCATAAATTTCTATGAAAAGATTGAAAAGCTAAATCCCATTAGACATTGGGTCTCCTTGATTATTAGAAGAATGCCTCTTGGCAGTGGCAGTGTGTAATCCTGACCTTATATAATAAAACATCTCAAAATTACAAATCCCAAATCCTGTGTCTGGTGACCTTTCAGGATCTGCAGTCCCTCAAACATTCTTGGCAACTCCGGAGTCCTTCCCTCTGCCTTTAGATAGCCCAGCCTCCCTTGGGGCAGGCAGCACTGGGGTTATTTTTACACTGCCTTTACAGATGAGGATCCTGGGGCTCAGGGGGTTTGCTGAGCTGGGTCTGGATCCCAGTCCCTTGGGGCAGGGCTAATGCCATTTCAGTGTATCCCTGAAAGAGCAGTCAGGGCTGTGCAGGGGGGTGGATGGGAGTGTGTCCCATGGGTCTTCTCTATCCGGGGGACAGCAGAAGTGGTGAATGAATGTGCTTTTTGTTTTCTTCCTCTCTCCTCTCTGAACTCTCTCCCAACCACTTCTCCTGCCTCCTCTGACCCACCCAGCCTGTTGGGAGATCTTGCATCCAGGTAAATTCCTCCCTTCCACCGTTCACCCACCTTCCTGGAGGGCCTGGAGCCCATTGGGTTGACTGACCAGAATCACAGGGCACTGGGTTGGAAGGAATCTTAGTGGTCATTTCAGATTGCCAGGTTCAGGTGTGAGCTGGGAGACACAATTTCTCCTTAACAAACCTTACCTTGCTCTTCCATCCCACCCGAGTGACAGGGACCTTTACAGAGAGCAAAGCCTGATTACATTGATACAGGGAGTGGCCCCCAAGAGAGCAGTTTGAATTACTGATCACCTGAATTATAGGAGCTTTTGGAGAAATGCAGACTTCATGACTTTCAAACTTCTACACTAGTGAGGATGAACTGCTGGCCGAGTGTTGCTAAGGAGAGGTCCTTAGGAGATCCTATTTTGTAAACAAGGTCTCCTTGCAGCCAGCTGGATGCACTTATATTCCAAAAATGCATGTACCCCAAACACAGCAGTTTGGCCTCCTCCTGTCACAAGATGGCAGTGTGGCTCATCCTAAGAAATCTTAGACTAATTTGACAGGTGAAATTCGTTCAATTCAATTCAGTTCCATATAATTCAGCAAAGATTTCCTCACCCCGGGCTTGTGTCCAGGCTAGTGCTGAGTGCCAGAGTCCCAGAGAGGAATCAGATGTGGCCCCTGACCTTATCATTCCTGGCCCAGTAGAAGGTTAAGATCCAGATTCTTCCACTAAACTGTTGGCAAACCCAGTCTTCCACTAGCTCCATTCTGAAGCAATCCCCAAAGCAAAAGGAAAAAAAAAAAAAAGAGAAGAAAAAAAGGCCAAATAGCTCTGACAGCCTTGTAAAACCCCCAGGTTCCCACTGAGGGGAAGTAATGATTCTGGCAGGCACAAGCTTCACATTTTTATTTGATTTTTAAATTCTTTTTGAGACAGAGTCTCGCTCTGTCGGCCAGGCTGGAGTGCAGTGGCGCCATCTTGGCTCACTGCAACCTCTGCCTCCCAGGTTCAAGCAGTTCTCTCCCTCAGCCTCCCAAGTAGCTGGAATTACAGGCACCTGCCACCAACCCCGGCTAATTTTTGTATTTTTATTAGAGACAGTATTTCACCATCTTGGCCAGGCTGGTCTTGAATTCCTGACTTCATGATCCACTCGCCTCAGCCTCCCAAAGTGCTGGGATTACAGGCGTGAGCCACTGTGCCTGGCCTAATTTTTGTATTTTTAGTAGAGATGGGTGGTGGGGGCAGCGTCTCACCATGTTGCCCAGGCTGGTCTCGAACTCCTGAGCTCAAGGGATCCGCCCGCTTTGGCCTCCCAAAGTGCTGGGATTACAGGCTTGAGCCACTGTGCCTGGTCAAGCTTCACAGTTTAACTCAGCCCTTTAGCTGCCTCATCTCCCAGAAGTTCCAGTGGTTCTAGAAGACAGGCTATCTAGAACCTGTTGTTATCCCCATTTCCACGTGGAGCTCAGTGAGACTCAAAGCTAGAAAGTGCTGCACCAGCGAGTGGTGAGGCTGGTGGAACAGACCTTTCTAATTGCATGGCTTGTGCCTCTGACCACTCCATTCCCTGTCCCTTCCTCTTTCCCAACTGGGCTCTGGACAAAAAGATCAGTAAGATGTGGCTTGTGCCTGTAGGCACTCGCAGTTGGGGGGTCTCCTAGGGTGATGCCACCCCAAGCTGAGAGGAGCCTTCAGGGTTGCTTTTGTTGGTCTCAATTCTGCTACTGTCACACAGTGATCAAGGGTGTGGCTGTGGAGCCAGAATCTGCTATCACTTATCATTAATAGCTGTGTGACCTTGGGCACGATATTTTAATCTCCTCATGTCTCAATGTCCCAGTCTGTACATTGGGGATAATAATAGGGTTGTTGCGAGGATTAAATGAGTTACTCTATGGAAGGGGCTTACAGTAATCCTTGGCACAGGGTCAGTACCATGTGAATACTTGCTCTTATTCTGTCCATCAGGGCCAAGTACAGAGAAAGCCCCATCAGAAGCACTGGCTGGTGGCTGGGTCTTCCCGACTGCTTTCTCCTGCATCCCCACAGCGTGGACAGCCTTGGGCCCTGGGGCCATCCTAAACCTGACTAAACTGACCTCCACAGTGCTTCATCCAGATTGCAGGGGTGCTAGGGTCACCTGAGCACTTTTACAAGAGTGCCCTGGAGGTGTTGGGAGATGGGATGGTGTGAGGGTGGGAGGAGTTCCAACCTGGAAGTTGGGAAGGGCAGTGTCAGGGGAGGTGAGGGTGGCTGTGGCGATTTGAGGTGGGCAGGGTCCCAGGGCACCTCTGGAGCCCCGCAGTGACCATGGTGCATGCTGCCCTGGGCAATCCTTTCCCACCCCTGGGCCTCCTCCCAGCCCATGGGAACCCAGGGAGCCTTCTCAGGAAAGGGGAGGCTTCCATTTCTTTTTGGAGCCAGAGGAAGTCTCCTCATCCAGCTCCCAGGCAGACCGAGGCTGTGAGTGGCAGAACTGGGGCTGGAGGGCATCTTTTGGATCTACCTCCTCTGATGGCAAAACCCTTCGCAGTCCTCCCTGACAGGGCGTTGACATCGAGTCTCACAGCCTGCGAGTCTGCTCAAGGCTCACTGGGTCTGGGTCTCTTTCAGTGATGTGGCTGTGGAACTGCCTTTCACCCTAATGCACCCCAAGCCCAAAGAGGAACCCCCGCATCGGGAAGGTGAGCAGGATCTGTGGGTCTCTGGGGTAGGGATTCTCCAGCAGCTGCCATGTGACCCTGTAACCTACACCCCCCCCCCGGTTTGCCCTCAGCCCAGTCACCCTTTTCTCAGGTCCCCACATCTTTTGTGGGATCCAGAACTCGATTTGCTTCTGGCCCAACCAGGACACAGTGAGGCGTGGCTCCTGTTCCCCATGGGAGAGAGAGACCAGGAGTGGAGGAGGGAACTCACTGACCATGCTTTGAGCCTCTATCTTGCACCCAGGCATGGGCTGGATCCCGTTTGGAAGTAGGGGAAGGGGCTGCTTGGATAAGATGACCGCTGGACACACTATTGTCATGTTTTTCTCCTTTTTTTTTTTTTTTTTTTGGTTTTGAGATAGTCTCACTCTGTTGCCCAGGCTGGAGTGGATCTTAGCTCACTGCAACCTCCGCCTCCCAGGCTCAAGAGATTCTCCTGCTTCAGCCTCCCAAGTAGCTGAGATTACAGGCGGCTGCCACCACACCTGGCTGATTTTTGTATTTTTAGTAGAGATGGGGTTTTACCATGTTGGCCAGGAGGGTCTCAAACTCCTGACCTCAGGTGATCTGCCTGCCTCAACCTCCCAAAGTGCTGGGAGTACAGGCATGAGCCACCGCGCCCGGCCTGTCATGTTTTTCAAGTGATAGCAGATTGGTCATATTTCACTGAATCTGAGACTTTCAGTGAAGAGAGACAACATTATAGTAGATATGATTAGGAAAAATCTTCCATGGTTAAACTGTGCAGTGCCATCGACGGTAAGATACACTCAAAGTTCAGAGATGTTAAAATGTGAAGGAAAATATACAAAAGATTGTCTGGTTGGGCACAGTGGCTCACTCCTGTAATCCCAGCACTTTGGGAGGCCGAGGCGGGTGGATCACGAGGTCAGGAGATCAAGACCATCCTGGCTAACACAGTGAAACCCCATCTCTGTACTAAAAATACAAAAAAATTAGCCGGGCATGGTGGCAGGCGCCTGTAGTCCCAGCTACTCGAGAGGCTGAGGCAGGAGAATGGCGTGAACCTGAGAGGCAGAGCTTGCAGTGAGCCGAGATCGCGCCACTGCACTCCAGCCTGGGCGACAGAGCGAGACTCTGTCTCAAAAAAAAAAAGATTGTCTTAGAGTTGGTAAATGTCATACATGCTAGGAATTAACGTAAGTCATGTTGGAGACCTCCCAAAAGAAACAGAAGTTAGAGGATTTTCTGTTCTTCTGGGGCTGCAGTGGGGATTGGGGCCCTCCTGGTGCCCTCCTCCCTGCCTTTCAGATGCCTTGGGGTGTTTCAGTACCAGGAATGAGTCCTCCCCCCTCTCCATTCCCCTTTTTCTTTTGCACTCCTCATGTTAGTCTGGTTGTCCCAGGGTGGGAGCCTGTGCCTACTCGCCCCGTGCTCATCCACTCACTAACCCCTGGACACTCTGCCCACCCACCCTGTGTTTAGTTCCAGAGAACCAGACGCCAGTAGATACCAATCTCATAGAACTTGACACAAAGTAAGCCGAACCCTGCCTGCAGCATCGGGGACGGGGCGGGCCGTGGGTGGGCGGGGCGGAGGGGTCATTTGCATATATGCTTATTAACCCCTGAGGAGCCGCTGGTCTAACCCCGTCTGCTGAGAGCTGCCTCTGCTCGCCTCTTCAGCAATCCGCTTGCCTGCATGTGACTTGAAGGACCCTCCGTGCCTGTTCCTCTTCCTCCTGCCTTGGTGGGGTCTGTCTTCCTCCCTCGTCCTTGCACGTCCGTCCGTCAGTCTGTTCGTCCATCCACAGCGCCTGCTCGGCTCACACAGGGCTGGTCCATGGCCCTGGGCTCGGCTTTCCTGTCCTGCCCACGCCAGCCAGTGGAATCAGGCTGTGGGGTGGGCAGGGGACTGGGGATCTTGTTGCTTCTGACTCCTGAGGACCAACCGATGTGGATTTCCCTGCGGTCAAAGGCCATCGAGTCACCGGACAGTGGCCAGAGGGGGAGGACCTGGGCCGACTGCGAGAACCACCTCCAGGGCCAACTGGTTTTCTTGCTGCAGCTCCAAAGCCAATCTTCCCTTGTCCCCCAGGAGAAATCTGGGGTGTGGGAGTCTCAAGTCACCCCATGAGGATGCCGCATGCACTGGCTGAACCCTGTTGGGCAGGGGACCTGGATGGACCCCTGCATGGTCCTAAGTGGACATGTTTCATGGTAGAAGGGAACTCGCTGTTCTTAAAGGCAGTCCTTAGTCCTGAAACCCCACTTAAGCCTCCCCTTTCCTCACGAACAGGTCCTCTACTCCCCTATTTAGATTCACATCCTCCTACCCCAGCCTTCTCCTGTGTGGGATCCCCCATGGTAGAATCTGAGCTGACACTTCCTGGGAGAAAGGTTCTCCATGGTCTTCTCTTCCATTAAGCCAAACTACTCCTTCCTGTCCAGAAACGGGAATGCTTCATAAGGGTAGTTTTCTGGGTGGTGGGGTGGGGTTTACCAGTCTTATTCTTGGGGGATTCAGAACATGCTGTGAAACAACTACTGGTGGCCTGGCCTCTTAAGTCCTTCCTTGGGCTACAGAGCCACACTGCTCCCCCCACCTCCTAAAGAACCGGGTTACTTTTCTAGCCCTTAGGCACAAGAGTCAAATTCATGCCCCTCTCTGCCCCTTTCATGACTGGCCTGAGTCCTGATGTGACTGTCCTTACTGCCACAGGTGGTATCCACATGTGCCTGCCAGACAGGCCTTTCTGCTTATGGTCAGCCGCCGAGGCCAGAGACCTCAGAAAGGGTGGTTCTCTCCCCGGCCCCAGAGCCACACTCTGAGTCACCTCTGGCCGGGCCTCTGGATAAGCCTACTCTCCCTGCCCCTGCAAACACGCCACATTTTCCTTGTCTCTCCCACTAGTGATGACGACATTGTATTTGAGGACTTTGCCCGCCAGAGACTGAAAGGCATGAAGGATGACAAGGAAGAAGAGGAGGACGGTACCGGCTCTCCACAGCTCAACAACAGATAGATGGGCCGGCCCTGCCTCCACGTGGCTCCGGCTCCACTCTCGTGCGCTCGGATGCTTATTCGTCTTCTTCCCGTTCTGGTTTATTTTCCCCTTTGTTCTTCCAGTTTCTACCAGGGGGGCCTGTGGCCTTCCAGATCACGGTGATGAACCTCTGACCTCAGGATTGGCCCCACATCACCATGCCAACAGGACCACAGCACACCGGCTCCACCCCATCTCTGCCATTGCCTCTCCACTCCCCTCCTTTTCATTCTGTCTCCCAGAAAAGCTGCCAGGGTTCTGGCCTTGGAATTGGACTTGAGATGGGGAGCAGACAGGGGAGGATGGGGCATGCAGGACACGGTGTGGTGGGCATGAGGGCTTGGAGGGGTGGGGATGAGGGCTCAAGACACGAGAGAAGATGTCCACGGTTCCAGGTGGTTAACAAAGTTCTGGCAGCTAAAAGATGACCGCATTGAAGGCCACCTCCTTCTGGCTGGGAGGGGCAGATCTGTGGACAGATTCTCAATGCCTTTTTGAAGTTCTGACCCACCAAAGACCTTCTGCCTTCACCCTCCTCCCCACCCGATGTCCCTCTGTGTCTGATAGTGACGTTGGTGAAAGTTTGTAGACCACAGGAGTAGAGAAAAGCAACTGGAGTGACTTTCTTACCAGCAGTTACCTAGACTGAGGCAAGCTGTGTGGACTCAACAAAGTATATTTCAGTACTGTCAGGATGTGACATCTTAGCTACCTTGTATTTCAAGTGCATGGGCCTGTCTAGAGATATGCAGAGAGAAAAGCAGAGGGAGGGAGGGAGGGGGTCTTCAGCAAGCACCAGCCCGCAGCAGAGTTAGCTGAAGCTCTTGATGAGGGTTCCCGAAGTGGGCCGCTGGGAGATGGAGGCAGGGGGTGGGGAGAGGAGAGTCTGCCTTATGTCCCTTCCTTGTGGACTTCACATGGTCATGTAGGAAGTGAGGATGGGGGTCTAGCAGGGGCTGAGGCCACTAGTATCCTCCTGCTTCCCCCTGCCATTCTCCAGGGCTGGACTGAACCTGCAGACTGGGAGAGTGTGCCTGAGGCCACCATGCCGCAAAGGGGGTCCTATCCCAGAAGGTGGCAGCATCCATGGAGATATCCTCACCCAAAGGGAAGGAGGCTGCTGGGTAGCAAATAAGCCCCTTCTTTTCTTGGGGAGTTGATGACCTCCAGTAGCTCCCAGTGTCATGGGTACCCAGTACGCATTGGCTGGTGTTGGCGTGATTGAGACCTAGGGCAATTCCTGGGGCAAGAAGCCAGATGGGAGATGAGGTAGAAAGTGTTAGGAGTTATCCTCTTTGCCTGGCCTTTGAGAATAACTTACTGTGTGACTTTGGGCAAGTTCCTTCCCCACTCTGCGCCTCAGTTTCTCACTTGGGAAAGCAAGGAGTTTGACCAGATGATCACAATGGGCCTTCCTAGCTCTGGCCACCAAGAATTTGGGAATGTTAGCACTCCTGGTCTGGTGGGTGGATCCAGAGCTGCTGCCTGGTCTCTCTGTCTCCAGAGTGGATTTATTGGACCTCAGAGGTGGCAGGGCCCTATGGAGCACCAACTCCCCTCAACTCCACCCCCTGCCCAGGACTGGGAAGGGATTGATGTCAGGCTGTGCCCATAGCTAGCCTGAGTTGCCCAAGGAGGAGCAGAGCATGTCTTTGCTGAGGCTTGGCTGAGGGGCTTGTGATAGGGCCTGCAGTACCTCACTGCCCCCTGTGGATGCAGACACCCTGAGGTTTACCCAAACAAATACATTGATTAGCAGGACAAGGGCTCTCTCCTCAGTTTCTGCTCCCTTCCATCTCTGTCCCATACTTGTCTGAAAAGGGAGACAAAAAAATCTTATGCAAGTGGCATCTCAGTCCTTTCCAGTCCAGCACCTCCTGGGCAGGCAGTGCGACTTATTTCCCACGGTGAAATCACCTGTTTCACAAGCCTGGCAGTGCGACTTCTGAGGCTCATGACCACTCAACCTAAGGGACCCCTCCCCAGACCAGAACCAAGTCAGCTAGGGGCAGTCGTACTCCCCGGTCTCCCAGGCATCCAGCCCCTCCTAGAGCTTGCTGGGCAGGCTGCACCTCATCTGGGCAGGCACAGAGCTGATGAAATGCTGGAGCAGTGCATGGCAAACATACACCCCTCCCCCCCCCCCAGTGTCTTCTGAAACATTTGGGGCTGACACAAGACCCTTTAGTGTTCGGAATGACCTCTTTCCTGAAAACCTCTTCCCCTATCCCTAACGCATGCATGGAAAAGGTTTGTCAGGCTGGTTTCCCGAGCCTCCGCCTGAACATCACACTCACCCTTTTGGGTTTAGCCCAGTGTTGTTTAGCAGATTTCTCCAGCTGCAGGGAAGGATCAGAGTATTATCTTTTTTTTTGTTTTTCTCCTTGAGCCAGGACTGTACAAAGCAATGGCCAAACGTAGTTGAATTCAGCCTACCATCCTTTGCTGATGACTCAGCTCTATGCCAAGTACAGGAGACACAGAGATGGGTCAGTCCCAGCCCCCATCCTCAGGAAGTCCATAGTCAGGGGAACGTTGTAGGGGGAGGTAATAGAGGGCAATTGCCTTCAGGGCTCCTGGTGGCTGCTGGTCCCTATTGTACCTTGATGTGAGTTAGAAGACGGTGCCCTTTCCAGGTGATTCAGACCCACACTAGAATGCGTAGCTTTGTGAGTGACACACAGGTTGGATTTTGGCACCCCTTTCCCCTTGGCCAGGTGCCCTGCTGCACAGCCATGTGCTGCAGCCTCGAGGGACACACAGACCAAAGTGTTTCCTTCAGCTTCTTCCTGGAGAGGAAGCACCAGGTCATGTTTCCAAGCTTCTGGTCAACTCCAGGCACCACCTCCCAGCCCCCAAACATGGCCAAGTGAGTGCTTCTCTGCAGGGCCCCTTTCCCTTCTGGAGTCAGTCTGTCCAGGTGAGACCTTGAAGTGAAACTAGAGGTGGCGGAGCCTCACTAGGCCGCAGGCACCAGCCCACAGTACTGGCGGTTACTGTACCAAGCATTTGGGGCCTGCGCTGGCCACGCCGTCCGTCACCGGGACTTTGTAGTGCACCCTGTGGGTGGCGTGTGGACACCAGTCTTGACAGGAAGGAAGAGCATGGCCTGGTGAAAACCCACTGAGCAGAGGGCCAGCTGGCCCTCCTCAGCATTCCACCCAGGGGAAGAGTTCAGTCCCCACGAAAATAAGGACTGAGTTATTTGGCTGCACCTCAGCGTCAAAGCTCAGCCCTGCTAGAGTGGGTTCACCTGGCTGCTGGTTTTGTGGGAGAGTTCCTGACAAGCTGGTTCCTACGTGGTGCAGTAAAAGGAATTCTGCCCTGGAAGTCCCCAATGCCACCTCTCAGTCCTGGCTGTCACCAATCACCTGGGGGACTTGGGCAAGCTACTCAACCTCTGGGGCTCAGTTTCCCTAACTGTAAAATGGGATTATAATCCCTTCCCTTCCTGACGCAGGAATTGTTATGAGGCCCAGATGAGACGAAAGTCAGCGGTCAGGGCTCTAAGTTGAAAATGGCTGCATGGGTGTGGCCCTGCCACTGCAGGGATGGCCCAAGGTCACACAGGAAGTTTGCTGCAGGAGAAGCCCTCCCCACCAGTCTTCATCACGTGCCCTGCTTCTCACTTAGGTAGATGTCAACCGGAATGAGACACAGCTAATTTGGCTTTGATGACCTAGCTGAGCAGGAAATTTAGACACGATTCAGGAATATCATGTACAAAAATAGTGGTCCCATCAACCAGGGCACAGAGGGAAGACATGGATATTGTCAGTGAGTGGTGGAGGCGGACATCTCGGACCCTCATAGGTCTGGAGTCACATCTCCCATCTGTCAGAACCCCACAGAGGCCAAGGGGCCTTAGCTCTGACCCCAGGTTAAAGAGAATCACCAGCCCCCAGGCTCAGGGAGCTGAAATCACCCATCTGCAGAAAATCTAAGGGCAAGGAGAAATAGAAATTGCCTGTTCCTTCCCTTGAAAGTGTAAGGCCTCTTGCAGGATCAGCTGGAGCTACCACAGCTTCTCAGTGACATTGGGAGGGTTTCAGGCCCAGGGAAAACCTAAGCCTTTTGCCCTGAGAGCTGAGCCACAGCGGATGCATTCCCCCAGTGGCGTCAGCAGTCCAGAGCGGCAGCTTCTCTCCTGCCAGTCACTGGGGACTGGTTGTTCTCCATCCATCCAGGAGGAAGGGTTTAGGTCCCAGTCTTACACTTTTTTTTCTTTTTTTTTGAGACGGAGTCTCGCTCTGTCACCCAGGCTGGAATGCAGTGGCCAAATCTCGGCTCACTGCAAGCTCCGCCTCCCGGGTTCACGCCATTCTCCTGCCTCAGCCTCCCGAGTAGCTGGGACTACAGGCGCCCGCCACCTCGCCCGGCTAGTTTTTTGTATTTTTTAGTAGAGATGGGGTTTCACCGTGTTAGCCAGGATGGTCTCGATCTCCTGACCTCGTGATCCACCCGTCTCGGCCTCCCAAAGTGCTGGGATTACAGGTTTGAGCCACCACGCCCGGCCCAGTCTTACACTCTTAAAGGGTCTCATGGACATAGGCCTATGCCTGTTCTGATACGTATATTTTTTAAACTCAAAAGGACCAAAACAGACTCCTGAACCCTCATCTATATGGCCTTACGGCCTGCATTGGGCCTGGTATGTCTTCCTGGCCCAGGCAGCTCCATCACTTCTGCCATCCCTTCTGGACTAAAGTTGCAGGATCCCTGCCTCTACCACTTCCCCAGAGGGTCACTGCACAGCGGCTTCAAAGAGAGGCCCTGTTGAAGGGGAAACATCCTCCCCGCATCACACTCCCAACTCGTCACCCCAAAAGGGAAGTCAAAGCACAGGTCTGTGGGGCCCATGGTTTGTAGACACTGATACAGTGGTTTTCAAACCAGGTGCTGCGGAACCCCTGGTATTCCACAGAGCTTTGTCAGGGGATGCTAAGGTGGGAAGATGGGAGTGGAGGCAAAGGATAGGTTTCCAGCCCTCCTCCCATTTCCACCTCCACCAGAACAACTCTGCTTTTATTTGTCTTGCCTACTAAGATTTCATTTTCAAGCTTTCTTTGAAGAAAAACTTCAAACCACCATCTCCAGGTTTGATCTTAGACCAGCCAGCACAGGTTCTATTCTTGCTGCTCATGTTGGAATGGCTCCAGCATTTCAGTACAAAGTGTCTTTGTGTTGGAACCTGACACACACACACACACACACACACGTACATAGTTGATGTTTTTTCTAGCCAACCCACCCTGAAGCTCTGGCCAAGATTTGATTTGAACAGGGACCTGGTGCTCAGTGGGGATGGGTCTTGACCCTGATATTGGCCCATGAGGCATGGGGAGCTCTGCAGCAAGGAAAGAGGCTCAATCCCCCACCTAGGACTTGTGTCTGCACCCCTGTCTGGCACCCCACTTTCCTGGCCCAGGCCCAAGGGACAGCAGAAGAAGCAGTGTGATGGAGAGAGAGCCTAGGGTTAAATTCATCTTTACACAGAGCCAGATGGATGGAAATCTTGGCTCACATAAAAGACAGACTCAGGGAGGATTTTATGACAAAATCCCTCCTTTGAGGGCAGGATTCCCCCAGGAATCCTGTACACTTTAGTGAGACATGGATCAGCCCGTGGTACAAAGTCCTGCCTGCCCTGCCCCCCACCCCCACCCCACAAGGAATTCTAGGTGAAAATGTGGAGCTCAGGGCACAGCAAGCGCATGACATGGGTATATTACATTAGGTCCGAGTGTGTCCTTAGTTTCAATGTGTGTAAAATAAGGCTAGTGCCAGGCTCTTCCCACCTCACTGGGACAATTGCAAGGGTCATAGGAGAGTTGGGTATGATAGGTGGTCATATGAGGTGGTGAGTGTAAGAAGTGGGTGCCTCACAAACTCGGGGTGTGGTCCTGACCTGCATGGCAGATGAGGAGAGCACTTGGGAACGAGCATAGGAAGTGCCGTCTTCCCAGGCATCTCTGCTCCGTGTTAAGGTCTAGCCACAGATGCTGTGGGACCTGCCTCTTCCTATGGAATGGGGGCCTGCATGGATTGTGTCCTGGGGCAGGAGTGAGGGATGGCTGGGAAGAATCTGCAGCTCTGTGGCCCTTGTGTCGAGTGATTATTTTGTGACACTCTCATTCCTGGACCACCTGCCAGGTTTATCTGTTATACCTGTGGCATTCTTATGTCAGACAAATTATTATAGTTTATTCAACTCTAACAAATGAACAAAAGAATAATAAATAGGAAGCCATTAAAGGTCTTTTGTGGCAGAGGATGCTGGCTGCGCTTTCATTTTTGTCTCATAAGCCCATGGCAGGTCAAAGACCAAGAAATGCTGCCCTGCTGTCCTGGACTGGCAGATGGCTCTCATGACTGGGTGAGGAGCTCTCTTCCCTTGTCTGTGGCCCCAGCTCCAGCTTGGTCCTTGTACCAACTTGTGGAGACTGCCAAGAACTTTTCTCTGTCCCTCTTCTGTCACTTTTCAGCCTTATGGCCTTGGGAAGCTGGCAAACCTCTCATCCCTCTCAGATACCACAGGATTTCATGACCCATGGTTTGCTCTGGGGGTGAAGCCATCCTATCTTCTATCTTTGGCACCACACTGACCACATCAGCAGGAGTCCTCGCCCCAGCCACAGCCCTGGTTCTTGTTCACTTATCTCCTGCTCTGCTGGGTCTTCCTGAAGTCACTTCAGTTTTCTAAGACTTACCTGCCACCTGGTCTAACAGAACATATGGGAGGAGTAAGGATATCAGTGAGGAAGGGTTGATGTTCCAATAGATAATGTACTGTATTAACACGAAAGGAAGACGCCCATGCATATAAGATGACTTTCCTAGAAAATATATGAAATATATTTATATATTTCATACACACACACACACACACACACACACACACACACACACACACACACACATATATTTCTGCCTCTTGGGTTTAAGAGATTCTCATGTCTCAGCCTCCCTGGTAACTGGGATTACTAGTGTGTGCCAACACATCCATCTAATTTTTGTATTTTTTGTGAGACAGGATTTTGCCATGTTGGCCAGGCTGGTCTTGAACTCCTGGTGAACAACATATTTTTAAACATTCCTGTAAAATACTGTGCAATGTAGATCAGAGCATTGCCCTCCTAGTTGGCCAGAAGGGAGCCTGTTTCCTCTGATGTTCCCTTCCTGTCAAGAGTAGGGCAGTGGGAAGACATTGACACTTGAATCAGGAGACTTGAGCTACAGCTTTTGTTCAGCTGCCCTCCCATATGGACTGTGTCAGTCTGAGTCCAGATAAGCAGTCTATCCCTGTAGCAAGAATTTAATTGGGCCAGATGCAGTCACTCATGCCTGTAATCCCAGCACTTTGGGAGGCTAAGGCAGGAGAATCTCTTGAGGCCAGGAGTTCAAAACCAGCTAGGACAACAAAGGGAGACCCCCCATCTCTCAAAAAAAAAAAAAGAAAGAAAAGAAAAGCCAAGAGTAGTAGTGCATGCTTGTAGTCCCAACTACTTGGGAGGCCAAGGCAGGAGGATCCCTTGAACCCAGAAGTTCAAGGCTGCAGTGAACTATGATCATACCACTGCACTCCAGCCTGGGTGGCAGAGCGAGAAATTGTCACTTAAAAAAAAAAAAAAAAAAAAAGCTAGGTGCAGTGACTCACTCTTTGGGAGGCTTGCTTGAGCCCAGGACCAGCCTGGACAACATAGTGAGACTTCATCTCAAATTTTTTAAAATTAAAAAAAAAAAATAGAAAGCAATTTAATTGGGGAAATGTTTATTAAATGTTGGATGAGATGAAAGTGCAAATGGGGTTTGAGACCACCCAAAGATGTGGCACAATAGGAGACCGTTACTACCCCTAGTGTGGAGGGACGAGGAGAGGAACTGAGGAACCAGAGCAGCCTAGCAGGAACATGGAGGAAGAGG
This sequence comes from Mandrillus leucophaeus, assembly GCF_000951045.1. NCBI lineage: Eukaryota > Metazoa > Chordata > Mammalia > Primates > Cercopithecidae > Mandrillus > Mandrillus leucophaeus. The sequence goes on from NW_012107297.1 coordinate 1,057,335, forward strand.
GTATCTATGAAAGCCAGAAGCACAGAGGAAACACTGCCCTTGCTGGGAATGCTGCCCAAAGCAGAGACTGTAGACATGCTCTGGCTTCTTCTCTTCTCCTGCCCTCCAAATTCAAGCCAGTGCCTCCCACTGGCAGAATCTAATTAAAAGCTTATTTTCAAGAAATTTGAAAATGTAGTTTGCGATGGTCAGGGCCTGACAATACAGAGCAAGAGAAGGTCAAGGAATTTGATCTGAGATCAAACAGGCAAATGGCAAGCTCTTCCTGAGTGTTCTCATCCAAAAAGTAGAAGTAGTAATGTCGGCTTGGTTACCACAATTTAGAAGGAATGCCTTGACCTCTGAACAGGATTCCAAACAAGAGAGAGATATTTGCTGTTTTCTTAATGCCACTATCACTGTCTTCACTGTGCTTTGGAGCTTCATTTCTCCTAGCTTTTTTAAACTCCAGCAAATCAAAAGAAACTGAGCAGGAGGTTCAAATTCTGGCCAACATGGAGTAAATCCATTATAGCCTACCTCTCCTACTGAATACACCTGAAAACACTGGACAAAAATACAAAACACAATTAAATAACAACTCTGTGAAAGTTAGACAAAAGAAGGCAAATGATACAGGTGATTTAAAATTTAGAGAAGTCATCTCCATAGGATGATTTTCCCATTTTTTCTCTTTTCTGGTGGTTTTTCACTAAGATTAGAACCACCACCCACAGAAAGTGAGACAGAGCTTAGAATCTGAACTTAAGTTGGTTCATTGTCTCCTGGAACAGCAATAACAACACAATCAACGTTCTATAGAGGATTATAGCAGGACCCAGAGTCTATACAATATAACATTCACAATGTCCAGGACACAATCCAAAATTACTCAACATACGAATATGGTAGTCTCCCCTTATCTACGGGGGATAAGCTCCAAGATCCCTACTGGACACCTGAAACTGCAGATAGTACCAAACATTTTACATATTATGTTTTGTTCTATACATACATACCTATGATAAAGCTTAATTTATACATTAGTTACAATAAGAGATTAACAACAATAGCTAGTAATAAAATAGAACAATTATAACAAATGCCAGCATCACTACTTTGCACTTTGGGGCCAATGTTAAGTAAAATAAGAGTTACTTGAACACAAACACTGTGATATTGCAACAGTTGATCTGATAACCAAGATGGTTACTAAGTGACTAATGGGTAGATAGCATACACAACTGAGATACACCAGACAAAGTGATGATTTACATCCCAGGCAGGAGAGAATGGGTCACTGTGATATTTAATCACACTATTCAGAATGGTTTGCTATTTAAAACTTATGAATTATTTCTGGAATTTTCCATTTAATATTTTCAACTGTTATTGAGTGCAAATAACTGAAACCAGAGAAAGCAAAACTAAAGATGGGGTGGTGGGGCGACAACCCATAAAAATGTGACCAATCCTCAAGGAAAGATACAATCAACAGATGCCAACTCTAAGATGACTTAGATGTTGGAATTATAAAAGATTTTAAAGTGGCTGTTATAATTTGAAATGGATTGCAATAGTTGTTCTCAGCAGAGATATAGAAATTATTAAAAAAGAACCAAATGGAAATTTTAGAACTGAAAAATACAATATCTGAAATTAAAAATTGATTGGATAAGCTCATAGCAGAATGGGGGTGACAGAAGGAAGAGCCAGTGAACTTGAATATAGATCAATAGAAATTATTCTATCTGAAAAAACAGAGAAAATAGGTTGAAAACAATTAACAGTCTCAGGGACCTATGGAACAGTATCATAAGGCCTAAGATTCCATGTCACTGGACTCCCAGAAGAGAAGAGAGACTGGTGGAGAAAAAATAGTTGAGAAAATAATGGCCATTAACACCCCAAATTTGGTAAAAGACATAAATTTATAGATTTGTGAAACTGTGCACATCTCAAATAGGTTAAACTCAAAGAAAATCACACATAAACATATATAACCAAACTGCTGAAAACCAAAGACAAATTTAAAAATCTTGAAAGCAGCTAGAGAAAAGGACACATTCTTGTGTTTTCTTCCATACAAAGAATGACTATCTGAACGCAGATTTCTCAACAGAAGACATGGAGGCCAGAAGAAAGTAGTACAACATCTTTACAGCACTAAAATAATTGTCAACCCAGAAATCTATATCCAGTGAAAACATCCTTCAAGAAGGATGCAAAATAGATTATCAGATGAAGGAAAACCAAGAGAATCTGTCACCAGCAGACTTACTGGAAAAAAAAAAAAAAAAAAAGCTAAACAAAGTTATTTAGTTTAAAACAATGGCAGAGATAAACCCAGATCTTTAGAAATTAAGAGCAACAGAAATGGTAATTATCTGGATAAATTTAAAAGGCTATATTTACCGTTTATCCCCTAATCTTCTTAAGTTCTTTAAAGTATTTATTATTGGTGCTTTTTGTTTGTTTGTTTTGTTTTTTGACAGGGTCTTGCTCGGTCACCCAGGCTGAACAGGCTGGAGTGTAGTGGTGTGATCATAGCTCACTTCCACCTCGAACTCCTGGGTTCAAGTGATCCTTCCACCTCAGCCTCTTGTGTAACTGGAACTACTGGCATGCACCACCACACTCCACCAATTTTCTTTATTTTTGTTGTAGAGATGGGGCCTTGCTATGTTGCCCAGCTGGTCTCGAACTCCTGAGCTCAAGCGATTCTCTTGTCTCAGCCTCCCAAAGTGCTGCAAATACAGGCATGAGCTACTATGCCTGGCTTATTACTGTTGAAAAAAAATTTTTATAACATTGTTTGATAGGTTTACCAATGTTGATAGATGAAATACGTATAATAACTATAATGCAAAGGTCAGTGGAGGGAGATAAACCTATTTGTTTTTTGTTTTTGTTTTTCTTGAGATGAAGTCTAGCTCTTGTTCCCCAGGTTGGAGTGCAATGGCGCGATCTCGGCTCACTGCAACCTTTGCCTCCCGGGTTCAAGCGATTCTCCTGCCTCAGCCTCCTGAGTAGCTCGGATTACAGGCGCCTGCCACCATGCCCAGCTAATTTTTGCATTTTTAGTAGAGATGGGGTTTCACCATGTTGGCCAGGCTGGTCTCAAACTCCTGACCTCAGGTGATCCGCCCGCCTTGGCCTCCAAAGTGCTGGGATTATAGGCATGAGCCACTGCGCCTGGCAAACCTATTTGTTTTTAAGACTTCTATATTACATTTGAAATGGTGAAATGGTACAGTGTTAACCCTAAGTAGATTGTGAAGGGTTATATATGTATATTGTGGTCCCTAGAGCAACAACTAAACTAGAGCTGAACATATAGATAAATTACAATAGCAAAAAATATTTTAATGACATACGAAAAATATCCAAGTATTCCAAAAGAAGACAGAAAAGCTGAAACAAAATAATAAATGTGGTAGACCTAAATACAACCATATCAATAACTACATTAAACGTAAATGACCTCTACATAACAATTAAAAGATAGAGATCACCAGATTGGATTAAAAAACAAGATCCAATTACATGCTGTCCACAAACATACTTTAAATACAAAGAAACCTACTTTAAATATAAAGACATAGATAAACATGTCTTTATGAAAAGAATGAAAAAGATATACCATGCAAACAATAATAAAAAGAAAGCTGAAATGGCTATATTAATATCAAACAAAATAGACTTCAGAACAACAAATGTTACCAGGGATAAAAAGGGAAATATATAATAATGAAAGTGTCAATTTACCAAGAAAACATAACAACGCTAAATGTGTG
>NW_012107297.1:1062110-1073503 GCF_000951045.1 Mandrillus leucophaeus
CTGGGCAAGATGGCAAGACCCCATCTCTACAAAAACTTAAAAAAATTAGTCAGGCACGTGGTGCATGCCTGTAATTCCAGCTACTTGGGAGGCTGAGGTGGGAGGATCCCTCGAGCCCAGGAGTTAGAGGTGGCAGTGAGCTATGATTGCGCCACTGCATTCCAGCCTGGCAACAAAGAGAGACCCCCATCTCTAAAAGAAGTAAACAAAAATGGTTTCTATTCACAGACATCTTGATTATCTACATTAAAAATCCTAAGGAATCTGCAAAAAAAGCTACTAGAAATAATAACTGAGTTTAGATAGGTTGCAGGAAACATGATTAACAGACAAAAATCCATTGTACTTCTGTGGAGTAACACGAAACAATTGAAATAGAAATTTAAAAGATGATGCCATTTATAACAGCAACCACAACTGAAATACTCATATATAAACCTAACAAAATATGTGAATGATCTCTATGCTGAAAAGTAAATAGTACTGAGGAAAGAAATCAAATAGGCCCAAATAAACTGAGAACTATACCATGTTCACAGCTAAGAAGATTCAATATTGTTATGTAAATCTTCCTCAAACTGACTGTAGATTCAATGCAATACAAATCAAGATCTTTGTAGGATTTTCTTTTAAAGACATAGAGGAACTGATTCCAAATTTATATAGAAAGGTAAAAAATCTGGAATAGCCAAGCAATTTTTATAAAGAAGAACAAAGTTGAAGGACTCTACTATCTGGTCTGAAGACTTACTAGAAAGCTACAGTAATCAAGACAGTGTGGCAGTGGTGAAAGAACAGACACCTATATCAATGGAACAGAACTGGGAATTCAGAAATAGACCTGCACATAGATGGTCAATTGATTTTCAACAAAGGCACAAAGGCAATTCAATTGTTGTTTTCAACAAGTGATTTTGGCAAAGATGGAGAGGAACTAGACCTCTCATACACTGCTAGGGGAAATGCAAAATGGTACAGACATTTTGGAAAACAATTTGGAAAGTCCTTGTAATAAATTTAAACATAGTCACTATAATAGTCAGCAGTTCCACTCTTGAAAGAAAAAGTGGCTAGGTGCAGTGGCTCATGCCTACAATCCAAGCACTTTGGGAGGCCAAAGTGGGAGGATTGCTTGAGCCTAGGAGTTCAAGACCAGCCTAAGCCATAGGTGAGGCCCTGTCTCTACAAAAAAGGAAAAAATTGAACAGGCCTGGTGGTGTATGCCTGTGATCCCAGTTACTCAGGAGACTGAAGAAAGAGGATTGCTTGAGCCCAGGAGTTCGAGGCTGCAGGGAGCTGTGTGTACCACCGCACTCCAGCCTGGGCAACAGAGCGAAATCTTTTCTCAAAAAATAAAATAAAAGAAAGAAAGAAATAAAAAGGGACATTCCTTCAAAAACCTGTACATGAATGCTTACAGTGGCTATATTCATAGTTGTCAAAAACTGGAAACAACCCAAATGCTCTTCAACTATTGAATGGATAAATGATTGTACAACCATATGATGGAATACAAACTATAATGATACCTACAACAACATGGAGGAGTTTCTATTGCATTATGCTAAGTGAAAGAAGTCAGATTTAAAAGGACAACATGTATGATTCCACTTATATGACATTGTGTCAAAGGCAAAACGATGGAGACAGAAAACAAAGCAGTAGTTGCCAATGGCTGAACTTGGGGGGAGGGCTGGTTATAAAGAGGCATCAGGAGGGATTTTGGGGGGTAACGGAACACTGTATATCTTGTCAAAACACATAGAATTGTATGCCAAAAAGAGTGGACGTTGTATAAATTTCAATAAAAAGAAATGGAGCAATTTACAGCTCACAACTGCAAACGATAATTACTGGGCATGTACCATTTGCTGGGGCTTGTGCTGGCCCTCAAGACACTAAGATTAAATAAGACAATCCTGGCTGGGCACAGTGGCTCACGCCTGTAATCCCAGCACTTTGGGAGGCAAAGGTGGGCGGATCACTTGAGGCCAGGAGTTTGAGACCAGCCTGGCCAACATGGTGAAATCCCGTCTCTACCAAAAATACAAAAATGAGCTGGGCATGGTGGCGGGCGCCTGTAATCCCAGCTACTCGGGAAGCTGAGTCATGAGAATCTCTTGAATCTGGGAGGTGGAGGCTCCACTGAGCAGAGATTGCGCCACTGCACTCCAGCCTGGGCAACAGAGAGAGACTGTCTTAGAAAAAAAAAAAAAAAAAAAAGACAATCCCTTCTGTCAAATTGCTCACAGATTAATTGGGGTATAAGGCGTGATGCTAAAGGTTTGGAATTGCTGATGAGGGGTATTGCAGAGGGGGCCTGTTGTGTAGTCACAGCATGCCATGAGAGCACCAAGGAGAGGTCTCACGTTTAGCTAGAGTGGCCAAGATGAGAATTAGGCAACTTCCAAGAGGACAAAATGCTTGAACTGAGTTTTTGTTTTTTTGTTTTTTGTTTTTTGAGATGGAGTCTCACTCTGTGGCCCAGGATGGAGTGCAGTGGCACAATCTCTGCTCACTGCAACCTCCACCTCCCGGGTTCAAGCGATTCTCCTGCTGAGTAGCTGGGACTACAGGCACATGCCCAGATACTTTTTGTATTTTCAGTAGAGTCTGGGTTTCACCACTTTGGCCAGGCTGGTCTCGAACTCCTGACCTCAGATGATCCGCTCAGCTCGGCCTCCCAAAGTGCTGGGATTACAGGTGTGAGCCACCCCACCTGGTCTTGAACTGAGTTTTGAAGGGTAAAAAGGGAAGTAGGTAGGCAAGGAGGGGCTACGGACCTTCCAGGTAGAAGACACAGCACATAGGGAGTCTCAGGGTGAGACAAGCTGGGGCCTCCAGGCAACTATAATAACATCGGAGTGAAAAGTGAAGGGAGCTGGAAAAGCTGGCAGGAGATTGGACTAGTGGGTGGGGGTCACAGATAATCAGTAAAAAAAAAAAAAAACCTTTTTATTATTATTATTTTTTGTAGAGATGAGGTCTTGCTATATTGCCTAGGCTGGTCTCCAACACCTGTCCTCTGATCCTTCTGCTTCAGCTTCCCAAAGTGTTGAGATTACAAGTGTGGACCACTCACTGCACCTGGCCTCAAAGAGCTTGGTTTTATCCAGAAGACAGTGGGACAGGTTTTTTTTTTTTTTTTGAGACGGAGTCTCACGCTGTCGCCCGGGCTGGAGTGCAGGGCCGGATCTCAGCTCACTGCAAGCTCCGCCTCCCGGGTTTGCGCCATTCTCCTGCGTCAGCCTCCCGAGTAGCTGGGACTACAGGCGCCTGCCACCTCGCCCGGCTATTTTTTTGTATTTTTTTTAGTAGAGACGGGGTTTCACTGTGTTCGCCAGGATGGTCTCGATCTCCTGACCTCGTGATCTGCCCGTCTCGGCCTCCCAAAGTGCTGGGATTACAGGCTTGAGCCACTGCGCCCGGCCGGGACAGGTTTTAAGCAGCCTAGAGTAAGGAGAGGGATCAGATTCACGCATTTTCACTGCAGTGCGGGCTGCAGTGTGGGACCAGAGGGGGAAGCTGCAGGCTGGGGGAACAGGGAGGAAGCTGGGACAGGGATGCACATGAGAGAAGTCCAAGCTGCGACCAGGTGGGGAACGAGTCTAAGGACAGTGAGGGGAGGTGTAGGGGTAAAGTGGCCAGAACTTGCCTTCCACCTGATGTTTGAATATTTGGTCTCAGCACCTTTGCGCTTGCTGCTGCTTCTGCCTGGATTAACTTTTCCTAGATTCTCTGCATAGCTCATTTCTTCTCATTCTTCAGGGTAGGTCGCCCTCAGAGGGGTCTTCCATGACTTACCCCACTCAAAGGAGACCCCTCTGTCACTCACTATCACATTACCCTGCTTATTTCCCTCGTAAGTATCGTGCTTGTTTATCCACTTGTTTACGGTCTAAGGAAGGCTCTGGAGCACAGCCTGAGTTCTCAGCCTAACTTGGCCTCTTTATTAGGCGAGTGATCTTGAGCAAATTATTCATCTCTATGTGCCTTGGTTTCCTCCTTTGTGAAGTAGGAATAAGAATACCTGCTTCACAGAATTGTCATCAGGACAAGATGGATTAATATACGTAAACTACCTAGAATAATCCCTGGCACGTAGTAAATTCTGTATATGTTAGTTTTTACTATTATTGTTTTGTAAGGACAGAGGCCTTATTGGTTTTCTTTCTTTTCTTTTTCTTTTTTTAAATTTTTTGAGACAGGGTCTCACTTTGCCACCCAGGCTGGGGTGCAGTGGCGTGATGTTGGCTCACTGCAACCTCCACCTCCCAGGCTCATGCAATCCTCCCGCCTCAGCCTCCTAAGTAGGTGGGATTACAGGAGGGCACCCCTACGCCCAGCTATTTTTTGCATTTTTTGTAGAGACGGGGGTCTCGCCATGTTGCCCCAAGCTGGTCTCGAACTTCTGAGGTCAAGCAATCCCACGGCCTCGACCTCCCGAAGTGCTGGGATTACAGGCCTGAGCCACCACATCTGGCTCTAGTTTTCTTTAAAATTGTATCCTCATCTTCTTCCTAGCACAGTGCTTGGCACACAGCAGGCACTTATATACTTGTTGGACGGATTGTTGACTGAACAAAGAAAGGCACTTTCCCATCTCCACCAGCAGACGGCGCACGTATGCCAAGAAAAGTTAAAGCTGACTCGGCTCCCACACGGATCGGCCAACAGATGTCGCTGCAGCTCCCTGGGTCAAGGAACCAAGATTAAGCCAGTGGCAGGGGGTGCCTAGACAGAGCCCTGGACAAAGATTCCAAATGCAGGGCCAGAAGCTGTAATTGTATTAAAAAGCCAAAGGTGGCCAGGCGCGGTGGCTCATGCCTGTAATCCCAGCACTTTATGAGGCTGAGGCGGGAGGATCGCTTGAGCCCAGCAGTACAAGGTTACAGTGAGCTATGATAACGCTACTGCATTCCCAGCCTGGGTGAGAGGGAGCCCTCATAAATAAATAAACAAATAAATAAGTGCCAAAATTAAGAGGCTAAGACTAAATTGTGTTCTGCATGATCACATATTCTAAAACTGCATTTTCTTTCTGCTCGCTCATTTTGTAGACAACGGAGTCAGCCATCCTGGGATCTTTTTTTTTTTTTTTTTTTGAGACCGAGTCTCGCTCTGTCGCCCAGGCTGGAGTGCAGTGGCACGATCTCGGCTCACTGCAAGCTCCGCCACCTCTCAGGTTCACACCATTCTCCTGCCTCAGCCTCCTGAGTAGCTGGGACTACAGACGCCCGTCACCACGCCCGGCTAATTTTTTTTGTATTTTTAGTAGAGACAGGGTTTCACAGTGTTCGCTAGGATGGTCTCGATCTCCTGACCTCGTGATCCACCTGCCTCGGCCTCCTAAAGTGCTGGGATTACAGGCGTGAGCCACCGCGCCCGGCCCATACTGGGATCTTATATAATTGAAACCCCAGTTTAATGAAGTGGAGGTTGTGGGAGTCAAAGGAAGCACCCATCCAACGTGCAGAGGGGGAGGCCACAGCATCCTGCGTGATGCCTCTTCCCCTGCGTTTTGTATTTCTGTGGGGGCAGGGGCTGGGAGAGCGTTCACAAATCCCTATGTACCTTGACTGGGGACCTAAAAGTGACTAGGTCTGGCCTCTGTCCTGTGGGAGCTTCTGTTCTAGTGCAGACAAGAGGCAAGAAAACCAGTCAGTACAAAGAAAGGTCTGAGTGGTACAGCAATAGGAGAAAGACAGTGGCATCATAAAGATTGGGGGACTCCTGGGCTGCCTTGAGTGCTCCCTGTGTTGGGGAAGGCATCCTAGACAGAGGGTACCGTGTGAGCAAAGGCACAGGGCATGGAAGAGCTGGGCCCCATTACTAACATCCCCATCCTTTGGTGCAGCTGGAAAATAGGGTTCAAAGAAGGGGAATGTATTAGTTATTTATTGCTGGTAGATTTGCTGGTCTAGTCTAACAGTCTAGTACTTTTTCTTTTCTCTCCAGGTCTTGTCAAAAGTCATTGAAGACCAGGGCCCAACAGCTTGGTACAGTCTTATTCTTTTTTTTTTTTTTTTAAAGACAGAGTTTTGCTCTGGTTGCTCAGACTAGAGTGCAATGGCACAATCTCAGCTCACTGCAACCTCCCCTCCAGGGTTCTAGCGATTCTCTTGCCTCAGCCTCCCAAGTGGGCATGCGCCACCACGCCCGGCTAATTCTTTGTATTTTTAGTAGAGATGGGATTTCACCATTTGGTCAGGCTGGTCTCGAACTCCAGACCTCAGGTGATCCACCCACCTTGGCCTCCCAAAATGTTGGGATTACAGGTGTGAGCCACTGCTCCCAGCCAGTCCTAGTTTATTCTTGCTCCAATGTAATAACAGTGGCCCCTTTCACTCCTGAATTTGCCAGCTTGGATGATCCCCTAAGTTAGGGGCCTCCCTGGGACCCCTGTGCTTCCATGATCAGTGTCCTGTGTGTGTGGTCACCATCTTGATCAAGAACAGAAGCAGGATCTGGTTCATCCAGGTGAGCCTCGTGCTCAGATGACAGAAGCTCGGGAGGAATGAGTTTAATGCCTGGGACCTCAGAGCCTGGAGGTCCATACAAGCCCCTTTCTGCTCTCAGGGAGGATAGACATAACTCCCAGTAGGGCTGCTGCCTGCAAGATGCTGGCATGGGGCTCCTGAGGCCTGCCCAGAGCCGCTGACAGAGGCTGAAGAGTCCTCCCAACCCTCCACAGCTCACTTTCTTATTTTCATCTACAGGCTACCACAGGCTTGGGGCTGGCTCCTGGATGCACTGACAGGGTGGAGATAGCAAGTTAGGAGGTGGGGTGGCTCTGCCAGATGCTTAGACCCAGGGCAGAGCAGGGGCAGCCCTGGGGCATCCTGGGCTCGGGATCTGCCCCTGACAACCTGTGTGACCTGGACGGGCTCCTGCATACTTTTGGCCTCAGTTTCCCCACCTATCCAATGAAGGGTTAGTTGAGGGTCTGCATGGGCCTGGCCAGCTCCTGGCAAATCGCCCTGTGACAGTGCTGAGGGAAGCAGGTGGGGGTGGTGAGGCAGGGGTGAGGGGTGGAGGGGGCACTCAGAAGACGGCCAAGTGCATTATTAGCACAGGAATATTAACTGCCCCCGTCACTTCTCCTAGTCTGGGAAAGGCCATACCCATAAATTAGGGCTGAGAGTCTGCCAGGCAGCAGCTTAATGAAGAAGGAGATGGACTGCAGGGAGAGCAGGCAGTGCCTCCAGAGGTCACAAGTCCAGCCCCAGCCCGGACAGAGGGAATCTGGAGCCAGAAGCAGGCAGGGGTGTCCGAGGCCACAGTGTCAGGCTGGGCCAGGAAGGCAGGGGCTGGTTCTGCTGTGGTCACTGCTGAATTCCCAGACCCCGGCACATAGTAGGGTCTCAACCGGTATTTCTGGCTAAGGACCAGGTGACATGGCAAGTCAGGTGCTGAGTTCAGACTCAAACGCAGTCCTCCCAACTCTAGCTAGGTCCTCCCTGGTTCCCAGCCCAGATGTGAGGGTGTGAGTAGGGGAGGGGGGCATGGAAGCAAAAGGCTTCTCAAGGAGATGTCTTTGAAAGGCAATTTCACAGTGTTCATGAGGTCACAGAACCTGGGAAGTCTGCCACGTTTCTCCAGGTGTGCAGCTGGCTTCACGTCTCCCACGTTTCTGACAGTCACACACACCTGTCCTCTCCTCTCCTGTTCTTTACCACGCTTGCTCTTTAAGGGGACATCCTAGAGGTAGATTTCTCCCTGTCATTTGGCTCCCGCAGGCAGGCCCCAGGCCTCTGGGCCTCTGCCCACCTCACACTCCAGCAGCACTCCCAGTGTGTGATCAGAGGAGGAGGCTGGCCATTTAGTGGGGCCCTGGCACCTCTGAGAGAGAGTCTGGAGTGCATGGTGTCAGGGAGTCTGGGCAGGGTCAGTCGGCTGCCCCATCTCACTTTTTACTGCAAGGCTTCTCCAGGTTCCCCTCCCCTTCCCTTCTCTTGCTGCCCTCATCTGGCCATGGCTTTGGTTTGATTCCTCTCTGTGTCTCCAGTGCCCAGCATGAGGCCAGGCACAAAAAGGATGGGCAGTAGGAAGGAACAACCAGGCTCTACAAGCAGGAGGCACAGTGCAGCTCCCTGTCCCCCCATCACACCTCTCTACCTTCCTGACTTTTCCTCCAAGGGCAGACGTCCCTCTAGTGCTTCCCAGTGAAGAATGTGGTGAATGTATTAGATCCATTCTACCCCATACGTATCCTCCTACCTACCCCCCGCCATTGCTGGCCTTCAATCCTCGGGCTAACAAGATCTTCCTGCCTCCAGACCTTTGCAGAAGTTGGTACTTCTGATCTTTTTCTGTTCAGCAAACTTCTACTCATCTGTCGAAACCCAGTTCAAGTGTGACTTCCTCTAAGAAGTCTGTCTAGGTGGGGTCAGGGCTCTTACTCTGAGCTCTCATTATTTCCTGGGATTTCTTTTCTCCAGATCTTGATTAAATGTGATTCCTTCCCTGGATTGTTAGCCTCTCTAGGACTGGCAGAGTTGCATTCAGTAAAGGCTGAGTGAATGGCTGGGTTTGTAGAAGAGGTGAAGCTGGGGGCCCTGGACCTTGCTGATAGCCCCATAAGGCTATAGGCCACTGACAGACAGCAAGGAGCATGGCAGCCTAGAAAAGACATTTAATGGGGATCAGTGAATGGTAGTAAGGTTAAACGCCAACTGGCACACAGTAGACGCTCAATTAGTTGATTTCTGATGACCATTGATTTGTTACTTAGCAGTAGCTCTCATATACATCTTTGGAACTGGGGAGATCTACAGATTTACAGATCACCCCCTCAGTTCCAAAGACATGCTCTCTGCTAATGCAGCTTAAGACTACAGTAAGTCCTGGCAAATAAAACATGCTATTAGCTATGGGATTGTTGTCAGCAAAAATCTTTGAGGCTTTTATGAGAGCTACTGCTAAACTAAGTATTAAATCAATAGTTATCACAAATCAACTAACAAGCTCTAACTTGCATTAGAGAGACCATCACTCTATTGTCCTGGGGGACTGCCAGGCACCCTTTGAAGGTCATTGACAGATGTGTCAAGAGGACTTAATCCTTTCTCATGAGGAATGACTGGGAGAAGGCATAGGGAGTGTGCTGGGAAAAGACAAGGAGTCACATGCACAGTCTCTGACTTGTGAAGAGCTGTCCTGGGCTAAGGGGTGCTCCTGGCCCCATGGCAAAGCTGGGGCTGTCAGAGTCCCAGGCAGGCTCCTCAGACACTGAAAGGAAAGGAGGGAGTGGGGCTCCCATCACGAGATGATGCCTCCTGTTGAGACAGCTTAGGCGGCTTCCCACATTACCTCTGCAGTCCTTTTCAGTAGTTAGAAGGCACACATTCTAGAATTATGTGGCCCTAAAATTAGAAAATGCCAGAATTCTAGGCTTCTGCCCTATGGTTCTAGGGCTCTATGACCCTGAATGCAACACAATCCAGCCTGGGGACCTGGAGGCCCTCCTGTCCCAGAACTCACCGGTCCCCTGGCTTCACATATCTCAAGGAGTCATTTCATCCACACCCCCCACACGCAGCCTCTCACATACCCAATATGCAGGTCTTACCGTCTGGCCAGGAGAGCATGACGTGACACGGGATATAAGGGAGTATCAGATAATTCATTAGAGAGGATGATCCCAAAGCAGCAAACAATCCCTCTTCTTTCCTGTCTGAATTAACTCCTCATTCTCTATAGCTGGATTTACTCCTGGATGGCCTTGGCTGAGGCTAATGTTTGTTAGTCTAACTCCATCCCCACCCTGAAGATGAGGAACGGGAAGAAAGAAGATGTAGAGGAAGTGTTGCATCCCACTTTGGCTGTGCATAACCCCTCCTCCGATGATAGAAAGCAGGCTGGCTTGGGGAACAATGTCATCCCAATGGGAAGTCCCTCTATGTATCTAACCTTAATCCTGCTATGTGTAATCAGAGCCCATTTCTTCTCCCACAGTCTGGGAGAACGCATCAACGGTCACTGCCCCACCAAAGACAGGTCCAAAGAGTGTCCCCTCCCACCCCCATCAGCACCCCAAGGTCAGCAGGAATGATGTGGCACCACTAACAAGAGTAGAGTATCTGAGATTATTGCAGACTTTATAGAAAACTGCTCAAGGGAGATCCACATTTTCTGGGTATGGGGAGGGAAGGCAGGCCTCAAGCCAATATAGTAAAGGAAGGTGACTTCCTGTGTGCAGACGCAGCACAGGCCAGCCATTCTGCCTGCTCTAGTGGGTGGGGAGTCAGGGAGAGGGCATCCTCTCCCCCTCTCACCAATTGTGCTTTGGGATCATGGAGAAGGCAAGGTGCTGAGGTTCTGACCCTGAACCAGGAGGGCTCGTGCCTGAGGCAGGAGGCAAGACCCACTTCTCTTCCAGAAGATATACGGGGTGAGGTGGTGGTGGTAGTGGTGGTGGCAAGGAATCCCCAAGGGCGAAGAGCCACAGGCATGGGAGAGAGCATGGAGAAATCGAAGGGCAGCCGCTTCCAGCCCTTCAGAGCCCACTTCCTGCCCCTCTCTGAAGCCACGATGCCTCACTATCCCTTTCACACACTGAAGGCTCTCTCCTTCCCCACAAGGATCTGCCAGGATGCACCAGGGGTGCATGGCACCTGCACCTATCTGGCAGGACTGAAGAGCTCGTCCTGGGAGGAAAAGGGGATGAGGACATCCCAGGGACCGATTCCTCACTGGACCTTGACTAGTGAATGGCAGGGGTGGATGCTGAGTGCCAGCACTGGGTATGGGGGGGGGGGAGGTCAAGAGCCTAAGGCTTGGGCAGGGGGATGAAAGTTAGATCGGGGTGAAGAGCTGTCTGAGACTGGGGACCAGCACTGAGTATCGGGAGGTCAGCGCCCTGGTGGGAAAGGCTGAGAGTCGGCTCCACACTAAGGCTAGATGGGATGTGCTTGCCCCTGGGATGGGAGGGACATACTAGGAGCTGAGCCCCACGCCTGAGCCGAGGAAGAGAAGGGCCTGAGCCAGAGGCGGGGGTGGGTGACGGCGGGGCAGGGGTATGAAATATATTCTTGGATGAGGGGAGGGTGCCCAATCCTCAGAGCCCCAGGGTTGGGCCTCCATGCAGGATGGAGGGCTCTGAGCTCTGGGATGGGACAAAGGGCTCAGAATCCACAAAACCATTCTGATGGGGGTGCTGTGCTTCGAGTCCAGAATGGAATGGGAGGGCCCACGAGCCCCGGAGGGGACTGCGGGCTCCGAGCTGGCGAGGGAGGTCAAGGCAGTCTCGGGTGTAGGAGCTCCAAGCACAGGGTGTTGGGGGCAAGTCTCAGAGCTTTGGCCTTTAAGAACAGAGTCTCTGTGTGAGCCCTGAGGTGGGGAACGGACTTTTAGTGGTTCAGGAGGGAGGTTTCGGAAACTAGGGTGGGCGG
>NW_012107297.1:1075193-1090130 GCF_000951045.1 Mandrillus leucophaeus
GGCTCGGAGCCGAGTGGGCAGGGTTTGCTTCCCCCCTCCCCGCCTCCCGGCCTCCTCCTCCGCCCCCAGCGGAGTCTCCGCTCCCTCTTCGCCGTGGGAGGCGGGGTGGGAGGCTCCCGAGAATCAGGGCTGTCGGCTGCTACCCTTTCTCTTTACCCTCTCGGCCCACGTCCCCCTGGGCTGCCGAGAAGTTTGCCTCCTGGAGACTCCGACTTGGTTACCCCCTCCTCCACCCCCCACGTTTAAGCTGGGTCCTTCCTCCTCCCTCTCCAGCACGTGTGGGGCGGGGCCCGCCTTCGGAGAGCGGGCAGGTGGGTCACCACCAGGGAGAATTCGGGGGTTGGGGAGGACTTTAGAGCTGCTCCTACTACAGAAGGAAGGGATGAGGGGTGGGCTGAGAAAGTTACTTATTTTCCAGCCTCTTCCTAAGGTAGAGAGACTGGAAAATCCCCGGTCTCTGCTTTCTCCTCTGCGACCCTAGTTCCATTAGACCCGGCTGTGTCACCACCCCTGTAGGTCCTGTGGGACCAGCTTTTTCTCCATACCGTCCCATCCCATTCCATCATCAGGAGAAGTCTGTGGCACCCGCTCCCCTCCCACCCACCAACTCTGGCTCCTCTGTCTCTGCCAGGAGTTCCCCCATCTGGTTTCCTCCACCGGGCTGGACTCCTCTGCCAAGCACTGCTCTAGGCACAGAGACACGGGGGTGTAGTGATTCTGCTCTTTGCTCTCATTCCCTGCCCCCAAACGTCTTAAACTCCTGGGATTCCGTTGGACACCATCAACCAGTCCCTCCAGGCTTCTCCGCCTGTGAGTGGGGTTTGGGGCACCAGAGGTTGGGAGAACAGGAGCAGATTTTGCAGCATGGAGTGGGGGGTCTCAGAAGGGGCCAGGGCTGAGGTGGGGGCTGAGCTGTTTACAGATTTGTTTTGTTCTGGATTTTTTTTTCCCCCAGAACTGGGAAGCTCCAAACCTGATTTAAAGAGACAGGCTCCTGAGAAGGAAGCATTCCTGCTCTTGGCATGAATTATTCAGGCTGGAGAGGCTGACACTTGATCCGCAGGCCATTCGGGTATCAGCAGAGCTGCTTGGGATAGAGGCTCCCCCCTCCTCCCAAGAATCAGTCTCTTTCTCCTGAATTGGGGACGATTATGTTGACTCCTTTCCTGAGGTTATATTTAACAGATCGACAAAAGGATCAATACCACTTAAGGAGAAGAGGCAGACCCTGCAGTGGCCTGAGTCTTGGGCACAGACCAACATTAAGGGGCAGGGCTGGTGATGGTGGGGGTCCCCCAGCTCTCCCCTCCTCCCAACCTTCTCTTTTCCCTACCCCTGTCATAACTCTCCCAGGTATGAGAGCTCAGATGTGCTTCATGCAAGTCCATGCAGACTCATTCATATGTGCGCATAGGATTGTAGGTTTGAGTGCGTCCTGGCATGTGTCCATAAATTGATAAAGACATACATATTTGAATATGCACACTTCTGAGCCCATGCAAGTTCCTGGGTACATTCTCAGAGGGCAAGCTTACAGGCCCATGCATAAGCCATGCCAAACATAGGGACCCAGAGATTGGCTAGCACAGTCAGACCCTACTCCTCCTGCCCTGCACCATGCCCTTGGTCTGTGGAGGTAACAGGCTGGTGGTGTCTTTTCTCACATGGGCACACGTACTCAAGTAGATGCCATTGGGGTTGGGCCCCCAGCTGTAGCACTCTCCTAAACCCCGGCCCACACAGCAACATGCCCAGTTCTGACATCTCCCCTGGTAGGAGGCACTGGGTCATCTTCACTTTTGTGTTTCCAGTATAGGGACTATCATCACAGAAGAGTGTGTAGTGCAAATGACAGACTGAATGAACAGAACAATCTGTTTCCTTGTCTGCTTCCAGGCCCGGAGAAATCATAGACCACTGCCAAGGCTGGAACTCCTTCCCCAGGCCCCGTGGTGGCTGGCCTCAGATTGGCTGATGCCCACCCCCTCTTCTGCTCCCCAGGAAAGGAGTTGCATGGCCACAGGCACCCTTGATTGGGGGGGTGCTTGACACCTCATTTGGGGAAATGAGGCATGGGGAGAATTTAGAATCATCAGGTGCCAGAGAATAAGGCAAATGTCCTCTGTATTGCACAAATGGGGAAATAGGCCAAAGGGGCCCCAAGGCCCCTGTCAAAGTTTCAGGGTTTAGCCTAGAAACCTGGCCCCAGGGTCCTTGCCCAGGACTCTGTCCAAGATGGTGGGGTGCATCTGAGAGGGTTCTGCACCACAAGGAAGTCTTATCCTGACCCCAGGAAGCTGAGGCTGGGAATGGATGCCGTGGTTGGTCTGGTGTGACCTCAGGCTTGTGTCAATCTTGGGCTGTCACCTTCCTCTTCTGTAAGGTGGATAGGCTTTGAATTCCTGTTCTTCCTGTTTCTCTCAGGGCTGTTATGATAAAGTGAATTGAAAGTGCCTCAAAACAAGAAAAAACATTTCACCTGGGTCTGGGGGCCTAGCACCCATGCTGCCAGACCCTGGATAAGGCATTGCCCCTCTCTGGGACTAATAAGCTCCTTTGTCATTTTTCCCTGTTCCATGTTCTTTCCTTCTCCAACATAGCACATTTGTGGTAGATGTTAATAAAATGAGTTTCTGCTTGTCTCTCTGTGTGGCCTCTACTCAGCCTTCTCTCCTCTCTTCCCACTTTGTATAGGTGTTTCCCTTCTAAATTCTCCTGGAACCAATTTCTCTCTGTCCAAGTTCCCCAAGGAGTCAAATCTGCGAGCCACTGGGGCTGAGGGATCTCTGTTCTTTGGAGGAACAGCGCTCTCCATCTTAGATTTGCCAGTGTTCAGTATGCATTAAGTGTTCAATAAATGTGTGTCCACTTGAGTCTGAGGCTGTGTGTTTATTCTCTGATGCATCTGGTGGAAGTCTCTTCTCTTGGACTGTTTCTTCCAGCTGGGGTGCTCTCTTGATTCTGTTTCTCCAGTCCAGTCTGCTGTCCCTCAGGACTTGTGAGTTTTGCCCCCTTCAGGGAGCCCTCATGTCTTTGCTCTCCATCCTTTGAACTTCATTTATCAATCAGGGGGTTAAGACTCCCCTGATCTTCTTGACTGTCAGCAGCTGGGGCTCAGGACTGGTCTAATTTTTTCGGAATCAGTACAGAGAAGGCATCAGGGAACATTTGCTGGATGAAATAATGATTTAAAAGTCTGTGACTCGAATCTCCCATCCCTATGAGGCAAGCTTGGTGAGGATCACTCATCTACACTTCATACCAGGAGATAGCCGGATAGCCGCTCAGAAATGTTAAGTGCTTTCCCTAAGGTTGCACAGCTGACTGGGACCTGAGCCCGATAGAAGCTCAGGTTTCTTGCCCATCTCCTTTGCCGCAGCCCCCTTCATCCTAGGATCCCTCTCTCCTGGGAGTGTGGCTGGGTCAGATCCCAGGGGAGCCTGTGGGCAAAAAGCTCCCACCCTCAGGGTTTCCTTAGGACTCGGAAGAAGCAAGGTACCCCTTGCCACCCGTGGAGAGTGATCATCTGCCCTGTGCCCAGATGAATATCCCCCATGTCAGCCACGCTGGATCTCCATGCTTGAATTTATTACTCCACTAGGTCCCAGAGCCCCTCTGTGAGTATTCCAAGATGTTGTCTCTACCTGAGCCTCTAGTGCCTTCACTGGGCCTTTTCTGCTGGCGCAGACCCTGCTCTTGGTCAGCTCCACTAAGCCTTGGTAGGGAGCACAGAGTGTGATGACGTCCCTGAGATCACCCAGCAGGTAGCCCCTTCTCCAGCTCCATTTTGTCATCAGAGGTGTGTCAATATTACTAAAGTCCTTGGACACACCTCAGTTTCCCTGTTGCAAAAAAGTGTGTGTGGATGGGATGGTCTTGGGGGACCTAGTGGTCTTGTGCCCCTTGGCTTTTTAGGGATGGGGGTCAGGGAGGGGAAGGTCATACTGGGATTGGCCCAAACTGGTGCCCCCACCTTCTCAATATGTGACCTTGAACTTGGCACCACCCCAATTAAGGCCTTGGTTGCCTGACTAGAAAGTGGTAGGGGTGGCCTGGGGTCTTTCTGGGGTGGATGCTGTAGCATCCTGAGATCCAAGCTCCCTTTGTCCTCTGTCCCAGCAACCCTCCTGCTGCCTCGCTGTCCCTCTGTTTCCCCCTCCTCCAAGGCAAATGGAGGAGCAGCAGGCAGCCTGATGTGATGAACTCAGCCATGAGGTAGTAGTGGGGGAGGCCCCAGCTTCTCTCTTCTTGCTTGACTTCCTTGCCATCAGGGATAGGAAACTTCACTGTGGGCCTTGCCATTCCCATTTCTCACACCCCCTCCCCTCCCCCCTGCTGCGAAACACAGGAAAATCCATAGGCCCAAGATTCATTTTCTCCATTGAGTCAGCAGAGGCCCGTGCTGCTTCTGAGGGGCAGGCAACTGGCTTTTAAATAACTCTCTGCTATTTAATACCCTCCTCCTCCATTCAGTGGTCTGGGCCTCTGGGGAAAGGCTGGAATAAATAAGCTGGATGCATCCTCCAAAAGTCCTAAATGTTCTTGCTGCCACCTCGGTCTTCCCCCCAACCCCCAACTCCCAGACCATTGGAAAAGATGACTCCTTACTACATCTGTACCTTGCTTTACAGTTTCTAAGTGGTGCCCAGGCTGGGTTTGTTATCCCAGTTTAGAATGGGAAATGGACATTTAGAAAAGGAGAGAGATCCCACTTGACTTTTGGTCTTTGCTGTTGGCTGGCTGTGTGGCTATGGGCAGGTGGGTCCCTGTGCCTCCCTGGGCTTGTGTTTCCTCATCTGTGCTGCAAGGTGGTTCTGCCATTGGGTTGTCATTGGTCCCCTTGGCTGTGTAATGTTATGATTTGCTGTGCTGGCCTAGGTCTCCTTCCCTAATGAAGCTTCTGTTTCTGCACTCCTCTTCAAGGAAAGGCTAAAGGGCGGAGCTGACTGAGGCTAAAGGCCAGCTAGGGTCTGGCCCCTGGGATTCCACTCTGTTGAATCAGGGACAGGAGTGGGTAGGGGAGACAGGGAAGGGAAAGGAGCAGAGTTGGGTGCCTTCCCTCCCCTCCCCTCCCCTCCCCTCCCCTTTCGTTATTTCTTTTTCTTTTTTTTTGTTTTTTGAGATGGAGATTCACTCTTGTTGCCCAGGCTATAGTGCAGTGGCACGATCTCGGCTCACTGCAACCTCTGCCTCCCAGGTTCAAGCGATTCTCCTGCTTCAGCCTCCCTAGTAGCTGGGATTATAGGCATGTGCCACCACGCCCGGCCAATTTTGTATTTTTAGTAAAGACAGGGTTTCTCCATGTTGGTCAGGCTGGTCTCAAACTCCTGACCTCAGGTGATCCGCCCGCCTCGGTCTCCCAAAGTGCTGGGATTACAGGCGTGAGTCACTGCACCCGGTCCCCTTTCGTTATTTCTTGTTTTTGCCAGTAGAGGTTGGGACAGACCAAGGGCAATAACCTGTCTTGGTTCTCTTAAATCCCAAGGGCTCTGCTGCTGTGGATGCAGTTTAATGAGGTGGGAACAAAACCCTCTTCCTCAACTGTGCGCAGGCCCAGGCTCCTGATAATGGAAGTTAGTGGGCCCAGTTCTCCTGGCTTTGCCACTGTTCTGCATTATTCAGAAGACAGGGATTGATATCTCTGTTGGCTATATGAGAACACTGGAAGGTTAAGAGCTGTGCTTGGGGTCATCCCAGATTAATGATGGAACAGGGCCTATAATCTAGGTTTTCTAATTCCTTACTCAGTGTTCTTGCCACTTCCCTGATCCAGGCAGGAAGTTGGGACCTGAGGGATGAGCATAGGAGTGGCAGCTGGTTCTCTAGGGGTGACCTTAGTTTGCCCAACTTCTTTAGCCTCCTCTTGGGTCCTCATGCTCTTCCTCAAATGTACTGAGCCTTCTACTTCTAGAATCACAGAATCTTGGAATCAAAACATTGACTGCTAAGAACCACAGACTCAGAGAGCCATAGAACTGTTGTCCCTTTGAATCAGAACAAAGACTTATGGTGTTGGTAGTATGGGTGGTGGTGAATGAGACACTTAGAGCTTGTGGTAGATTGTTGTATTGATGGTCCAAAATGAATTCTGCCTATCTGAGTCCATACTTTTATGTTGTCCCTCCCCACACTGACTTTGGGTTGGCCGTGTGACTTCCTCTACCTCTGGTTAATGAGACATCAGCAAATGTGATGCAAGCAGAGTCTTAATAAGTACTTGTGCATTGGGATTCACCTCTTCTTGCTCCCCTGAAACTGCCATGTGTAGAAACACAAGCATGCCTTTTAGAGGAAGAGACCAGAAATAAACCATACCAGCTGAAGACCAACCAGCTCCCTGATGGTCTTCCACCTGCCTCCAGCCACCTGAGTGACCCCAGATGAGACCAACAGAACTACTCAGCTGACCTGAGCCTAAATTTCTGACTCACAGAATTGTGAACAAATAAAATGGTGGTTGTTTTAAACCACTAAGTTTTGGGGTGGTTTGTTACACAGCAGTAGATAACTGATGCAGAACCTCATCATTGTACGATCTTGGTCATAGATTCAATATGCCCTGACAGTCACAGCATCATGGAACCCCAGGGCCAGAAACGAACCACTGATGTAGAATCCAAGGAACAGAAGAGTCCTGAAAACACCTTAACTCCCACCCAGTGGTACCCTCTCCTTTCACTGTCAGACCACGTGACCACTCACCGTCTTTCAACATTAAGCCCTTTCCCCACCCACAGATGTCCCTTATTCTTTAGCATTCTGCCCATTCTGTCACACAGTCTTCTGGTTCCACCCCTCAGCTGGCTTCTCAATCCCTGCTCTAGGAAGACTTCCCATATCGATCTGTTTGCTCTGGTCCTGGGAGCCAAATGTGGACTTTGTGGAAAGTAGTCTTAGTATTCATCCCAGCTCCTAGCACGGTGTCTGGCCCAGAACTTATCTTGAGGACAACAACAAGCACCACCAACCACTTCTCACTTTCTGCCCTGTTGCCTCACAACTGGCAGTCCTGGATCTGTCCGTGGTCCTGAATGTCTTTTTCTGTCTTGTCACTGTCTGCATCAGACTGGCCACTTCCCACATTCCCCAAATTCCATTGTTTCCCCCTCCCCCATATATAGATCATTAGCCTGGACTATTAAATGCAAAATAATATGTGGTGATGATGATATATATTAATTAGGATTAGTTTCAACTATATGTGTCAGGATGCCCACATGAATTTCTTAAATGATAGAGAAATAGAAGTTCAGTTTCTTTTTCTCTCATGAAAGAAAGTCCAGATATAGTAGCCCAGAGTCTGATGGTCTCTCCAAAGTCATGAGGACCTCACATCCTTCTAGCCTCCCACTCTGCCTTCCCGATAGTCCTCATTGCCATGGTCCAAATGGCTGCTAGAGCACCAGCCTTTCCTCCATGGCAGATGGAGGAAAGCTATAAATAAGGGTACCCCCTTCCCTTCGTTGGCACTCTCTATACTTTCATTCAACACTTTCACTTACATAAGCACACCTAACTAGCTTTAAGAGGCTAAGTAAGATAATGTGTCCAGCAAAAAGTTATGGTCCTTATTACTGAAGAGGAAGAACAAATAGCTATTGAAAAGCAACTACAAATCTCTGATATTAGTAATGGAACAGAGGTGTTGATGGTGACAGAGATTGTGGTATAATAGTTGTAGTGTTAGTAATGGTGATGGTAATAGTGGTGGTGTTGGTGGTGGGAGAGTGGGGGTGATAATGGTGATGGTAGCATGGATGGTGATGAATGAAGCTGGTGGCTGGTAAAACTCAGATCCAGGAGCACACCCTCCCTTACACATTAGCCTGGACCAGGAGAATACTGGGAGATGCACCTGGTGACTACAAAGTGTCTGAGCCTTGGGGCCTGCTCCAAGCCATGCGGGAGTGATTTCTGGCACCCCTGCTATTTGCACTTCATCAGTTACAAGCCTCCCTCCTTCTTGGGTACAAGTTATCCCCAGCAGAACATGAATCAGATTCCCCCATCTAGTCTAGAAATAACTCTGGAATGAAAATTTTACGCCTTAGGGATGTGAAGCAGGAAGGGCAATATTGGACTTCCATTTATTAGACAATAAGCACTGATGGAATTTGTGGTTATAGTTAAGGAAAGCTTTGCTGTGAAATACACAGAGAAACACATGGACACGTAGCTTCAGAAATAGAATCAAGTCATTACAAAAACAGAGAGAGTTACAGAGATAGAGAAAGAAACAGGCCCACAATCAGAAACCAACAGGCACAGACACATTAGTCTCACAAGGATGGCCAATCTGTCTCCCCAAAGAGATAAGGATACCTGGCCATCTTTTTGTTGTTGTTGTCTGTTTGTTTGCTTGCTTATTTGAGACAGGGTCTTTCTCTGTCTTTAAGACTTGAGTGCAGGGGTGCAGTCATAGCTCACTGCAGCCTTGAACTCCTGGGCTCAAGCGATCCTCCTGCTTTAGCCTCCCAAGTAGCCGGGACTACAGGCACATGTCACTATGCCTGACTAATATTTAATTTTTTTTTGTAGAGACAGAGTCTCACCATGTTGCCCAGGCTGGTCCTGAACTCCTGGTTTCAAGCAGTCTTTCCACCTGGCCTCCCAAAGTGCTAGGATTACAGGTATGAGCCACTGCCCGTGGCCCACTCAGCCATCGTACTCCAATGGACAACTTTCATGTTACCAGCTGGGTCCTATGCACTGAAGATACCTAGGAGCCAGAAATAACAGTGATGAGGGGCTCAGAGGTCAGTAACCAATCACAGAAGCGGGCAGTCTGACCTTCCATGCCGCTCTCATCTGCAATGTGATATTGCACTAGTGCACCATGGCCTGCACCAGGCTTTGTGACTGAAGGTGATCAGAGGGGTGAGGCTTGGGTAGGAGGGGGTGTGTCCTCCAGGAAGTCTCCCTCCAGGGGCCCAAGGACACATCTGGAAGCCATTAACAGAGGGACCATCAGGCAGCAGGCTCTGGCTCCAGGTGAGAAGGCGTGATGAGAACATGTGGCAGCCTCCCGCTTGCTGGAGCTGGCACATGGAGGACACCTTGGCACTGAGTAATTCCAGAATCACCCTCTGCCCAGCACTCACCTAGAATGTAGAGCTGCCCACAGGGCGGGCCCTGGAGCTCACTTCCAGAACCTTTGGTGATCCCACCTCCAGTTCACCTCTCAAACCTTTGATGCCAGCTTTTCTGACCTCCGTAGTGGCACTCTTTTTCCAGAAACCCATCCTGATGCCTCCTTTGCCCCTCCCCCCTTAGTCTCTTTCCTTTTCTGCTTCTGCTCAGAGCTCCTATAAGACATTGCTCTGACAGGCCTCCCATTTCCATTGATCTGTGCTTCTTTGGAAGTGACAGCCCTGCCTAGCTTCAGCTGCTGCAGTTCTTCTCTCTGTCCTGCTGGAGCATCTCCATTTCATGGCACTTGCAGTACTTTCCTAGTGACTGAAGATGTCTGGGTCCCATATTGGGTCTCAACCCCCTTGCTGCTAACCCTTGGTCCTGGGACTCATATGAATGACTGTCAATTAATTTCCTGCCACTGCAGCACTGGAACTCCGAGTTCATGATGGAGCCCCGAGAGATTTCACTCTGTAGACAGATCATCTATTACCACCAGCCTGTACCTCCAGAACTGGGGGCTTCTGCCACCCCGGAACTTCTCCCTTCCCAGCATCATGTTGGCTGTTTACCAGGATGTTCTATTCCTGGCTTCCCCCAGTGGATCTGGTTCTAGGTTGCTGGATTTCCCTGGCTGCATTTCAGAATGATAGAAAAAGCATTTAGTCCCAGGTGGCGTTGGGATAACTTCTTCCAAGCCCATACGGGTATAATAGAGATCCCTGGGGATCTCTATGAGTTCGTCACTCACTGGAAGGCTGTGAGTGGGCAGGAAGACCTTGAAGGCTGGCCAGTGCATTGATTATTGGCTGTCCCACATATTCCTGGACATAGGACACGAACCTCAGAACAGATGGGTGAAAAGCAAGTTGTGTAGGCAAGAAGTTCCCTTGGGGCAACCCCAAACTCTGGGTCTCAGCAGCCCCCACAGCTCAGCCAGGATAAGCAGCTCTCACCCTGTCCTTAGCACAAGGACTGACTGTGGTTGAGGCCTTAGCTTTGCCCTGCCAGTGTGTCCCCATCCCTGCCCTGGGGAAGGGAGAAAGAAGCCAGTTGGAAGTTCAGAAAAGGAAAGGCTAAAAAGGAGCCCACAATCAGCACTAATTAGCCACTGGGAGAGAGGAAAGGAGGTCAGAGGACTGAGTCTACTTCTGAAAGAAAGCATCTGGCAGGCAGAACCCCGGTTGGTCATCACCCCCGACTGCCCAGCATGGGCTTGGCCCCACACAAGCCCATCTGACACTGCCCCAGCCCTGCTAGGGGCAGGGCTCCACCTCTGCCCATATACCCTGTTCAGATCTTCAGACCTTCTTCTCTGGAAGAGACAACTGGCTAAAAGGAAAGAGGGAAAGAGGTGAAAGAGGGAGGGAGGGAAGGCAGGCAGATGCGATTGAGCACCCACTGTGTGCAGTGCACTGAGTTGAGAGCTTTGCATACAGGATTATGTTTAATTCTCACAATGGTCCTGAAATGTGGGTACCTTGGCCCTCAGCCTCCCAGGTAGCTGGGACTACAAGTTTTGAATACAGAGGTAGACACTCAGGTTAAGTAATTGATCCAAGATTACTGAAGAGAGTCTGGTTCAGGCTGTATATGCTGCAGTCTATATTCTCAGTGCTGTGCAATGAGCACTTGGAGGGCAGAGCCCTTGCCCGAATCATCTCTGTGCTCCCAGTGCTCTGCCCAGGCACATGGCAAGTGCTGAGAAGAGCTGTTGAACTTGACAGGCAGAAGAGGCTGAGCCAGGAAAGGACACAAAAAGAGGGAGACGGTGGAATGGTGGAGGTGTAGCAGGTGACTCCCATCCCACGGAACACCGAGCAGGGGACCTCTGGGGGGAGCTTTCCTGGGGCCCAAGACAGCCTTTTACCCAGCCATGGGGGGAGGCAGGGAAGGTAGAAGTGGGGGAACATTGTATTTATTCTTCCCTCTTCTTCCAATTCCCAGGTAGTTACACTGAAGCAGAAAACACAATGAAGAACCTTTAAGCTCTTGCTGGAGCCAAGCCACCCGTGCTGGAGCCAAGGCAGATCACCAGCAGGCCAGCTGGCCCAGAGCCAGCTTGTGACCCAGGGTTGGGGGACCAAGGGGTGTTGAGGGGAAGAGGGCCTCTGGGTACGGCCACTGTGGGCATGATGCCCTTCCACATGGGCTGGACCTTCTGGCAGGGCTGAGTGTCCCTAACGAGGAAGACAGGCAGTGGCATGGGGGGAGGGAAGTGTATTGTCCTGTGTCCCTGAGCACCCCAGTAGCAACTGGGGAGTAGGAGAGACACACTGTGGGTCAGGCCGACTTCACATAGTGGCTGAATCAGTCCTCACAACCATCACCCTGAAAGGTGATAATTCTCAGTCCTGATTTTTTTTTTTAAATGGAGTCTTGCTCTGTCACCCAGGCAGTGGTGCAATCTTGGCTCACAGCAACCTCCGCCTCCCAGGGTTCAAGCGATTCTCCTGCCTCAGCCTCCTGAATAGCTGGGATCACAGGCGTGCATCACCATGCCCGGCTAATTTTTGTATTTTTAGTAGAGATAGGGTTTCGCCATGTTGGTCAGGCTGGTCTCAAACTCCTGATCTCAGGTGATCCTCCTGCCTTGGCCTCCCAAGTGCTGGGATTACAGGCACGAGCCACCACATCTGGCCAGCCATAATTTTAAAGATGAGGTACTGTGGTTCACCCCTGTAATCCCAACATTTTGGGAGGCCAAGGCAGGAGGATCACCTGAGGCCAGGAGTTTGAGACCAGCCCAGGAAACTTCAGGAGACCTTGTCTCAACAAAAAAATAAAAAAAGATAACTGGGCATGGTGGCACACGCCCACTGTCCCAGCTAGTCAGGAGGCTGAGGTGGGAGGATCGCTTGAGCCCTAGGGGTTGAGGCTGCAGTGAGCCATGATTGCATCACTGTGCTCCAGCCTGGGTGACAGAGCAAGACTCTGTTTCAAAAGAAAAAAAAAGAAAATGAGGAAACTGAGGCATAGAGAGGGTAAGTAACTTGCCTAAAGTCACAGTTGAGTTGGAGGAGGGCTGGGATGCCTCCCCTGGCTGTTTGGCTCCAGGCCTGCTCTTAATCATTATGATCTCCTGAGAGGAGCAGCGAGAAGCTTGCCTGCCTGCACCCCCCAGCAATTAAGGACCTCTTGGTATTGTGAAAAATGTCAGTGGAGTGTGTCTGATTAGGCTCATCAGTGCCCAGCATGGGACACATGTGTTTTTAAGATGGATCACCATTATCCCTGGCTGAAGAATTGCATGGGGTTTTCTAATTACAAATTATTCCTGCTGGATTTCATTATGCTTCCTCTTGTACTGGCTTTTTGTATTTTCATTAATCTTATAAAACTTTGAAAATCATGATCAGCCAAGCTTATTTTCTAGGTCTTAAAAATATACAGTTAAACTTTTATTAAGACACAGTATTGTTATATTTTTTAAAAGTTAATGTTTGACTCAATATTACAAAACAGCAATTACTTGAATTTTACCATTCCACAATTATAATGAGTCAGAAGAGAAAGCTGAACATTTATCTTCCTATAGAAAACCTTCATTCACTCAGAAACCAAATTTTCTGTGGTAGAGAAAAGTTTTCACTTAAGTGTTTTAAACTGTTTTCAGCCAACAACCAAGTAGGCAAGAAGCCTGTGTTAATTTCATAATTTCTAACTGAGACTTTTCACTGATCACTGAAAATTCTTCCAGTTTAACAGCATTAACAAAGACAGCAGAAAATGAATGGTATATATCATTTTAAAAAGAAGAATATAGTTCAAATCCTACCTAGGAAAAAAAAAATTTAAAGAAGAATAAAGCGTAGTGATCACCAGGACCAAGCCTAGGTTTACTTAAAAGAAGTCAGGCTAATCTCTCATTTCTCTTACTTTGGGAGAACCAAAATTGCAATAGATCAGGGGTCTGTTGAAGTCTTGAGAATCTTGATTTCAAAAAGGCAATTGGAACATCTGCCAAGTGACTTTTTTTTGTTTTTGAGACAGAGTCTCGCTGTGTCACCCAGGCTAGAGTGCAGTAGCGCAATCTCGACTCACTGCAACCTCTGACTCCTGGGTTCAAGTGATTCTCCTGACTCAGCCTCCCAAGTAGCTGCGACTACAGGCACCACCACGCCCAGCTAATTTTTGTATTTTCAGTAGAGACGGGATTTTACTATGTTGGCCAGGCTGGTCTTGAACTCCTGACCTCAGGTGATCCGCCCACCTCGGCCTCCCAAAGTGCTAGGATTACAGCGTGAGCCACCATGCCCAGCCTCCCAAAGTACTTCTATGGCAAGCTACAGTCGGGATCAAATTGTGATACACTAGGGGAATCCCTGGCTGCCTGGACAGCAGGTGGTGGAGAACAGATAAGTGGATCAATGGCAGCTTAGAGGGAAGACTAGTGCCCTGCTCCGGGCTTGGTCCTCCCTGCTGTCTTGCTCAGTCTGATGTGTTTTTTCAAGGACTTGGATTAGGCCAAATAAAGCATGCTTATCAAATCTCGGGGGGAGAGTGATTATGTCAGACAGCAGAACTGGGTTTCAAAATGATCTGGATTACCTTGGCCCATAGGTGATGACCATAGGTTCATGTTCATGGAGGTAAATGTCAGGTCCTCATCAGGGCTCAAAGGTTGGGCTGAGGGAGAGGAGAAGGAATTATTGAGCACATACTTCGTGCTTTATCCAAACATAAGATAACTCAGTTAATAGTAAAAACCTTAGGAGGATGTTGTTCTCATTGTATTTTTTTTAAATTATAGATTCAGAAGGTACGTGTGCAAATTTGTTAAACAGATATTTTGTGTAATGATGAGGTTTGGGCTTCTAGTGTATCCATTACCCAAATAGTGAACGTTGTACCCAGTAGATAATTTTTCAATCTCACCCACCTTCCACCCTGTTCTCATTTTATAATGGAAGAAACTGAAAGCCAGAGAAGCTGAGCATTTGCTCAGGTCACATAGTAAGAGATGGAGCTTAGATCAAAGCCAAGGCCCATAAGACTCTTAGGTCCATCTTCATAAAAAGTTCAGGATGGAGGAAACAGCACTTAATAGCAGTTTATGTGGAAAGAAAACAAAACCACACATTTATGTGATATTAGTCCTGAATTCATATGCTAAGTCTTCTCTGAGCCTCTCTTCTGGGGACCATCCTTGAGCTAGGCTCGGGGTGCAGAGATGAAAACTCACAGCCCCTGAGCAAGTTGAGCTCCTGGTCTGGGGGAAGAGCAACCAACACTAGAACAGGTGAATTTGACAGTGCTGGGCATACAGGATACTGTGGGAGTCCAGAGAAAACCTGAGTCCTCCAGAAAACTGTAGAGGAGGCAGTGCCTGGCCTGAGACCCGAGGCTGGATGGCTTGTCTGGGAGTCCAGGGAGGACATGGATTGTAGGTCCCGGCAGGTTGACCCAGTCTGGGCCTCACTTCTGCCCCTCCGTGGTGAGGGGCACTGAGGCCCCGGAAGGGGCAGAGCTGAGGGAAGGAGGTTTGCCAACTCTCCAACAGAAATGGAAGAAGAGAGCAGGAGGGGGCGGGGCGTGATGGCTCACACCTGTAATCCCAGCACTTTGGGAGGCCAAGGTGGGAGGATCACTTGAGATCAGAAGTTCATGACCAGCCTGGCCAACATGGTGAAACCCCATCTCTACTAAAAATACAAATATTAGCTGGGCATGGGTGCCTGTAATCCAGCTACTTGGGAGGCTGACGCACAAGAATTGTTTGAACCCGGGAGGCAGAGATTGCAGTGAGCTGAGATCGTGCCATTGCACTCCAGCCTGGGCGACAGAATGAGACTCTGTCTCAAA
>NW_012107297.1:1090180-1092365 GCF_000951045.1 Mandrillus leucophaeus
TCACCATGCCCGGCTAATTTTTGTATTTTTAGTAGAGATAGGGTTTCGCCATGTTGGTCAGGCTGGTCTCAAACTCCTGATCTCAGGTGATCCTCCTGCCTTAGCCTCCCAAGTGCTGGGATTACAGGCACGAGCCACCACATCTGGCCAGCCATAATTTTAAAGATGAGGTACTGTGGTTCACCCCTGTAATCCCAACATTTTGGGAGGCCAAGGCAGGAGGATCACTTGAGGCCAGGAGTTTGAGACCAGCCCAGGAAACTTCAGGAGACCTTGTCTCAACAAAAAAATAAAAAAAGATAACTGGGCATGGTGGCACACGCCCACTGTCCCAGCTAGTCAGGAGGCTGAGGTGGGAGGATCGCTTGAGCCCTAGGGGTTGAGGCTGCAGTGAGCCATGATTGCATCACTGTGCTCCAGCCTGGGTGACAGAGCAAGACTCTGTTTCAAAAGAAAAAAAAAGAAAATGAGGAAACTGAGGCATAGAGAGGGTAAGTAACTTGCCTAAAGTCACAGTTGAGTTGGAGGAGGACTGGGATGCCTCCCCTGGCTGTTTGGCTCCAGGCCTGCTCTTAATCATTATGATCTCCTGAGAGGAGCAGCGAGAAGCTTGCCTGCCTGCACCCCCCAGCAATTAAGGACCCCTTGGTATTGTGAAAAATGTCAGTGGAGTGTGTCTGATTAGGCTCATCAGTGCCCAGCATGGGACACATGTGTTTTTAAGATGGATCACCATTATCCCTAGCTGAAGAATTGCATGGGGTTTTCTAATTACAAATTATTCCTGCTGGATTTCATTATGCTTCCTCTTGTACTGGCTTTTTGTATTTTCATTAATCTTATAAAACTTTGAAAATCATGATCAGCCAAGCTTATTTTCTAGGTCTTAAAAATATACAGTTAAACTTTTATTAAGACACAGTATTGTTATATTTTTTAAAAGTTAATGTTTGACTCAATTTTACAAAACAGCAATTACTTGAATTTTACCATTCCACAATTATAATGAGTCAGAAGAGAAAGCTGAACATTTATCTTCCTATAGAAAACCTTCATTCACTCAGAAACCAAATTTTCTGTGGTAGAGAAAAGTTTTCACTTAAGTGTTTTAAACTGTTTTCAGCCAACAACCAAGTAGGCAAGAAGCCTGTGTTAATTTCATAATTTCTAACTGAGACTTTTCACTGATCACTGAAAATTCTTCCAGTTTAACAGCATTAACAAAGACAGCAGAAAATGAATGGTATATATCATTTTAAAAAGAAGAATATAGTTCAAATCCTACCTAGGAAAAAAAAAATTTAAAGAAGAATAAAGCGTAGTGATCACCAGGACCAAGCCTAGGTTTACTTAAAAGAAGTCAGGCTAATCTCTCATTTCTCTTACTTTGGGAGAACCAAAATTGCAATAGATCAGGGGTCTGTTGAAGTCTTGAGAATCTTGATTTCAAAAAGGCAATTGGAACATCTGCCAAGTGACTTTTTTTTGTTTTTGAGACAGAGTCTCGCTGTGTCACCCAGGCTAGAGTGCAGTAGCGCAATCTCGACTCACTGCAACCTCTGACTCCTGGGTTCAAGTGATTCTCCTGACTCAGCCTCCCAAGTAGCTGCGACTACAGGCACCACCACGCCCAGCTAATTTTTGTATTTTCAGTAGAGACGGGATTTTACTATGTTGGCCAGGCTGGTCTTGAACTCCTGACCTCAGGTGATCCGCCCACCTCGGCCTCCCAAAGTGCTAGGATTACAGCGTGAGCCACCATGCCCAGCCTCCCAAAGTACTTCTATGGCAAGCTACAGTCGGGATCAAATTGTGATACACTAGGGGAATCCCTGGCTGCCTGGACAGCAGGTGGTGGAGAACAGATAAGTGGATCAATGGCAGCTTAGAGGGAAGACTAGTGCCCTGCTCCGGGCTTGGTCCTCCCTGCTGTCTTGCTCAGTCTGATGTGTTTTTTCAAGGACTTGGATTAGGCCAAATAAAGCATGCTTATCAAATCTCGGGGGGAGAGTGATTATGTCAGACAGCAGAACTGGGTTTCAAAATGATCTGGATTACCTTGGCCCATAGGTGATGACCATAGGTTCATGTTCATGGAGGTAAATGTCAGGTCCTCATCAGGGCTCAAAGGTTGGGCTGAGGGAGAGGAGAAGGAATTATTGAGCACATACTTCGTGCTTTATCC
>NW_012107297.1:1094130-1138590 GCF_000951045.1 Mandrillus leucophaeus
TCTGGGACCTTAGCTCCAGATAGGCCAGTTACTTTGTAACACCCCACTGTGTCCTGCAGCTGATCCTTCAAGTGAGAAGGGCTAGAGACTGGTGTTCAGGGGCAGTGAGCACGTAAACAGATGTCCTGGGAATCATTTGGAAGAGGAAAAGAGGGCATCCCAGGTCTTTGTGCTCACAGGAAAGACAATCTGAATAACACATATGGAAGTTTCTAAGGTGGGGAATGAGGCCAGGTGGGCTGGAGACAGGAGGTCAGGAGACAGAGAAGGGGGTTGTTGAGATACAACTGGCACTGTCAGCAAAGGCCAGGCCATGGTGGGCCTTGCAGGCCTTGAAGATTTTAACCTTTGTCTCAAAGGCAAGGAGAAGCCATTGGAGGCTTTTAAGTAGAAATGTGACATAATTTTGTTTGCATTTTGTAAAGATCACTCTCACCACATGATTGAAAGAGGTGAAAGGCGATGGTGCTTGTGCTGGGTGGTGGTGAGGAGGTGGGGAGTGGTGGGTGGGTTTGAGATACTTGGGGTCTCGTGACAGGCTGGATACAGGATGAATGGGAGGGATGGGGTTTCTGCCCTGTGGGTGGTAGAATTGACAGAGGGAAGACCAGGTGTGAGGTGGCAGACAGGGTGAACTCAGTCTTGGTCCTGATAAGTTAGGGATGCCAAGACATCCAAGTGGAGACATTGACTGGGCAGTGGGATATTGAAGCCTAGAATTCAGGAGCCATGTCAGGGCTGGGGGTGCACAGCTGGGATTTGCCAGCACTTAGAGGATAATTGAAGCTACAGACCCACCATACCTGTATATTCAAGGCCCTTCTGGGTCCCCTACCTGCTCTGGGAAGCCATTCCTGACCCCTATGCCACTGCAAGGCTAGCTTAGGGCACCCTGCAGCTCCCTCTGCTTCCCGGTGATGGTGTCTTACCAGTTTCTGCCACCTGCTCTCTGCGTGCCCCCAGATGGCGCGCTCCTGAGGGCAGGGACCACATTCATTCCTGCTTCCCCAGAGCCCAGCACAGGCTGTGGCTCAGAGAGGCATTTCAGCAGTTTGAGTAGAGTGGGCTGCCAGAGAGGGAAATGAGCTTCCTGTCCCAGAAGGCATGAGAGCCAGGGCTCTACAGCCAGGGGATGAGAGAGAGCCCTCCATTCAGCAGATGTCCTTTGGAGTCTAGTTTTCCAGGATCTGAGTCACCTCCCCAAGGGAAGAGGAAGCGTTTTCACCTGAGTCCATGGTCATTCTGTGGCCTCCTCCAGAGAGGTTTTTAGAGGCTGTGCTGAGCTCAGCAGAATGCCCTCCTCCTGCCACCAGCCTCTTTGGCCCTGAAGCTGCCACCCAAGCATAGAATACTTGCTAGAGTTTAGCAGAAGCTGCTGAGGTGGCTCTGGTCTGGATTGTTAGGGTTGGCTGCTTGCCCTGCCCAGCCTCCTAGACCTCAGCCTTGGCCTGGGCCCTCCTCCTCCCTGCCGCCTCTGCTTTACCCATGGCATCTCTTACTGCAGTGGCTTAGCTACCGGGGCCGAAGTGGGCCTCAGCCTAGAGATTCTAGGGGCTCGGCAGGGAGTGTACTGGGAAGGAGAAGGAGAGGGAGGAGCTTGGTGAAGAAGCTGGGAGGGAGAGAGAAGGGAAGAGGTTTGGGGGAGAGGAGAAGGAGACACAGAAAGTCAGCACTGGGCTGGGTGGCCTTGAGGTTACCAGCTCCTCCCTAGATTTGCCCAGGAAAAAACTGAGAAGAGAGGGGGCCTGACTTACTAGAGGATGCACAGGGCACCAAGAATCCTCCTTGCACTTGGAAGGGCGAGAAAGGCCAAGCAAGGCAGAGGGCCCTGGAGGCCAGGGGAGGTCGCAGCAGTGCAGGGAGGAAAGGGGGCTGGGGGCTTGCCACTCAGACAAGAAAGATACCGAAGGCACCAGGGAGAGGCCCACAATTCACACAACTGAGCAGCCCTGCCCCCTTTGCAGAGGAAGGTGAACCTTGAAGCCTGGGAAATGAGAGATGAAACCAGCAGAGAGGAGGATTCCAGCTACCGGAGCTGGAGTCCTCATAGTGCAGAAGGGCTTGATAACATACACGTTGTTACAAGACGTGGGCACACTGGGCTCTTCCCACCCTGGTTCTGAGTGGTCGGCCGGAGATAACCGTGGTCACTGTGCCCTCATGCTGGCCACACCAGCTTGGTTAGTGAACGCTGCAGGAACTGCCAGGCTGTCCCAGAAAACGCAGAACTACTTATGCTTCCAACCATGATAGGATATGACTATGAGAACTTGAAAGGACCAAGGCATGTCAGTACCGTCACTAGGGTAATATCTTATTTATGCTTGTTTATTTTTCTTTTTCTTTTTTCTTTTTTTTCTTTTTTGAGACAGATTCTGGCTCTGTCACCCAGGCTGGAGTGCAGTGGCAAGATCTCGGCTTACTGTAACCTCCACCTTCTGGGCTCGAGCCATCCTCCCACTTCAGCCTCCTGAGTAGCTGGGATTACAGGCGCTTGTTACCACATCTGGCTAATTTTTGTATTTTTTGTAGATTCAGAGTTTCACCATGTTGGTGGGACTGGTCTCGAACTCCTGGGCTCAGGCAATCCACCCATGTGGGCCTCCCAAAGTGCTGGAATTACAGGTGTGAATCACTGTGCCCGGTCTATGCTTGCTTTTAAAATAAAATTTATTTTACTTTTTTTTTTGGTGTAAAAATTTGAAAAACAGAAGTTGAAAGAAAAATAATTATGCTCATAGTCCCACCATCTAGATACTTTTTTTGGTGGACATCTTTCCAGTCTTTTTTCTATGCATATTTTCTTCATAATTATTATAACACTGCTATAATCCTTAAAATGGTTTTACAGCTGGGCACGGTGGCTCACGCCTATAATGTTAGCACTTTGGGAAGCCATGGCTGGAGGATTGCTTGAGCCCAGGATTTCAAGATCAGCCTGGGCAACATAGTGAGACCTTATTTCCACAAGAAATAAATAAAAATCAGGCTGGGTGCAGTGGCTCACACCTGTAATTCCAACACTTCGGGAGGCTGAGGCGGGCGGATTGCCTGAGCTCAGGAGTTCGCGATCAGCTTGGGCGACGTGGTGAAACCCCGTCTCTACTAAAATAAAAATAATTAGCCAGGCGTGGCAGCATGTGCCTGTAGTCCCAGCTACTTGAGAGGCTGAGGCAGGAGAATTGCTTGAACCCTGGGAGGCGGAGATTGCAGTGAGCCGAGATCGCACCACTGCACTCCAGCCTGGGCAGCAGAGCGAGACTCTGTTTCAAAAAAAATATATTTATATATATTAGCCGGGCATGGTGGCATGTTCCTGTAGTCCCACCTACTTGGGAGACTGAGGTGGGATGGTCACTTGAACCTGGGAGGTCAAGGCTGCAGTGAGTCGCACCACTGTACTCCAGCCTGGGTGACAGAGTGAGACTCTGTCGGAAAAAAAAAACAGAAAAACAAAAAAAACCCAGCCAAACAAACAAAAAACTGTTTTTTAGCTGGGGTGTGGTGGCATGGGCCTGTGGGCCCAGCTACTTGGGAGGCTGAGGTGGGAGGGTCCCTTGAGCCCAGGAGTTTAAGGCTACAGAGAGCCATGATTGTACCACTGCTCTCCAGCTTGGGTGACAGAGTGAGATACTGTCTCAAAACAAAACAAACAAAAAAACAGTTTTACGTTATTTTTATTTGTGATTGTTAAGGTAAAGTGTGCTCTCTCTCTTTTTTTTTAATAGGGAAGTACAGAAAAACATTAGAAAGCTAAAAAAAAATTTACTCATGATCCCATCAGTCATCGTGTGAAGACGTTGGAGTATTTATTTCCAGTAATGTTTTTGTGCCCCACACTTTTTTAAAAACGTGTACAAGTGCTTTGTGTTTACAGTTTGGGAGGCAGCATAATGTGTTTATGAATAACAACAACAAAACCCACCAGTTTTTGAGTCCTGGCTTCATCAGCTACTACTAGCTGAGTGACTTTGGGAAATTTATTTCACCTTTATTAACCTCAGTTTCCTCAGCTGTAGAATGGGAGCAACCATTACCTAGCTTACAGAGTTGCCTTGAAAATTTGTGTATGTACTACACAGCCATAAAAAAGAACAAGATGTCCTTTGTGGGAACATGGATAGAACTGGAGGCCATTATTCTTAACAAACTAACACAGGAACAGAAAACCAACTACCACACGTTCTCACTTATAAGTGGGAGCTAAACGATGAGAACGCATGGACACATAAAAGGGAACAACACGCATTGCAGCCCATTGGAGGATGGAGGGCGGGAGGAGGGAGAGGATCAGGAAAAATAGCTAATGAGTACTCGGCTCAGTACCTGGGTGATGAAATAATCTGTACGACAAACCCCATGACACAAGGTTACTGATGTAACAAACCTACACATGTGCCCCTGAACTGAAAAGTAAAAAAGAAAAAAAAGAAAAAAATAAATTGTGGATATAAAACTCCTGGCAAGGCAGAGGCCTTGGAACCCTATATAGTGCTGGGCCTTTACTGTAAAAAAACAAAACCAAAAACAGCTCGTGGCAATGAATTGAGCCCTTAGTGGGTCCTCAATAAAGGGGCAGCGAACATTTGTCACATTTTTTTTTTTCTTTTTTTTTGCTGCATTGGACTAATCCGTTGCTTTGTATTTTGAGTAAATCTCCCACTAGGTGAGGCTTTATGGAAACTAGGATCCCATCTCCCCCTTCAAAGTCAAACATGGCCAGATACTCTTTCACTTCCACTCCCTGCAATTTGGCCGACAGGGTGCCTGGCTCAGGATTTGATGTGAAAATTGGTGAGGCTGGGAGGAAGCTTCATTAGAACTCATTGTGCTTTTGTCATGCCACAGTCTGGGTATGCAGTGGGGTGATGTTCAGAGGCCAAGATCATGCTGTTGGAGACATTGGAATCAGCTGTTCCTATGTTATGAACTTGATTGTGAATTCAGCTGTGCATTCATCTCCAGCTTTCTCATCCATTCTGAGATGCCTGGTGGAACTTTCAATAGGTTTTTTCTGTTTTGTTTAACCTGAGTCAGTTTGTTGCTTGCACCACAATGGTTAGTTCTTATCCACATATTTATTTATTTATTTTGTAGAGATAGGGTCTCACTGTGTTGCCCAAGGTGGTCTCAAATTCCTGGGCTCAAGCAGTCCTCCTGCCTTGGCCTCCCAAAGTGTTGGGATTACAGGCATGAATCACTGTGCCCAGCCAAGGTTAGTTCTTAAATCTTTTCAATAATAAAGTAAATCTGAAACATTAGCTTCAATTTCCAGCCCAAGTTTTCATGAAGAAAGGTCCTGGGGGATATGCTAGAAGTACCATTCTCTGTGCTGGCCTTTTGGACAAAGAACAGGATGACCCTCAGATCTTTGCCTCTCTGCTTGGTCCAGAGCCAGCCTGGAAAGGGGAGGTGCTCAGAGAGGGCTGCTGATGGAAAGAGTAAAGGAGGGAAGGGAGAGAGTACAAAGAAGATTTCCATGTGAAGAAGAAAGCTCCTGAAGGCAGCTTATGTGTGGTGCATTTGAATTCCTAAGGCTCTTGGGCCTCTACCCAATGAATCCTGATTCCAGCAGCCTGGAACAGTTCCAACTCATTTTCCCTTTCTGATCTCACATCCTCCCATGTTTCCCAAGGATGGCACTGCCCAATATAGAAATCCTGAGTGCCATCCAGGACACTTCCCTTGATCTCTCTTCCCCAGCATCCAGCAGTCCTGGTGAGTCCACCTACTAAACATCTCTCAATCCATGTCTTGCCCCCATCCCCAGGGTTCTAGTTTATCCTCTCATCCATCTGCATTTCTCCCCAAGGCCCTGGATTACCATAAGATGTATCCTTGGGAGGCCAGGTAGTTGTCAGGGGCAGGCCCCCAGATGTCAGCTCCCCTCTGAGCAGCGAGACTGCTTGTCTGGATATCTCAGTCCGTAGGCAAGAGGCTGTACACAGGTCTAGCCAACAATTGGAGCCCCAGAAATACCATGTCTGGCCTGAATCTCACTTGGAGCCAAGTTGGTACTAACCAGCTTGAAAAGAGGGTATATTTGTGTGTCCTTCTGGAGTCCCCATGCCTGCAGGGACTGAGTCAGGTTCATCTCTGCTCCCCCACTCTCACCCCACCCCAGTTCTAGCATGGGACATGGCCTGCCATCAGTGCTTAGAAAGTGTGGAATGACAGTCTGGGATCATTTCCTCAATCCTTTCTTGGCATCCCATCAAAAGTGAGACCTAAGCCTGCCTACCTATCCTACCTTGCACCCCCCATCCCTACCTCACTCTCCAGGCTCCATCCACAAGACTCATTCATAGTTCTCTGAATGCGTGCCAACCCACCTCACCCACCATGCCATTGTACATGCTTTTCCCTCCACCCAAAGCCTTCCCTCAACCAGGTCAGCCTGAAGACCTCCCATGAATCCATCCTTCCTTTAAGGCTCAGGGAGTGCAAGTGCTGCCTCCTCTGGGAAGCCTTCTGGAACTGGCCTTGGGAGGCCTCCCTCCCTTGTGCTGTCTCCGTGCCTGCCCATGCAGAACTCTGTTTGCCACTTGGCATGGAGTGTTGTGAGTATGTGTCCCCCCACGAAGCAGTACCCCTGAAGGAACCAGGTTTGTTTCCTTCTGTACCTCCAGGGTCTAGCTGGTACCTAGCCCAGAGGGAATGCCAGGACATGGTAGTTCCTCTTCACTCATACCCACTTTTTGGAGGCAGATGATGCAGCTAGAGAGGTTGCAGGGCCTTGAATGCCAGGCTAAAGAGAGAGGCTTGGTTAGATTTGCATTGTTTAATGATACTGGTGGCTGGGACACCCTCATTTGGGGACTGGACAGTGATTTTTTTCAATTTTGGACCTCTTCCAGCCCAGAGGACAGGGATTAGTTCCTTAGCAGGAAGATAAAAGATGAGCCTGAGCTCATGACTCCCTCCTCTCCTGGACTCCCTTTCCCCTTCTGCATTCACTCTCAAGTCCCAGAGTCCCTCTCTAAAGGCCTGGGATCTGGAATCCACCCCCACTACTCAAGGACCAAGTCCAAACCTCAATCCCCAGTTATGTAAGTGAATTATCTGCTGTCCCCAACCAGCGCCAGCCAGATCTCCTCCTCCTCCTAATTGATTTAATCTTCTCATACCAGAGAGTGGGGCCGGGTTTGGGGAGATGGTGTTGATCAGAAGCCAACACATCAGTGACGTAGACTCATTAATTACAGAGAATCTGGGTCATGGATTGGCTCTTAGTGGCTCTGATCCTCCTCCTCCTCCCTAGTCATTTAGGTCTATGAAAGGACATTTTCAGCAACTCCTCATTCCTCAAGCCCCTGTCCTACATATAGAGAAAGACAAGGGTCCCTAAGACCCTGTCTGTCTCTTAGATCCCCCTAACCCTTAGCTATGAACAGAACTTCCCTGCATTCCAGTTCTGAGTACAGGACATAGATAAACCTAATTCATTGAAAAATGAAGAGATGAACAAACTATTTAACTTTAGGCTGGGATGATACCTTAATTTACTTTCCACACCAAGCATGCCTCTACTTTGCAGCTTCCTGGATAGAGGATGCCCAGACCCTATTTGTATACCCTCAGGAATAGGGAGCTCACTGCCTGGGATAGTCCTTCCCTTGTGTGATGACTCCACCTAGGAGAAAGTCCTTTTTCACATGGGGCTGGGATACCAGCCTGGTGACTTCCCCTCGGACCCAGCTCTGCTTCCGAGGACATAGGGCATGCCCCAGGACAGCCAGCCAGATCCTGGGACACAGTGGTTGCCACTACTGAGTTTGCTTTTCTCCAGGCTGAACACTTAAGGTTCTTTCACTGGTTCCTCAATTGTTGGACTTCAGAGCTTACTCCCTACTGTATCTCCTATGTGCATATCTTAGTTCATTTTTGTGCTACTATAACAGAATACCTGAGACTAGGCCATTTATAAGGAACAGAGATTTATTTCTTACACTTCTGGAAGTCTAAGATTGAGGGGCCCACATCTGGTGAGGGCCTTTGTGCAGCGTGATCCCACGGCAGAGGGGAGAAGGGCAAGAGGGGGTGTGTGTGTGAGAGAGAAAGAGAGATAGAGAAAGAGAGAGAGACAGTGAGCAAGAGAGGGCTTGCTTTTATAACAAACCCACTTTTTCAATAATGAACCCATTTCCATGATAGCAATATTCATTCCTTCAGGAGGGCAGAGCCCTTATGAACTAATCCCCTCTTAAAGGCCCTACCTCTCAACACTGTTTAATTCAGTTTCTAACACATGGACTTTGGGGGACACCATAGCAATGCACAAGCTTTGGATGGCATCATCTATTCAGAGGTACAGAGCAGAGCACAGATTCCAGGGAAGTGTGAACAGCTCAGGGCAGGATAGAATCATCACTCTTTTTGGTCTTGTTATTAGATTTCCACTGATACAGCCTGAAATTGCCTGAGATCTTTGGGGGTGTTAACACACTTTGACTCAGCTTAAGCACAGAGTCAGCTAACCTCCAT
Organism: Mandrillus leucophaeus; assembly: GCF_000951045.1. Taxonomy (NCBI): domain Eukaryota; kingdom Metazoa; phylum Chordata; class Mammalia; order Primates; family Cercopithecidae; genus Mandrillus; species Mandrillus leucophaeus. Next base: position 1,102,615 of record NW_012107297.1, read on the forward strand.
CGTAACTTTTCTGGCACCAGCAATGGAAAGTTTCTGTGAAAAAGATATTAGGAACATCTCCATGTCCCCCCAACAAATAATTCTCTCCACCTACTCTGACATTTGTCTTTCCAGACAATGATGCAATTATTCATCTACTTATTTGCCCATGCCTACCCAACCACATATATATGCAGGTTTGTTACATAGACAAACATGTGCCATGATGGTTTGTTGCAACCTATCACTTAGGTATTATGCACCATATGCATTAGCTATTTATCTTGATGCTCTCTGTCCCCTCACCCTCTGACAGGTCCCAGTATGTGTTGTTGCCCTCCCTGTGTCCATGTGTTCTCATTGTCCAGCTCCCACTTATAAGTGAGAACATGCATTAACCAACTATATATTAACCCATACATTTACCAGCCCAACTAGCCGCCCACATTCCCTTCCATTCATCTGTCCATAGAACACTCATTCACCTGTCCAACTACCCACTCATCCACAAATCCACTTACATTTAATCAATTTTCTACCCTCCTATCCGATGATATACTTCCCTATTATTCATCCATCCATTCACCCACCCACTTACTTACTCACATATTCATCCCTTCATCTACCCTCTCTCCCAATCACCCATACACCCGTATTCATCATCCATCCATCCATCCATCCATCCATTCATCCATCATCCGATTTTTTTTTTTTTTTTGAGACAGAGTTTTGCTCTTGTTGCCCAAGCTGGAGTGCAAAGGCATGATCTCAGCTAACTGCAACCTCCACCTCCCGGGTTCAAGTGATTCTCTTGCCTCAGCCTCTCAAGTAGCTGGGATTACAGGCGTGCACCACCACATCTGGCTAATTTTTTTGTAGTTTTAGTAGACACAAGGTTTCATCATGTTGGCCAGGCTGGTCTCGAGCTCCTGAACACAGGTGATCCACCCACCTTGGTCTCCCACAGTGCTGTGATTACAGACATGAGCCATCATGCCTAGCCCATCCATCCATTTTTTTACTGAGATTCTATGGCGTGTCAAATCTTGTGTTGAGTATTTTGTGCGTGCGCTCTCTCTCTCTGCCCTTCCTTTTCTTAGGGGAAGGAATAGGAGCAGATAAAGCAAATGGTGTGAAATACTATAAAATAGGAACAAAGAAAATGCTTTGGAGATTTGGAGGAGAAAGTGGCTTCTGGATGAGGTTATGGTTGCCTTCCTGTCAGTGGAGACATTTGGTTTGGGCCTTGATAAAACAGCAGTATTTGGATATACCCGAGTACATTGGAAGTCATTCCAAGTAGAAGAAGCAAAACATCAAAGACAAGGTGCCTAGAGAGCAGCATTCATATAATATGCTTTATATCCCTCCTAAAGTGCCTAGTAGAGAACTGGGCACACTTCAGCAACCTAATACATACTTGCTGATTCATATTGTCTCTCTCTCTCTCTCCTTCTCTGACAGGGGCACCCCCAACACTTAATTAAGGTGAGAATTCACTCTTTCTCTTTAAAAGATTCAAGAGTTGCCTTATAGATCGCCTTGGGCAAGTCACAAAACTCTTCTGGGATTCTCTGAGTTTGGGGTTGATTCTCTGTCTCTATCAGGTGATCCTTTCCCCATAATCTTAATTACTTATGCCATGCTCTCTGTTCTCTTCAGAGAGATTAGCATTTACACATGTGTTTAATGTTATTTTCTTTTGCTAACACCAATTAATGTAATCCTATCTGTTTTTAACTTCCTTAGCCTCGATCTTCAGGCAAGAAAGTCTGTGATATGAATGAAGGGGTAAGTTTGTGGAAATAGCATTGGGGTAGAAGCCAGGAGCCATGAATTCAAGCCAGCTTTGCCACAAGCTTGCTGTGTGACCTTGGGCAAGTCCCTTTCCCTCTCTGTTTTAAAGGTTTTCCACTATAGCACATTAGCACTGAACTCAGCATCTGATATTGTCTAGTCCAATATACATCTTGCAAATGGAAAAACAGGCTCAGAAAGAAAGGGCACATGACCTGTTCTAGATCATATCTGGATTAGTGGCAAAGCTAGGACTAAACTAAACTTCCTGACTTCCATTTTAGGGATTTCTCTACCCAACCACCACATTTCAGCCTTCATTCACAGCCTCTGTATATCTCAGAGACAGCTTCATCTCCCATTTTCATTCCCTAGGAAGAAACGTGTGAATCTTCCAAGTGTTCTGTCTGTTTTACTGATTCATGCCTGGGTGGGGGCTGGGCAGGCAGTATTTAAGAGCAAGCATTCCCAGCCTGACGGAGTTAATTATGTTCATCAGGAAGGGAGAAGAGAAAGGAACAAGGCGCTCTGGTTATCTACTGGGCTTTAATCAAATTGAGAAGAGAGGAAATCCATCACCCAGAGGCTGAGGGAGGTGGAGACCTTGGCTTCCGCTGGCTCCGCGTCCTGTAATGGGTTGGGCGCTGTCCAAGGTGCTGACATCTTCACTTACTGCTCTGAGTTGCTGGGAGGAGCTGGGAGAGGCCCCCTCCTGGCCAAGGGACATCAGCTCTTAGAAGAGGGTCCAGAAGAGACTTAGAGAGGGTGTGGGCATGCTGGGAGAGGCTCGAGTTCCTACTCTGCCTCCTGAACCTTTTCTTTTCCGTATATTTGTCTATCTGCTTTAAGAAAAATATTTCTTCTTATGGCCAGAGTCCTGGGTTGGGATAGAGGGAGGGAATACACAGACTCCTTGCTGTCAGGGAGAGGGGCCCGAGCCTGAGGGTGGAGGTACAGTCCTTGAGGACTTCCATATCTTTTTTTTTTTTTTTTTTGAGTTAGTGTGTGTGTATATATATATATAAATTAAAAAGTTGTCCTGCTGCTTTTTTTTTTTTTTTTTTGAGTTAGTATTGCTCTGTCGCCAGGCTGGAGTGCAGTGGCGCAATCTCAGCTCACTGCAACCACTGCATCCCGTGTTTAAGCGATTCCCCTGCCTCAGCCTCCCGAGTAGCTGGGACTACAAGCGCACACCACCACGCCTGTCTAATTTTTTGTATTGTAGTAGGGATGGGGTTTCACCATGTTGGCCACGATGGTCTCAATCTCCTGACTTCAGGTGATCTGCCCGCTTCAGCCTCTCAAAGTGCTGGGATTACAGGCGTGAGACACCGCGCCCAGCTGAGGACTTCCATATCTTAAAGGGGAGTTGTGGCTTCTGCTTTTGTGAAATCGTTAGTCCAATGGCAGAGACATATACTTGCCTTTGGGAGTTTGTTGATCTGAGAGAGGAACATTACTGTACCTCTAACTCTACTCAAGTATGATACAAAGGAACATTGGCCCATGTCTACATGGAGCCTCCAGTCTGATGGAGAAGACATGGTCTTCTACTGTAAAATTCCCAGTCTCATTGAGGAGCCAAACTCTTGATTCAGGGGGAAATCTCACATATAATCAGGGAGACAGGATAGACAGATAAGTTACAGGTCTGTACAATAACCAACCAAGGAACTCATATCTTCACATTTCACACTCAAATTAGGTTGTTGGTGTTAGAGATTTAGTGTCAACCATGGAAAGCCTCCTGGAAGAGGTACATTTGAGTTGGGTTAACGGGAAAGGAAGGGACATGTGTCTCTAGACCTTGGGTCACGTGAGAACCATAACCATGTCTTCCCATTTTTTATATTCCCTTTGAAATAAGTATAAGCCTCGTCACAGTGAAGACTCTTCCTTAATAAACAACAACCAGCAGGTAGAGAGTAATGTACCTCTTTGGTAGGCTGGGAGACAGCAGAGTGTGGATGGGCTCAGAATTAGGGAGGAGGGTTAGTTGGGACAGAAAGCCTGAGGCTGGGGTGGGAGAATGATGGTGGAATGACAGGATAGGCAGAAGGAACAGCCCAATGTGTGTCCAGGCCACTGAACCACAGCATTTGGAGTAACTCCCTTGTATTTCTGGAGCTGGTGAGAGACACTTTATTGAATCTTGAATTGTTAAAGCTAGAGACCATTACATTATAAAATCATAGGCTTCTCAGCTTCTAGAGCTACACAATTATGGAAAGTTCTAGTATTAAAATCATAGCATCTTAGCAGGGAAGAATCACAGAAATTATAGAACTGTAAAATATTAGAGCCAGAGAGCCAAAACTCCATATTAGACAATTTTAAAATCCAAGAATCTCAGTGTTAAAAAGGAAAAAGAGAATTCAACAATTTATTGATCCTCTCTATTTGCACTGGTTATGATGTTAGGAGCACTCTCATATGTTATCCCATTTAATTCCTACCACAAGTCTTATGTCATTCAGTCCCATACCTGTTCAAACCTTTGTCAGTAATACTGCATTATCAAACACAAGCTTGCATAACCTTTATGACATGGGAGTCATCACATCTGGGCATAGCTCTGCCCTCTGCCAAATGGTGCTAGAAAATTCTCCCTTACGTAAGTTGCACTCTATCTCCCTGTCGTGCTCCCACACCGGTCCAGTTCATGTCCTCTGAGCTACACCGAGTAAGTCTAATCTCCTGCTCACATGACAGCTTTTCAGATGTCTAAAGACAGCCCTTATTTCTTTCTTCTCTAGGCTAAGCTGGCTTGTTGATCATGTAGCTAGAAATGGGACAGCAAATGAAAGAATATTTGAGCTTAAGAGGCCCTTAGAGGTCACCTTGTCTGGATACTTCCTTTTACTGCTAGGCAATATGGCTTTATAGTCAGGATCCTGGACCTCATGTTTCTGGGCCTCTTTATTTTATCCCTAAAATAAAGATAATAGTAATACTGCCATAACAGAGGTGTTGTGAAGATTGAATGAGATGATTCAAGGGAAGCTCTTAGAAGAGCGCTGGGCACACAGTAAACAGCCAATAAATATTAGCTGTAATCACTGGAGGCCCAGAGGGGGAAGGGACTTGCTCAAGATCACACAGCAACTCAGAGGCAGAGCTGGGGTTAGACCAAGGACACCTGCCTCCCAGCCTGGGCCCTTTCCCATTCCACTCTTCCCTCTGTCTTCCTCAGAAAAAGAAAATAGTCCCAGAGGGGACCAGGATACTTCTCACTGAATCATTTAGGATGCAAGGAAGAGGTCACCTGCTTTAGAGTGGCTTAAAATTTTTGTTTCTTAATGAGGCCAGAAGAAGGTGGTACCAGGATTGGTCTGCTGATTCAACAATGTCTTTGATGACCCAGGCATTTCCCATTCTGAGGCTTGAGGGTGACTACCCCTGTGATTGCAAGAAGACTGAGTGCCATCAGGAACCATGTCCTCCCAAGCAGGGAGAAAGGGCATGGTAACAAAAAGGGTGTTCTCCTTTTACATCATCCTCTTATCCAGGAGAGAAGCTTTCCCAGCAGACTATCCCCAAACATGTCATTGACTAAGACGAGGTCACATGTCTACTCTTGGACCACTCTCTGGCAAAGGGGAAGGCATTTCCATTGCGGCCTTGGATCATCCCTTGGCTGAGCACCTTGCTATCGGAATGAAGAAGAGAGCATTTGCCATGGGAAGGCAACCAATACCACCTGCCATACTCACCTTCTGTTTTCTCTCTGGATTGCCCTCCTACCTCCTCTCCACCTCTGCCAGGAAGTCTTCCCTAGTTGCCAGGCCCTTGTCTAGGACACCCTCTTCTAATGTAATTGAACATTCTTTAATTCAAGTTACATTTCACTTTGCCAAAGATCTCTTACCTTATCATGTCCAGATCTTGTCTTCTCAACCAGGCTGTGATAGGTCATTGCAAGAGTTATAGCAGCGACTAATGAATAAGAACCTATTGTGGGTCAGGCACTGGTCTGGGTGCTTGTTGTAACCAGCTTCCAAATGGCTCCCAATGATCCATACCCCCTGGTATTCATGCCCTTTTGTATTCCCCTCCCACATTATACCAGGGTTTGTCTATGTGACCAAGAGAATATGGCAAGTTATGGTATGTTAATTCCAAGATTAAATCATAAAAGACACATGGAATCAAAGCTTTTGGTCAACTGCCAACAGGGTACAGAGGCCCAACAACAATCATCGAATGAGCTTGGAAGTGGATCCTCTCACTCCAGTCAAGCCTTCTGATGACTGCAGCCCTGGCTGATGCTTGACTACAGCTTCATTAGAAATCCTCATGAAGATCCAGCACCTTCCAGTTAGCCCATCTGTGGGTTCTTGACCCTCAGAAATTCTATGAAGTAATAAATATTTGTTGTTTTAAGTTGCTAAACTTTGTGGAAATTTGTTTTTTAGTTTTGGGGTTTTTTTTTGAGGCAGGGCCTTGCTCTGTTACCCAGACTGGAATGCAGTGGTACAGTCACTGCTCACTGCAGTCTTGACTTCCTGGGCTCAAGCAATCCTCCCACCTAAACCTCACAAGGAGCTGAGACTACAGGTGTGGGTGCTACCACACCTGACTAAGTTTCTTTTTTTTTATTATTTTTTGGAGAGATGGGGGGTCTCTCTATGCTGCCCAGGCTGGCCTCAAACTCTGGGGCTCAAGTGATCCTCCTGCCTCAGCCTCCCAAATGGCTGGGATCACAGGTGTGAGCCACTGTGTCAGCCAGGAAATTTATTACTCAGTAGTAGATTACTATATTGCTACTTTATCACATTAAATCCTCTCAACAATTCTGATGGGCGAAACTTATTTCTCCCTTTTATAGATGAGAAAACGAAGGCTCAGATGAGTGCAGTGACTTCCCATGCCTGGTAAGTGGCAGTGCTGGGATTGGCCCTCCTGTCTATTGGATTCCAATGCAGAGGGACCTGGGTTCTGTTTTCCCAGCTGAAATGTCCCCAGCTGCAGGATGAAGGCTGAGGAAATGGGGACATAAAAAGGAAGCCTCTTTCTCTGATGTGTTTTCTCTCTTCCCCCCTTTTTTTCATCCCAACCACATTAGTTAGTACTTACTACATCTATTGTGTATATGTGATTCAGGGACAAGTAGGTTTATTAGCAACAACATGGGAGTCTTAGGAGGGGGATACCTGGGCTCTTGAGTGACCTTGGGCAAGTTTCTGCACTTTCCTGGGCCTCCGTTTCTTTACCTACTACATGGCAATAATAATCCCTTTCCTGACTTCTTCACCAGGAAACCATGAGGATGGGGTATAAAAGGACTGTGTAAAATGTGAAATGTAGTGAACATGAAAAAGTTTGTTTGGACTAAGGAGCGCCCCTGACCTAGGGCTCAGACCTGTACAGCCACCTCTGTACAGGGGTGAGGGCTCCCTCTCCTCTCTCACCTGGGGCTAGGTTCAGGAGATGGGCAACACTGAGTGGCATTGAGAGCGTCAACCCACTTCTTCAGCCTCACCCTCCCCATGCCTTCTCTCTTAAGCCATGCTACAGCCATACTAAACTAGTGGAAATACCCCAAGCCTGCCAGGAGGTTTCTGTCTACTTTGTGCAGTTTCTTCTGCCTTGACACCCTTCCCAATTTCTCCCCTTGGTGCGTTCCCACTCATCTTTCAAGACTCGCCTTAGATGTCCCACTTTTAGGATGCCTCTCCTGACCCGGGTACAGTCCTCCTACTTCTCTTGATTGTTGCATCCGCCTCCTCCCTGAGCTCTTGGCCTTCAGCTTCTCTTTCCCGCTCAAAGACCCCATGGTGCAACCAGTGACTTTTCCAACATACAAATCTTGTCATGTCACTCCCTGCTTAAAATAACTGGCCAATGGAATAATCCATCAATCAATGCTTCAGGGGTTCCTCCTTGCCCTCAGGAAAGCGTCCACACCTTTGGCTGGATCTCCATGCTTGGTCCCTGCTGGTCTTTCCAGCCTCTGCTCTCTTCTCTCTCCTTATTGCCCTGCACACGCAGTGCCCTCCAGCCACATTGCTCTTGTCACTGTATCTCAGACACACCTCTCTCTATCTTTGCTCATCCTGTTGTTTTTCCTGCCCATTCCCACCTTGTCCACTTGAGGAAGTCCTGCCTAATCCTTAACACTAGGTCTGATATAACCTCTTGGAAGCCTTCCCTATTGGCCCCAGGAAGAGTCCTTGGCTTCCTCTTCTTCCCTCTCCTGTATGACTAACTACTCATGCTTTTGTTACTGTTTGTCAGCTTGTCTGTTTACACTGAGAGTTTGCTGAGTAGAGACTCTATCTGACACATGGTTGTGTCCCCAGCAGTGCCAGGAGAGGGGCACAGAGCAGACATGTAGGATATGTTGCTCATGTGAGTGGTTGAATGAATGAAGGGTGAGTGAATCCAACCTTGAACCATCACTTCTTGGCCAGCCCCAGAATTGCTGTTTCCTGGGGTAAGCCCATTTGATAGCCAAAGGGGAAGCAGACAGGAGGGACTGCTCTAGGAGGGAGAAAGAAAATCAATAAAAATGTAAATCTGGTTGAGAAAAGCTGTCCCAAGCTGGCTGTGGGGAGAGATAAGACTGGGCTGGCTGAGCCCTGACTGACAGTGGAGGAGAGATTGGGGACAACGGAGCTGCGGCCAGGGTAGGGCAAAGGAGGTATGTTCCTTCCTCTGTTGTCACTGCCCCCTCCCACCCTGATGCTCTCTGTGTTTATGAAATTTTTTCTGGGACAGAAGGAGAAGGGAGCTTACAAATCCTGATCATCAGGTGTGGTGCCTGTGAGCAGGTACATGATCTTACCCGGTCCTCACAGCTTCTGGGAGATAGGAGCTAGGCATGCTCAACCTCACTTGCAGGTGAGCAAACTGAGGTGCAGAGAGGTTAAATCATTTGTTCATGGTCACACTGTAATAAGTGGCAGAGTCAAGATCTGATCCCAAGCCTGACTCTCTCCACAACTCTATAATCTTTTCACTCCATTAAGGGCTTTTGACTGGGGATCTGGGATTCTTAGGAGGTCTACACCCAGGCATCAGATGGTCTTCAACCTCTGATATCAAATGCACAATTGTGTATTTGTCTGTGTGTGTGTTTTGTTTTATGTTTAGTGGACAGTCTATGTCTTTGATCAGATCCCCAGAGGTGGTTGTCACTTGCCCCCCATTGCCTGTACCATGTTGCCTTCCTGGAGTTGGTGGCCTTTGAGCTGGGCCTGGAAGATTGAGTAGGACTTTATGAAGTGGGGATGGAGAGACAAGCAGTGGGGTGGGGATGAAGAAGATAACCCAGGTTAGAGGGAACAGCATAAGCAAAGGTATGTGAAGGGGAAATAATTCAACACCTCCAGGCAATGGTGAGGATGTCCATGAGTTCTCTTTCACTTATGTGCATGTCAGTCATGACCCTTGGAGGCCAGCTCATGATGGGTCATCGGCCTGCCCTAGAACTTACCAGCCTCTAGCATCCCAGACCTTCCCAGGGTCTACAAGAAAAGAAACCTCAGGCCTAGGCATCAGGATGTCAGTTCTGGTCTGAGTCCTGTCCTCTGCTGACTTTACACTGGCACAATCTAGCAGGGAGACTTAATGTCTTCTCCTCCCAGCTTCCTGGTACAGGGTGAGAAAGTAAGCTCACAGATGCAAATGCTTGTGGCTCTTCATTGACCAGAGGCTATATTAGGGGAGAGGACTTCCCTGGGGCCCCCACAAGGCCTGCAAAACCCCTCTGGCCCTGACCTGCTCCACCCCTTGGCTCTCGACCCATTTCTGTCTTGGGTAACTCCTGAGTCTCTTCACCATGGCCAGTTTGGAAGACTTTAGGCACAAGGACCTCGTCTTTTCCTTCAGATCTTGGCTCAACAAAGAGGCAGACTCACCGTGATATGGATACAGCTTGAGCGTCCAGGAGTCTCCCCAGATCCACGGGAGGGCCTCGGTGGTGTGTTCATGTTGTCATATTTTTGTAAAATTTGCAAAGGTAAGATACTTTAACCACAGTAGAAATTACTATTTTCTTCCCACTCCAGCTTCGTTTGTGTTTCAGTTTTCCTTTATATGGGATAATTGGAGTGGCCATGGGCACTTCTGGGATCTGACCAAGGGGAAGCTGAGTGGGGGACTGATTTGAGTTGGGTTCATTAGGACATGTTTATGTGGTCCTCTGCAACACAGGATGTATTAATATTTATGTGGTTCTCTGTGTATAGATAAATCATTGCTAGCAATCTCTGTGTAGAGAATAGCTTCTAGGAATTCTACCCACTGCCCAACTCACTTGGCATGGTGATATTAAGTTGCCATATCGTGATATGAATGTGTCTCATGGCACCCAGCCCAGGAAGTATATGGTCAGTAGAGAAGAAACAGGAGAAACCAGGCTTGAAATGTACAGAGCCAGAAGCTAGTCTGTGGAAAATTCTTCTAATCATCGGGGGAGAAAATGTGTTTTAGAGGTTATGCAGGGCAGTTAATAAAAGTATTACGCATTTTTTGGGGATTGTGTGATGTATCTGTTTTGCATTCTTTTCTCATTATAGGTAAATATAGGTACTTTGTACCTAATTTTATGTTTATAATTTTGTATATTTTTCTTAAAGAGGGCTCCTCAAATTATAAAACCTTCAGTTCCCACAAGGTCTTCACATCCAACCTTGGCTCCATCATTTATTTTCTGTGATCTTGGGGAACTCACTTGTGCTTTCTGAGCCAGTTTCCTCTTCTGAAAAATGTGAATGATAATTTGGACAGGTGAGGATTGAGAAATCCTTGTGACCTTATTCCATTTTTGAAACCATTAGTAGAAGAAGTCACTCAGTCAAACAAAAATTAAACCAGAATATAAAGATAGGAAAAGATGTAATATACAAGCAATAACGGTGAGCAATGAATCCAGTAAAACTTAAATCTAAGTTAATGGAAATGATGTGGTTGTTGCAAACCTCTAATACAGTTTATAAAGAAAGAATTTTTGTAATAGAAGAGACATTATGCAAGAACAAATTTAATAATAAGCTGTGTCTATAATTCCAGACTTTTTTTCCCCTGCAAAACCTGGGAAACAAGAGGGATGAAGGAATATAAACATCCTAAAAGCCTCATATTGTTGGAGACTTTGAAATTCTTGGCATTGATACATACATGCTTAGATATTTGTTAAACATTTACAGATACCAACCAGCAAAATAAAAAGGGAATTGGAACTTCTCTACCTCCCTTTTCTTTTATCACGTGGAAAAATCTCAAAGCCCTGGCACTGGGAGCTGCTCAGAAGGCAAGGGCCACATGTGACCCCAGCTTCCCCCCACCCCAAGCACAGGGCCAGGAAGCCACTGCTGGTGGCTCCCTATCTGCTGCCTCCCAAGCAGCAGGTCCCAGTGAGGTGGGGTGGCAATAGGTTGGGTCGGGACCAGATTAATAAACTCTCCCCTCCCCGCAGGGAAATAACCAGGCCAGATAAGACTAGCCTTAAAACAAAACAACGGCCGATGTAGAAAAGGATTGGATCATAAGACCTGAGCAAGCCATAGCATCACTCATTACACAGAGCTGAGCTTTACTGCTCCCGGCATTACAGTAATGGGCCTGACGCCAGCCCAGGAATCCAGAGAACCAGGTGCCACCCCCCAAAAAACAGTGTCACGGAACTAAACATTATCCATGCTGCCCCAAGTAACACAGACCCAGGCACTCAGGAGAAAATAGAGAAATTAGGATCCTAGTCACAAAGGTCACAGGGACTTTGGTGGCCCCTGGTCACATGTGTGAAATCTTGGCAATGTGTAGGAATCAGTGAGTGCACGCTGAGTATGTGTTTGTCTGAAATTAGAAAATACCCAAGTGTGGGCCTGAGTCTCCCTCCCTGCCCCAGGGCCCAGACTTGCCTACCCAGGGCCCCTAAGGCAGGTGTTGGGCCTCACCCTCAACCATGGCTCCCTGAGGGCAAGGGCTAGAACTTCCTGAGATGGAGACTGAGTCTCCCGGCTTCAGCTAAGGCTTCCTGGGGCCCCCACACAGGCCTTCTGAAGGCCCTGCCAAGTCTGGGTGTCCCACACCTGAGGCCAGCTCCTTCCTCCCTGTGGGAGTCTACCCAGGGGCCAGCTCAGTGCTCTGCCTCTAGGGGGCGCCAAAGGGACATTTCTTAAAGGCTGCTGGAGTTGGGGAGGAGACCTGAGTGTACACTGACCGCACAGATGGTCACAGCTGAACGAGCCTGAAGGCTGGCAAGTTCATTCCCACCTGACAGGAGATGGCTGAGGCTCAGAGAGGGTGATCCAGGCGAGTGCAGACCTGGGCTGGGGCCCAGCATGGGGGGCAGCCTGGCCCACTATGGCTCACTTTGCTATCCAAGGGCCCCAGGGAAAGGTATGCAATCTTTCCACCCAGGAAAGCCTGGCTCCAGGACAGCTGGCTGGCTGGGGGAAGGAGGAGGAAGACCCTCTTGCTTCAGAAATGGCCAACACAGCAAATGCCCAAACAACTCTTTGGTTCAGACTAGCAAGCAAAGGCTCAAAAAAGCATCAGTGTCTTGCCTGAAGCCACACAGCAATTTAGTGGAGGAGCCAGAATGGAACACAGGGCTCTTGACACCCAATCTTGGGCAAAGGACTCAGAGGAGGTACTGCTGTGGCTGCCACTCTTGGCCAGGTGGGGCCCCAGGACGGCTCACACTCGGGAATCCTCCGGCTTCTTCCCTGGCCCTGACACTAGCAGTTGCTGCGCTACAGCAGGGCTGGATCTGCTCTCCTTGGTCCTTGCCTCTTTGTCCTGCTGCCTCAGGATGGCCAAAACTAAGGCAAAGCAGATCACGGAACCTGTTTTGAAGAAGAACTGGAGGCCGATGAACCTGGGGAAAGAATGGGAAGCCTTGAACTCAAGAGCGGCCAGGCCAGGGCATGGACATCAGCAGCCATCACTCATTGTGAAATCAGAGGCACCGAGGCCTCAGGGAGACACTGACCTCTGCTGCAGCTCTTCCCTGAAGGAGAGGGAGAGGCTCTGCAGAGGAGCCCTGGGTGGGAGCAGAGGCCTGGCCATCTTCATCGCCATGTCTTGGACTCTGCTCTGTGGCCTGGGCTGGCCCTGCCTGTCTCCGAGCCTAAGGGCTCAGAGGGCCTGACAAGTAGAATTTTATATTGCCCCACCTGTCCCAAGAACAAACGGGTTCCCTCTCCCCTGTTTAACTATCAAGGCCCTTGTCTGACTTTTCCTCTTCTAAGAAGCCCCCTGTGGACAGTCCCAGCCCACAGGAACTGTGCCCTCCTCACCTCCTCACAGCTGAAAGTGAACAGCTCCTTGTCCCCAGCCCTGCTATCAAGTCCTCTCCACATCCATCCCAGGCCAGCCGCCTCTGTGCCTTCAGGTTCCTTTGAGTTCCCCATTGTACAGATGGGAAGACTGAGCCCCAGGTAAGTCCCATGATGAGGGAGACAGAGCTGGGCCTGAAACCCAGGCCTCCTGTGTCCTAGACAGAGCTTTCTCCCCAGCCCTTCACCCCAAGTCCCTCTTGCAGCATGGCTGCTCCTCTGTTTCTCCCCAAGTTCCTGCATAGACGCTGTGGTCAAGGCCCAGCTCTGCCAGTTATTAGCTGTGTGACCTTGGGCTACTTGCTTTAACTCTCACTTTCTTCATCTATAAAAGGAGGGGGGCAGTGTCTAGCTTGAAGGACTGGTGAGCTCAGCACTGAATATATAATGGCATCTGTCACCTAGCAGGTAGACTTAAATGAAACCTCCCCTGCCTGCTGGTATCCTGCCTGGGACTCTGAGAGTATTTCCAGCACCCTTCCCACAAGCCGTCAAACCAGGTCTCACCGGTTTCGGAGCAGGTCGTTATTGTAGTAGCGACAGACAGCTCGACGCCCACAGCTCAGGGCCCAGTGCACACAGGTGGTGTCGATGGCGCTGCCGTGGATCACGGGGCTGGGCATCCAGGCTGAGGGAGGCAGTGCTCAGGGGATAACGAAGGCCCACTGTCCTGCCCTGCCCCCTCCCTGGCACATACAACCCCTCAGGGGCTCTGGGTTACTGGGGCCTCTTGGCTCTCTGGCCCTCAAGCCCGCCCCACCCCTGTATCTGAGGTAGCTTCCTGATGGGTTGTCTAGCCTCTGCCTATACACCCCACTGTAGGAGAGCTGGGCCAGGTCTGTCACCCCATGGGCTTGTGAGCCCTAAGATCAGGGATTGAGTTCCGCTCATGCCTGTGCCCCAGGCCTGGCACACAGTGGGCATCTGGACCCCATCACCACCAATGGTCCCAAGCAAGATCTTTACCCAAAATCCTCAGGAACATGAACTGGATGCCCACAGCCAAAGTCTTGTCTTCTTTCTTCACTCCTCTAACAAGCAGAGACATGGGCAACATGAGGTTGGAGGGGTTCCAGCCCCCAGGGGCCAGGCATCAATGGTGAAGGGTTGTCATCATGCCCTTCTCTCCCACCACCCAGCACCAGCCTCCCTCCCATCTGATGATCTAAGCTGGGGGGCTCAGGGACGTACCCCATCCCTTTTCAACCTGCAGAGCCTGGTCCCATATACAAGACAACACACCCACTGACCATCAGGGTCCTGTGCTGACCTCTGTATGTTTCTGGTCACAGACATCACTCCTCTTCCTCCACCCACTGGTCCCATCAAATTCTCCCCTTACTCCTACAGTTGGCAAGACCTGGAGCTGGGACAGCCAGACACTTCCCCAGCATCCCCAACCACTGTAACGCCACAGCCTGCGATCCTCTGGCTCCTGCCAGACAACACCGGTGGCCAGCATTTATGGAGCACTCACTACGGGCTCAGTAATTCTGCCCTGCAACCCTACATCACTCCCATGAGTGAGATGTACATTAGCCCCATTTTATAGATAAGGAGACTGACACTTAGACAGATTCAATAACTTGGCCAGGATCTCATGGCCAACAGCGGTCAGGGCCCTCTCCACGCAGTTCTGAGGCTGTGTTCTCAACTCCTTTTAGTCAGGCTGCCTGCTGGGCATCTGATTCCTCTATTTTCTCTCCCAGGCCGGCTTGTGTTCTAGATCTACATGTCTTCTAGTATTTGCGAGGGGCTCCATTTCCCTTCTAATTTCCTAGAAAGTAGATAGTGAATAAAATAATCCCAGGAGAAGGAAAATGGAAATTATCTTGCTCTGAGGTCCCTGTGATATTGTGAGATACGTATTTGGTCTTCCCGGCATACACTCCTACAATTCTTGGACTTTTCAAAGTGAGAAGTGTCTTTTTGTATGCTAACAAGTGGACTGATGGTGAGCAGCCCCTAGGGAGCTTCAAGTTGGGGCTTGGTCACCACAGGGACCAAGGCAGGATTAGAGGGTAGGGACTTTCAGCCCCAACCTCCAGCAAGGGGAGAGAGGCTAAAGGTTAAGGTGACTGCCAATGTCCAGTGATTTAATCAATCATGCCTACATAATGAAGCTTTGGAGAGCTTCCGGATAGCTGAACACACGGAGGTCCCTGCAGGGTGCAGCCAGGGAGGGCATGAAAACTCCTCCCCCATACCTCGCTGTGTACATCGCTTCATCTGTATCCTGTGTAATATCTTTTATAATAAACTGATAAAGTAGATGTTTTCCTGAGCTCTGAGAGCCACTCTAGCAAATAAAGCAAACTCAAAGATGGGGCTGTGGAAATCCCAGCGTATGGCTGGTCAGTCAGAAGCACTGGTAAAACAGCCTGGGGCTTGCGGTTGGCACGGGAAGTGGAGGGGAAGTCTTGTGGGACTGAGCACTCAGCCTGTGGGATCTGATGCTGTCTCCAGCTAGATCGTGTCAGAATAGAATTGGAGGACACCGGTTGGGGTCCACTGCAGAATTAATTGCGTGCCTGGTGTGTGGGAAAATACCCCCACACTTGTTGCAGAAGTCTTCTGTGTTGATTGTTGAGTGACAGAATAGAAAAACTGTTTTTCTCAGCCGAGTGTGGTGGCTCACGCCTGTAATCCCAGCTGTTTGGGAGGCCAAGGTAAGTGGATCACTGAGGTCAGGAGTTCGAGACTGGCCTGGCCAACATGGTGAAACTCCATCTCTACTAAAAATACAATTAGTTGGGTGTGGTGGTGGGTGCCTGTAATCCCAGCTAGTAGGGAGGCTGAGGCAGGAGAATCACTTGAAGCCAGGAGGAGGTTGCAGTGAACCGAGATTGCGCCATTGCACTCCAGCCTGGGCGACAGAGCAAAACTCCTTATCAAAAAAAAAATTTTTTTTCTCACTCAGTCCTCTTATCCCAGTCCTCACCCCAGGAGACCCTGATTTTGAACTCAGGTGACAATTTGTCAGGGCCAGGAGGCACTCTTAGGATGAGGGCCACAAAGATCTTGGCCCAAAAGGCAGTGCTCAGCATGGGCTGGGTCCACAGTGGGCACCTGATAAGCGCTTATATGTAGCTTTGAAGCAGCATTCAGAATTATGCACCGGACTGACACAGTTTGGTTTCCTACATGCACCTCCTGCAGCTCATCCATTGCAGGTATGATGTCCTCACCTCCAGAGGCCAGGACAGGGCCCTAGGTATGTCCTCCTCTCCCCTGGGCAAGTAGGAGCCTGGGCTCAGGGCCAGGGAACCAGTACTATTCCACCCAACACTTGCTATGTGACGGGGGCCAGCTCCTGAACTTCTCTGAGCCTCAATTTTCTTATCTGCAAGATGGGGAGAAAACCTTGCCTCAGTAGGTTGCCATGGGATGAACACAGTTAAGGCCACGTTGTGGGGGCCAGGACACCCAAGTGGCCTCCTTCCTTGAACTCCCCCCTCAGAATTCCTTGTTCTGCTTCTGGTTAAGGACCTCCTGGTATCCACCTGCCCCTGCCCCGCCCCCACCTTCACCTTAGGATGAGCATGAAGGAGGGTGTGTGGGTGAGACAGGCCAGGGCCGAGCCCAGGCTGACCAGGAGCAGGAAAGGCACCACCAAGTGGCTGCAGGTTGAGTCGCAGGATCCCGCCATCACGGGGTTGCCCTCTGCCACGCAGCTGCAGTTGGTATAGAAAACCTGGAGTGGGAAGAGGAGGAAGAGACTTCAAGAGCTCCAAGGGCAGGCAGCTGGCCAAGGGCTTGCAGCGGGGAAGGCTTGTGAGAGGCCCAAGTCCCACGGCCATTTGGGGTAGAGCTGGCTGGGCGTCCGAGATCCTGACCCATTGGCTGAGCAAAGATGGCTTGAGGAGCAGGCACCTCAAGGGCTCTCTATGCTCGAGTTGAGCCTGGGCTGAGGCTGTGAGCAGGGAGAGGGAAACAGAGAGAAAGTAGAGAAGAGGGACGGACACAGAAGAGCATCATTCTCCCACATTCTACACCCCAACTGTAAGAAAACATCCCCAGACTGGCCATGCCCCCAGGCTGGTCCCCTGGAGTGTTTGATCCCAGCCTGCACTCACTCCTTAGGTAGCCAGGAAAACCTCCAGCTAAGGACTCTGAGAAGTGATCTGGAATGCCAGGGCCCGCGGGCACCCGATAGAAACCAGGCCAAGCCAAGAGGCCTGGTCTTCTCTTTACTTTCCCATAGACCAGAGCTTCTAGACTCATGTGCCCCAGCCACACAGGGCCTCAGATGGGAGACAGGTGTGCAGGGATTAGTCCCATCAGCCCTTAAAGTGGCCAGCTGGCCTGGGCAGCTAGAGCCCTCTGAGCCTCTCACCTCCAGCCCTGGCAGCTGCAGACACTTCCCAGTGTGAAAAGGGTTCGGAATCCCTGAGGTGGATGCTGGGGGCCTTGGGAGAATTTTAAGCCAGGAGTAGATGAGACTGGATGGTACAAAGGGTGTTCTGGGGGCTGCACGGAGGAGGGACCAGATCAGGGATGCAGGCCAAGAGGCCCATCACAGAGTGGGCTTGGGGGTGTATGGATAAAAGGGTTTAGATTTGAAGTTACTTAGCAGGTGGAATAAGAGAAAGGCAGGAGAGAGTGAGCATGTGAGCACTTAGGCTTGGGTGACCAGGCACTCTCCATTGGCCGGCAGAGCCAATGTACATAATGAAGCTGTGCTGATCCTTCACACAAGGGTCTGAAGACCCTTCACACAAGAAGCTGTGTGACCCCTAAGTGCATATCATCTTACATTGCAGGAAAAGTGGCCCCTGAGCCTCCAAATACAGGCTGGAGATACAATGGAGGGACAAGAAATGGAGAAATGCTAAGGCAAGGTTCCTGGGAGAGAGACATCCTGCCCCTGCTCCTTTTCTCAAAAGCAGAGGGTTGCTGGGATAAACGCAAAGGCTGGATTTTTCCTGACCCTTGGGTTTTTCCTGACCCTTCAGTTGGGTTTTTCCTGACCCTTCATATTCATCTAATTCCATGGCAGGAAATTTTTCTCATGAATGACTTCAATCCCTCTGCTGCCTCAGAGTCTCATTCCCCCAGAGCATTCAGCACCACACCTGTGCAGTCACCCACCTGCCCCATCTTACCTCATTCACTCACGTACTCATAAGCTGTTACTGCACAGCTGTGCTGGGTGCTGAGCCACCCATCCCTGAGCCAAGATGCTCACAATCCAAGGAGGCAGACATGTCAAGACACAATTCCAGGCCAGCATGACAATAGTCCCTGAGTGCTAGCCTGGTCTCAGCTGCACCCTCCTCCAAATACTGTACCTAAATCCAAGCCTCCGTGATGTTCCAAAGAGGGGGCTGACTGGGAGGCTAGGGCCTTGGTGTCTAGTCCCAGCCCTGGTATTGAGACTCTGGGCAATGTCTGGTCCTTTCCTGGGCCTCCATTTCTCATCTGTACAATGGGCGTAATAGGAATGTGTATTACTGAGTATTTAAAATTGCCTAGGCACTGTGCTGTGTGCTTTCGTGGATAACGTCATGTGGTTCTTTGCTTACTATTTAATGAATTCATCCAGGTAAAGCATTTAGTCAGTACATTCCTGCTCTGTAGTAGGCACTCAATAATATCTCCCCTATTTTACAGACCAAGAAACTGAGGCACTGGTTAAATAATTTGCCTAAGGTAACAGAGCCAGTTAGAGGCAGAGCAGGGATTTGAACCGGGTCCCATACCCACAGGAGTTCACTGCTCCACCTGCCAAGGCCTGGGGGCCTCTGGAAGGGCTCTCAGGCCCAGGTGGTGCCTGGCTGGCTTCTAAAGGACTGTGCACCATCAACATGTTCTTCTGCACCAGCCGGTGCAGCCCAGGTCTCTCCCTGGAGGAGCCTCAGCTTTAGATGCTGATGCCCAGCATGAGGGTGGGAGGTAAGAGGACTCTGGAGAGAGGGAGATGTTGTCATAACAACCAGCCTGATGCTGCTGCCCCGACAAATCCCCCAGGCTTCACTACAGCCTGGGGGCCTGAGAAGGCAGACATTGTCCCCCTTTGTCATTTTGGGAAACTGAGGAAAAAGGGGAGGAGGAACCGGCTGGTCTCAGGCTTCCTAAGATTCAGAATGCACTGCTGCTGATTACATTGCCTTCATTTCCCCACTGGGCCCCTTGGCTCTGAGTCCTCAGCTCCTAGCACAGGGCCTGGCCCAGAGGAAGAGATCAGTGAAAGTTTGTTGACTGACTGACTGACTGAATGCTCGCTGGCCTTCTATGTCCTGTACTCTGCTCGCCTGCCCCCACACTATGGCCTCAAGCGTGATCAAACACAGATCTGAACTTGTTACTCCCTTGCTGAAAACCCATCCATCGCTTCCTACTGCTCTCCAGAAAGTCCCCATTCTTGGCCTGGCATTCAAGGCCCCTCTTTTTCTGGGCCCTGCCTTCCCTTCATGAACCCTTGTGCTTCCGCTCCAACAGAAATACTGTGTGTGCATGCTTGCACATGTGTGTTCCTCCAAACCTCTGCTTAGGCCATTTCCTCCTGCCTGGAAAGCTCTTCCCTCCCAAGTCCTAGTTTACCCATTCATTCTTGAATGTCTGGCACAAATGCCACTTCCCATGAAGCCTTCTGGGACCCACCCCCACCCAGGGGGGATGTGTCTCTTTTCATCCTTGTATGTACTTGTAGCGACCAGTGGTCTTACCTATCAGCACCTCTGGAATTCCTGTGAGTTATTTCCTTTTGCATCTCCCCTGCACAGAGATCTGGAAGCCAGAATGGTTCACCTCTGTGCCCTGGGCCCAGGCTGGCAATGAAAGCTTTATTTTTATTTTTTGAGATGGAGTTTCACTCTTGTTGCCCAGGCTGGAGTGCAATGGCATGATCTCGGCTTACTGCAACCTCTGCCTCCCGGGTTCAAGTGATTCTCTTCTCTCAGCCTCCTGAGTAGCTGGGAGTACAGGCACACACCCTGACGCCTGGCTAATTTTTTGTATTTTTAGTAGAGATGGGTTTCACCATATTGGTCAGGCTGGTCTGAACTCCTGACCTCAGGTCATTTGCCTGCCTCGGCCTCCCAAAGTGTTGGGATTACAAGCGTGAGCCACCGCGCCCGGCTGATGAAAGCTTATTGAGAGAATAATGTTCTACATCTGCCAACAGAGAGAGACAGAGAGAAGAGAGCTAGAGAGTGAGAGCTTGCAGAGGTGGAGAGTATGACAGGCCCACAGAGACAGGGCAGGCAGGGCCCTGAGGGGCAGAAATTGCCACCAGAGGCCTGACTCACCTGGCTTTTGTCCAGAGCATCCTGGACCACCTGGCTTGAGCAGCCTGCGTGGCAGGGTGTGATGTATTCCACACGAGTGCTGGGGTCGCAGACAGGGTTAAAGCCGTCCGATGGGCAGGAGCAGACCTCCATGCAGCTTGGAAACAGCTCCAGCCCAGGCTGGGCACTGGTGGGAGAGAAGGTCAGTAGGGTTGGCCTGGCTTCCCTCCCTTAGGCCACTAGCGGGGACCTCCTCAGCCCTGTAGCTGAGAGCAATGGCCAGAGATTTCAGCTCCACATGGAGGATTTTCACCATCAGGGCTGCCCGATGATGGTGTGATAGTGAGCTCCTTGCAATGAAGGTGTGCAAGTATGGAGACAGGCCCCCTAGATCCTACGAGCCTTTGAGCTTCTTCAAACATCTCTGCACCTCAGTGACCCTTCTACAGGGTATACAAGATAAATTCCTCCCAGAAGTTAGTGTCGGATGAAGAGTATCTTTTCCTCAATGAGCTTCCTTTCTCCGAAAATCAATGATTGCTTCCTTTCTCAGAAAATCAGAGCTATGAGTGTGGGACCCGATCAGGAGAACTGACCACCCGTGGGATCTCCAGCCTGTTCCTGCCTCTCTGGGCTTCAGTTTCTCTGCCTGTCATGGCCATCCTGCAGTCTCACTCCCACCACCCTGTTCACTGTGTCCAGGAAACATTTTAGTCTCACCTGCCTCCCTCCGAGGGCCTGCCCCCAAATCCCCGGGGTGCCCCAGCTCCAGGTGGCCAGGGCAAGGTGAAGGTGGGCAGGGGCAGGAGGTCAGAGGGAGGCTTAGTCTGAGGGGGAGGTCACCCTGGGAGGAGGGCAGGGAGGTGGCCCCTGGGACTTAGAGTGTCACCTGGCTTCACACTAGGGGGAAGCACAGCTAACCTGCCAGGGAGAGAGAGGCTCAGAGAGGCTGTGCCTTTCAGGGTCACACAGGGGTCCAGTGGCCAGGCTGCGGAGAAGGCCAGAGGTGAAAGCTGGAGGTCCCTGTCTTGGGCTCGGGGTGGGTGTGGGGCAGAGGCCAGGCTGATCAGTGAGGCTGGGACTGGAGCTTAGTGAAATCTCAGTTCCATGGAGAAGAGGGTGAGCAGGAGCTGGAGACAGTCTCTAGCCAGGGTGTGGAGTGGGGAAGTGGGGCATGGGGCAAAGTGAGCTCCTCTCCCTCCCTGGGGTGAGGGGGCACTCCATCTGAGAGGGAAGGAAGATCATCAAACACAAAATATTTCCTTTTCCTCCTCTGCCAGACAGTGCTGGTGTGTGTCTGACAACGTCTTGGCACATCTCCCTCGGGGTGGGGGTGGGAGTGGGAAGGCTGGCACTGTCTGCACTGAGGGCCCATCAGGAGGCGGTGCCAGGGGACTCTGCCAAGGGAGAGGCACCTCCCAGAACCCTCTGCCAGCAGCTGGAAGGCTGAGCAGATAAGAGTTAGGGGGCCCTTCCTCTGCTCGTCACTCTCATTGACCACCTGGAGCTGATTGCTTCTGTGGGGACAGTCCTGGCTCCAGGCTCTACCCTGTTCCAGCTGTGGGGTAACTTCACCTCTCTGAGCCTTGCTGTACTCATCTGTGAAAAGGGGCCAATAAGAGGACCCATTACAGAGATCCTGTGGGGGTTCAATGAGATGTAATAGGGGAAGACGCTGAGCGAAGGGAGACCTTCGGTTCTTGCAGCTGTTGGGACCTGTGGCTGTGCAGGAATAGGGAAAGTTCTTCTTGCCTAGCTCAGTTGGTCCCAAATGGTCTCTTCAGTGAATTAGAACCCAGAGCTTAGTGAATAAACTGCAAGAATTTAGGTGAGAACACAGGTGACATGAGATGTCAAAGCTAAGGTGTGAAAGGGAGAAGAAAAGAGAGATGGGGCGTGTGGGATGAGCTGACTTTTTCTCCCACGCACTGTTGAACACATTGTGATAAAATATCCATTGACTTTTTACTCTAAAAATCATTTGTTTGAGGACCTGGCTCCCTTCTCAGACCAGGGACTTCCTGAGGACGTGGCTAAAGCCCCCGCTGCAGTGCCTAGAACAGGGCTCTGCACACAGGAGGCCCCAGTCTAGAGAGCGGAGTTGCCTCCCTGTTTGAGAAAAGAGGGGCAGAGAATGAAAGGGGGAGGAGGGAAGGGAGATGGAGGAGAGATCAGCGAGGGTGGGAGCTGGGACAGATGGGGAGGGGCTGGGTGCTCCTTGGCCCTGAGCTGAGCCCCCGACAGCCATGCAGGAGGACCCCCGGTGATGAAAGCTGGCACCTGGGTGGAGGCAGAAGATGCCAAGGAAGAGGCGGGGACAGAAAAAGTTGGGAAATTCTAGCTGAGTGTTGGGCCAACTTAAGCCTGGAGCAGTTTCCAGGAAAAATGAAATCATTCTGGAGAAGAGGCAGGAATGTGATTTCCAACATCCTCTCCAAGAAGGCTCCCAAGGGTAAAGGTGTGATGGAGAATTGTGGAGATAGAAATCGAGAGACTTCCTCCCAGAGGGTGGAGGCAGGTGCTGCCTCACAGATGGGGAAAAAGAATTCTGTCATTTTAGAGTAGTGGAAAAACAGAATTTCAGCTCCCAAGCTCTAAAACCCAAAATATCAGAGGTCTGCTGTCCAATCTTTTCCCAGTGCCTGAGTCTCCTCTGCAGCCTCTCTGATAGGGGCCATCCAGTCCCTTGCTCACTCTCTCATCTCCTCTCGTCCTGGGATGGAGAGCATGCTCCCTTCTGGGCAGGCCATTCCTCTGGCTGAGCTGGGTCCTGGCTCCTGTGATGCGGCCTCTGTCCCATCTCTGTTGGGCCCACAGGGCTTAGTCACTATGGAGATGCCATCCCGTGGGTGGCTCTGCCCTGTCTCAGCCTCCACACCCTCCCGGACTTGAGAGTTTCTGCCCCTGAAGTCTCATCCATGCCCCTTCCAGTGGTGCCTGACACCTACCCTGGAGCCTTCTGGAGCACCCCACTGCTTGACTTCAATCTCCAAAGGGCTGTTAAGCAGAGGTGAGGAGGCAAGATTTGAGGCAGCGGGCGCCCCACCATCCTGGCCTCTGCCCAGGGCCCCTGTCCTCCCTGTCCTGTCCTCCCAGGCTTGCCTTCATGTGCCCACGCACACACTCACCTGGTCTGGTGGGTGATGCCCGCAATCTGGTGACTGGGGCAGCCGATAAAGAAGAGCGGCAGGCTGAAGAAGAGGCATAGCAGCATCCCCAGCAGGCAAAGGGCACCGCATCCCACGGGGCCCAGGCGGAGGCGCTTGACCAGGACGCCACCCACCACGATGCCCACGATGACCGAAGGGAAGGAGAGGCAGCCTATGAGCAGGTTGGCGTAGGAGGCTGTGATGGAAAACTGGCGCTCCAGGAACTTGGGCAGGAAGGTGGCCATGCCGGCAGCCATGGATGACAAGCACACCTGGGACAGGACCACCAGCAGGAAGATAGGGTGGCGTAGGGTCTGCAGCAGCACCCTGGGGAAGACTGTGGGGGTGAGTGCAGAGGAGGTCAGGGAAGGCAGGGCAGCCAAGCCGTCCAGCAAAGACTGCCCTCCTGCCCTGCTCAGTTCAAGCAGTTCCATTCCTTTCCAACCTGTCCCATTCCACTTAAATCTACTGCAATCAATTTTATCCCACTTGATTCCAGTCCATTTATTCTAGTCCTTTTTTATTTTATTTATTTATTTATTTGTTTGTTTTGAGACAGAGTCTCTCTCTGTTGCCCAGGCTGGAGTGCAATGGTGCAATCTCAGCTCACTGCAACCTCTGCCTCCTGGGTTCAAGTGATTCTTGTGCCTCAGCCTCCCGAGTAGCTGAAACTACAGGCATGTACCACCATGCCTGGCTAATTTTTGTATTTTTTAGTAGAGATGGGTTTTGCCGTGTTGGCTAAGCTGGTCTCAAACCCTAGCCCTCAAGTAATCCACCCTCCTTGGCCTCCCAAAGTGCTAGGATTACAGACGTGAGCCACCACACCTGGCCCTTGTTCTAGTTCATTTTTGAAATTCTGTTTCATTTCGTTCCATTGAGTTAGACTTTATCTTATTTGATATGGTTTTTTTTTTTTTTTTGATTCAATTCTATTCAGTTCCATATAGTTCTGGTCCATGCCATCCTGTTTGATTCAATTTCATCCATCCCATCCCATGTCATTTCATTTTTTCTATTCTACGTATTCATTCCTCTCCCCTGCCCCACACAGTTCTTTCCATCCTGTCCTGCTACAGCTTTTTCCAAGCCACCCGGGCCTCCATCCTCCCTTGCGTCCCAAACACAGGTCTCAATTCCTTGCCCTGACCTACCCATCCCTAGCTTGTATTTCTCCATAGCCCTCTACCTAATGTACTATATTTTCACTCATCTAGCTGTTTTATTGTCACCCTACCAGAATATAAGCTTTCTTTAAAAAGATCAGGGGGTTTTGTTTGTTGTGTTGATTACTAAATCTCCAGAGCCTGGGATATAGGAGGCACCTGAATTCATGGGATGAAGGAAGGAATGAATGGATATATGGACTAATATGTAGTCAAATGTCAATATGTCTAGGGCAGAATCAAAGACCTCCAGAGAAGGTGAAATCTGAGTCGGCTTGGTGCTGGGAGACTTCCTGGAGGCGGGACAGAGCTAGGGCCTAAAGAATTGGTGGGGCGGGGATCTGGGGAGGTGAAGCAAGGAGGAAAAGAATTGAGTAGGGACCCAGGAGGGGCAAATGCTTGGAGGTAGGAAAAGAAGTCAGTGTTCTGGCAAAAAATTACCTCCCCAGTCTCCTGCTAGCTCCTAAAATGGTGCCTCATTCACTGGTGCCCCCATTGCAAGTCTGCTAAACTGAAGGGCACAAAAGGGTGGGAAAGTCCTTTCCTCTCTGGGCTCCAGCAGCCAGGTGATGCTCATTGGCCGGGGCAACCCAGGTGAAAGTGTCAAGGACACTTTCTGTTCAACACGTGAAATCCTCTCTCCACTAACATGTGTTTCTGTCTGCAGTAGGCAAGACTGAAGTCAAATATAAGATATGGAGGGAGAGGAGCAAACCACTTGCCAGACCAGGCTGGTGGGGCCATGGGGGTTCTCTGGACCAGGTGGGGGCTCCTTCTGTTCCTGCAGCAGCAGGACCAGGGCCTCTGTCATTGGAAGATTTCTGTCTGTCCTCAGAGCAGGGCCAAGTCAGCTGGTTCCCTGGCCCCCTTGGGCCAGGCTAGGATCTGTTTCCTTGGGAGGCAGAAAATAAAAGACACAAACAGTTCGGGCGGGGTGGGTGGGGACTGTGGAATTCCCCCTTTTTTCTGTGCCAGGTCTGCCTCCTGTCCCTGGTTCCTTGCTGCACACCACGCATTTAACCAGCGTTAGAGTGAAGAGGTGTGAGGCTCGCTCTGACCCCAGGTAGCTGCTCAGCCTTCTTGCCATGAGCTGCTCTGGCCAGGGCGTCTGAGGCCTTATCTCGAGCCATGAATTTCAGTCACGCATGGCCCAGGTTGTACAGGTGCCCCTACTGCATGGTAGAGTCCAGAGAGGGACAGGGGCTCGCCCAAGTTCATCCAGAGGCCAGTGTAAGGCCAGGAGTTTCCTAGGGTCTCCTGACTCCTAGTACAAGGTCCATCCTCCCTTCTATCCTCCCTCCCCCATTCCTGTGCCTCTCTGGCTGCCTGACTCCAGAGGGCTCCATTTCATGGATTGCTTCCAGTCCATTCTCCTGCACTGATCACTGCAGTGTGCTTTATAGCCATCCTCCATCTCTCCTCAGCATCCACAACCTGGCTCCGGAATAGGTGGAAAATTCCTGGAGGGCAGAGGCTATGCCTTTCACTAAGATAGGGCTACCTGCAGGGGAATCCCAGGGCCCATCTCCAGCTCTGAGGCAGATCTTTTCCATGAGACAGGGCTTCCCTTAGCACAGCGCAGTGTCTCCCCCATCAGACAAGTCAGGGCCTCCCTCAAGTCAGTGACTCTGTCTTCTTCATCAGCCAGGAGCCTCACCCAGCTAGACGCCAGGGATCCTCTGTCAAACAGAACAGGTTCTCCCTCAATCTAGGGACTATGCTTCTTCCAATTAGTTAGGGGCTTCCCTTAACTCAAGGGCAATGTCTCCCCCCTTAGACAGGAACCTCCTCTACTTCAAGGACTACGTCTCCCTCATCAGACAGGGGCGTTCTCCATCACAGAGGTCAGGTCTCTTCCATTAGCCAAGGTAGGGTCTCGCTCCATTTAGGGACCACGTATCCTCCATCAAAGAGATTGTATCTTTTGCATTAGACAGGGGCTTCCCCTAGCTCAGAGACTGCCTCCCTCATCTGACAGGGGCCTTTCCTAGCTCAGGAATTATCTTTCCCCAAGAGTATAGGGCACCTCCAGCTGAAGGACCATAGTTCTCCTCCCTTGGCCTTCCTTTTGGCACCAGGTGGTCAAGGCCAGACCCTAGAGTCAGACTGGCCCCTGGAGCTCAGCAGAAGCCAGGCTGGCTCACTGGCCACAGGGCCTGAGGCACCCCTGCCCTGATTCCCTGCAGGCTCATGTAGAAGCTGAAACTACCAGAGACAATCTGGCCTAGAACACTTGCTCTAGGTTCCAATTTCAGCAGCTTCCCTCCGGGCAGAAGCCCAAGCAGTGATTAATAAGCAATTCAGCAGCACAGCGTTCTGGGGCCTAATAGCATCTGGGGGTGGCCTGAGGCTAGGGAGTCCCAGCCCCTGCCTCTAGGCCCAGCACCATGCATGGAGTCCAAGCCCTCTCTTTCCCTGAGAATGCCGAAAAAACTGGGGGCTAGATTACCGATATCCCAACATCAAGTCTTTTTTTTTTTCAGACAGGGTTTCTCTCAGTCACCCAGGCTGGAGCGCAGTGGTGAGATCACAGCTCGTTGCAGCCTCAAACTCCCAGGCTCAAGCGATCCTCCCACCTCAGCCTCCCCAGTAGTTTGGACCACAGGCATGCACCACCAAGCCTGGCTAATTCTTTAATTTTTTTTTTTGTTTTTTTTTTGTAGAGGCAGGGTCTCCCTATGTTGTCCAGGTTGATCTCAAACTCCTGGGCTCAAGAGGTCCTCCTGCCTCGGTCTCCCAAAGTGTTGGGTTTACAGGTGTGAGCCACCATGTCCTGCCCCAACGTCAAATCTTAGGAAGTTCTTCCCAAGAATAGGCCTAATTCCTTCCTGTTGCAGAAATCCTCAGTAAGGAATGAAGCAACCCCTGTGGATAGTACCCTCATAAACCACAGGCAGCTCAGTTTACTATCCTAGGGCATGGTCAGAACAACAGTGGAACAAGAGTAATAATTGAAATAATTGTACCTTATATATGAGTGCAGTTTTTTTTAATAGCATAAAGAGGCTTTCCATTTTTCATCTCATTTGATTCTCATGATAGCCCTTGAGACAGGCAGAACAAGGATTATTGACCCAATCTTCCAGATGAGGAAACTCAATTTAGAAAAGGAAACTAACTTCTTTAAGATTGTACACTGGCCACTGTTACGGGCAGGACTCAAATCCAAGTCTTCTGACCTGCCATCCGGAGCTCTGTAAGAGCTGGGCACACGGCAGGCACTCACTCAATGCTCCTGGGGTCATGCTCTTGAGAAAGAATGGCCTGGTCATAATGCGTACTCTGGTTACTGATAGACTGAGTTCATGGTCTCAGGATAATAGCCTCATGGACCTTAGATCATTGAGTCTCCTCCTCGCTATATAGATGGGGAAGCAGAGGCCCAGAAGAGAGCAGGGATCAGGGACAAAAGCCCAGGTTCTGGATTTTATCCCAGAGCTCTCTCTGCCCATGCCACTGCCTGGGAATTTCACAATTTCCTGATGGCCTCCCATTTGCAGGCTCAGTGGTGGGTGGGAGGGGAGGAAGGGTCAT
Organism: Mandrillus leucophaeus; assembly: GCF_000951045.1. Taxonomy (NCBI): domain Eukaryota; kingdom Metazoa; phylum Chordata; class Mammalia; order Primates; family Cercopithecidae; genus Mandrillus; species Mandrillus leucophaeus. The sequence goes on from NW_012107297.1 coordinate 1,130,757, forward strand.
AGAGGAAGGGTCATAGAAGGCCTGACCTTCAGGAGCACAGGCTCAGACCTGAACTCATCTAGAAGCCCTGAAGGTTCTGAGAGCCAAAGAGGGAGGGAAGTGGCCTTGCTGGCCCACGCCTGGCCCATAGGGGAGATTTTGAAAGCAATAAAAAATGATGGTCCAGGCAGAGAGGATTGCATGTGCAAAGACTCACAAGAAGTAGATGGTGCTCACACGGGGTCTGCAGGTAGAGAAGATGAATCAAGAAAGGCGGGAAGGACTGGATCCCGTACAGCCTCGAGGGCCCCTCTGGCCCTGGCTCCCCATAACCTGGTCTAAGCTGACTTACCTTTAATGAACTGGATCACAGTCAGGTTTGGTGCAATCTGGACTAGGCCATCCTGCTTCTTTGTGGACTCCCCAGGGCTCTGCTTAGAGGGAGAGTCCTTGTCCTGAAGGAGACATAAAACCAAGGACAGTCTGCTGGATACCAGCGATCCCATTCAGAGTGGGCTGTGGGCTGGGGAGGAGAGCTCTTGGAGAGGAGAGGGTGAGGGCCCTGTCATATCTTCAGGAGCAACTGAGGCCTGCAGTGTTCCATTTGTTCTTGGCCCTACAGGTACCCAACAAGTGGTTTTGAAAGAATGAATGAAATTCTTGTGGTTAAACTTCATCATCACCAGTATCCACATGGGTTAGTTGTCATGACCACTATTAACATCATAATAATCACCAACATTTTTAGGAAAATCACCACCATAATCATCGTCATCATTTTTATTCCTTTCGGCTTAAATATCACCCTCATTCACATCACCCATATCATTGTGACTAAATGACAAATTTAGTCATGACATTACCATCACAATATGATGATTGCTATTGTTATCTCTGTCGTGATCACCACCACCAGCACAATCATCATTATCACTGTCACCTGAACCTCCAGAATCACCACCACCATGATGATAATCAGAATCATCAACGTCATTATCACTGTCTCTATCATCATCATCACTACCATTGTCTTCACTGAGATCAGTATCACCAGCCTCATCTTCATCGCCACTTCCATCATCACCACCAATGCTAACCAAAACACCAACACACCAGTCCCGTCAATCTTCACTCCCACTGTCACTGCTCCTCTTGGATGAATCAGGTCATACCCAGAGGATGGGCTCAGCTTTGGGTCCAAGCTGTGAAGATGCCCATGGACACCCTGGAGTATGTCCCTCCACCTGGGCGGGGACCGCCTATGTGCAACTTTTGAAAAAGAGGGGACAAGAATATTGTGTGTGTGCAGGGAGGGGGCACAATCACCATCTTCTGATTGTCAGAAATAAGAAAGGAAATAATGATAAATAACGGTTAATGCCTACTAAGCACTTACTATATGCTGGGCACTGTTCTAATGACTAATGCGTAACTTACTGAAACCTCACAACCTCCTGAAGTATATACGTCCCTACCAACAACTTGGAGAAGGAAATAACCGTCAAAAATCATTTTTAAGAAATGAAGTAGATACCATAATCATCCCTTTTTGTCATGTAATAAAACTGAGACACAGAGAGAAAATAACTTGTTTCAAGCCACACAGATAATAAGTGGTCCAGCTAGGATTTGAATCCAGACATCTTGGCTCCAGAGTCTGAGCACTTCACTGGTATACTCTGCAGGAAGGGGGCAACCAATGCCAAGGGCACAGAGTACTCTGCCTACATTTCTCTAACAAAACTCTGTGAGGCAGGTACTATTACTGTGCACATATTTTAGATGAGGAAACTAAATCTTGGAGAAGTTGCTATGGGCACAGGGTCATTTGAATATAAGTGAGCAAGTGGAGGGCAATTTAGTTACATTTTTCTATGTAGGCTGAGGTCAGAATTAAAAGCGAAAAATTCCCTGGAAGAAAACTTATGCTGAGGCCGGGTGTGATGGTTCACAGCTGTAGTCCCAGCACTTTGGGAGCCTGAGGTGGGAGGATTGCTTAAGCTCAGGAATTCAAGACCAGCCTGGGCAGCATGGCGAAACCTCGTCTCTAATAAAAATAAATCAGTCAGGCGTAGTGGCTCACACCTGTAATCCCAGCACTGTGGGAGGGTGAGGCGAGTGGATCACCTGAGGTCAGGAGTTCAAGGCCAGCCTGGCCAACATGACAAAACCCTGTCTCTACTAAAAATACAAAAATTAGCCAGGCATGGTGGCGCGTGCCTGTAATCCCAGGTACTAGGGGGACTGAGGCAGGAGGATTGCTTGAACCTGGGAGGCAGAGGTTGCAGTGAGCTGAGGTTGTGCCACTGCACTCCAGCATGGGCAACAGAGCAAGACTCCATCACAGAAAAAAAAAAATTAGCCAGGTATGGTGGCATACACTGGTAGTCCCAGCTACTCAAGAGGATGAGGAGGGAGGATCATTTGAGCCAGGGAGATGGAGATTGTGTCAGAGGTGTTAGAATCAGAACGATTCCATGTTGACCGAGGGTTAGGAAAAATGAGGCTGGGACTTGCTGGGCTACATTCCCAGAAAGTCAGGGCATTCCTAGCCTCTAGATGTTGATGGTTAAAGGAACAGATTGAAAATGTTTACTAAATAGACCCAGACTTAGGAGTGTCCTGATGTCCCGATGTCCTGAGAGCAGAAGCATTCCTAATTTTGCTTTAAAGATAATAATATCGATTCTTGCAAAATATAGTAATTAAGAAAATCCTTGATCACAAACCCTTGTAGCAGAGCACATCTCCCCATGATCTTTTTTCATCCTATATAAACATATATTGTACCTAGGGTGGATGCGTTCCTCCTCTTACCTTTGGGAACACCCTGCTCTGCCTATGGAGTAGCCATTCTTTATCCCTTTACTTTCTTAATAAACTTGCTCTCACTTTATAGACTTGCCCTGAATTCTTTCTTGCATGAGAGTCAAGAACCCTCTTTTGGGGTCTGGATCTGGACCCTTTCTAGTAACAGTTGCAGTGAGCTGAGATCGTGCCATTGCACTCCAGCGTGGGCGATAAGAGCGTTTCAAAAAAAAGACTTACACGCAGTGTGGACAGTAGTTTAGAAGAGGCTGCCCTGGAAGGAAGCAAGCTCCCTGTAACTAGGAGTGTGCAGGCCAAGGCTTCCCCAAGTCCAGGGCCAGGATGCCATGGGCCATAGGGAAGGAACTGTTGGGTTGGAGAGCGCTCATTTGGACTTCCTGGTTCTGCCTCCTCTTCCCATGTTGCCTGTGAGGTTCCTACAGGACTTACACTCTGGTTGGGTCTGACACTTTCTCTTTCTTCTCCCATCTCGTTTTCTCTGAGATCATCATGAGGCAAATTCTGGATTTCCCCACATTTCAGAAGCTTCATGTCAGCCACCACCTCTGGGGGGATCCCCTGTTCCATGCCTCCCCCACCTGGCTTCCTGATGTGGCTGGTTCAAGACTAGTCTGTCCCAGCAGGACAATTCATTCAAATATTAATTCATGTGTTTGTTCCCTTGGGCTTTTTTCCCTTTCTTCTCTCTGCTTTCATTCCAGCAGGGAGCAGGCTCTGGGGTTCCTGTCCTCAGGGGATGTCTGTGACATGTCAGAAAGCAGTAATAGGTTGCAAAGATTTCCCTTCCTGTCTTTTGCTTCCAGAGTTTGAGTCCCTTGAGGAGATTCTGCTGGGTGTTGTGGTGGGTGTGAGCAGAGAGGGAGGCTCTGAGGATGAGGGGAAAAGAATACCATCTTCCCTAAAATAAAGCCTGGAAAAGAGGAAGGGGCAGAGACAGAGCAGTCTGTGGGTTCCATGAGCAGCAAGGTGCCACGTACCCTCTGAGACAGGGCCCACGGAAGCAATTCACCTCCAAGGGGCAGGATGCACGGTGACCTAGGGAGGCTGGGCTCCCATGTTCCCAGCCTCACCAAGACCTCTTCTCCAAGCATGGTAAGGGAACCACATGGGCCAGGATGGCAAGTGGGCATCACCATAGTGACCACAGTGGGCTGATGCTGATGTCTGCTGAGCGGGGGGCGCCCTGGTGCTTGGGCACTGTGTAAGACACAGGACCTTTGCTTCACCTTGGTCAGAGAGCTCTGAGAAAGGCTGAGATTGAATTTCTTGATGATCTGGCAGGATGGGCATTCACAGTAGAAATTAAGTTGATTTTTAAATAAAATAAAGAATGTCTATTTTATACATGCTTTAGGTCTGAGGCAAACCTTATTTGACAACTTTCTCCCCTGTGGACCCTGAGCTCTGCAAGAGCAGGATTCACGTTTATCTTGTTTTCTGTTCAAACTCTTGTGCCTAGCAAGGGCCTAGGGTGAAATAGTGGTTCAATTGAAAGAGGAGTGCAAGAGATGGTTCTAACCAGCAGTGGGTGTAGCCAATGCCAGGCTTTTGGGGGAAAAAAATGAAAGCAAGAGGAGATGCCATCATGCTCCCAGGGAGTTCTTGAACTGCTGATGGTTCCGAGACAGGCCAAGGGTCCACAGAGCACACCAGGGCTAGCAGAACTACCATTCCAGGACATGCCAGGCCACTGGTATATGGGCTGGTAGCTATGCATACATGAGCCTGCTCCATCTTCACTGGGACCTGCCAGCCATTCCTACACTCCTTTACACATGAGCAAACAAGCTCTGAAGGTAGGCAACTTGTTCAGCATCACATAACTAGAGAGTGGCAGGACTCAGATCCGAGCTCAAGCTTGCCTGAGTAGAAAACTCATGCTTTGATTGGGCTCGCATCTATAATCCCAGCACTTTGGGAGGCCAAGGTAGGAGGATTGCTTGAGGCCAGGAGTTTGAGACCGGCCTGGGCAATATAGCAAGACTTCATTTCTACAAAAATGTTAAAATTAGCTGGGCATGGTGGCGTGCACCTGTGGTCCCAGCTACTCAAGAGCCTGAGGTGGAAGCATCACTTGAGCCCAGGAGTCCGAAGCTACAGTAAGCTATGATGGCACCGCTGCACTCTAGCCTAGGTGACAGAGCAACACCTTGACTCAAAAAAAACCTCATACTTTTATCCACTAAGCCCCCTGAGTCAGACAGCCCTGATAAAGGACTGGAAGAATGTTTGTGGTGTGATTTGAAGGAACCTGAAATCCTACCTTTTCTTATTTTTTTGAGTAAGGCAGCCTGCGTGGATTATTCATTTATACCTTAGAGCTGCACTGCCTCATACAGCAGCTACCTGTCACGTATGGCTCTAAGCAACTGAAATGTGGCCAGTCCAAATTGAAATGTGCTGTAGGCATAAAATACACATTGCATTTTGAAGACTTAGTATGAAAAAAGGAAAATGTTTCATCATTAATTTTTTACTATTATATGTTAAAATGAGAATATTTTAGATATAGTGGTTTAAATAATATGTATTATTAAAATTAATTTCTTTTACTTTTGCATGTGGACAAAAAAATTAGAATTACATATGTGGTTCATGTAACATTTCTTTTGGACATGCTGCCTTAAAGAGATTCAGTGAATCCTTGCTCCTTTCTGAGTCCCGTCTGAGCTCTGGGAGAGTGGTCTGGGAGGGGCGCCACAGTGATGGGAGGGTCCTGGATAGCTGAGAGAGAGTGCTGGAGTGAGTGCTGCCCCAGGAAACAGGAGGACAGGCTGGGGACAGACTGATCACTTCCCAACATTTTTTATCAGGAAGGGGCAGGGTAAGCAGAATCTTCTGAGTTCCTTGCCTGGGTTCCCTATTCTCATAAAGAGTAAAAACAACCACAATGTCGTCTGCTCCCATGTGTACATTCCTATTTGGTCTACACTGCACTTTTTTTTTTTTTTTTTTTTGAGGCAGAGCCTTGTTGTGTCTCCCAGACTAGAGTGCAGTGGTGTAATCTCAGCTCACTGCAACCTCCGCCTCCCAGGTTCAAGCAATTCTCCTGTCTCAGCCTCCCGAGTAGCTGAGACTACAAGCACACGCCACCACACCTGGCTGATTTTGTATTTTTAGTAGAGACGGGGTTTCACCATGTTGGCCAGGCTGGTCTTGAACCCCTGACCTCAGGTGATCTGCCCACTTTGGCATCCCAAAGTGCTGGGATTACAGGGGTGAACCACTGCGCCCAGCTACACTGCACTTTCTTTTTTTTTTTTTTTTTGAGACAGAGTCTCGCTCTGTCGCCTGGGCTGGAGTGCAGTGGCCAGATGTCAGCTCACTGCAAGCTCCGCCTCCCGGGTTTACGCCATTCTCCTGCCTCAGCCTCCCGAGTAGCTGGGATTACAGGCGCCCGCCAACTCACCCAGCTAGTTTTTTGTATTTTTTTAGTAGAGACGGTATTTCAACGTGTTAGCCAGGATGGTCTCGATCTCCTGACCTCGTGATCCACCCGTCTCGGCCTCCCAAAGTGCTGGGGTTACAGGCTTGAGCCACCGCGCCCGGCCTACACTGCACTTTCTTATCCATCATGTCGTTTAATTCCCACAATGGTCTGTCTGGTGCAGGGATTATTATTGCACCTATTTTACAGAAGAGAAGACTGAGGCCCCAAAAGGGGAAGTGTCACCCAGGCAGTTATTGGCAGAGCAGGCTCTCAAACCAAACCCAGGTTCTCTAGTCTCCCTGTCTCAGTCCTGTCTCCTGCTGTGAAAGAGCATGGGGTTTGGAACAGGAGAGGAGTGACAGACCTTCAGGGCCTGGGTGGTCAGGGGCAGCATCCAGGGAGAAGTGAGCTCTGGGGTTTGGGTAGATAGAAAGGGAGAGCAGATTTGAAGCAGAGGCACGGTGGTGGAAGGAGCCTGTCTTGTGCAGGACGCAGTGGGGACACCAACCTGATTACAGCGGTGCTTGACTGGGGCAGGGGCTGGGGCCAAAAGACCGGCCAGAGCCAGACTTGGGTGGTTTGGAAGGCCAGGCTGAGATTTTGGCTATATTCTGTGGCTATTGGGAGCCCTAACTGTCCTTAGCTCCTGACCCTGTGTTCTCCACAGATTTCTGCTGCTTGCCCCCTCATCTGTTTTGAGGACAGCTGAGTAACAATGGGCTCCAGAAACAGGAAACGCCTCTGCTCAGTGCAGGGACTGCAGTGCGACCCATCTGGGCTGTGTTTGCCTGGGTCAGCAGCCCTGGATGGAGAAGGCTGCTGGAACTTCCCCTCTGGGGGCTCTTTGCTGATTGCTGCAAGCCTACTGGACACCATGTGCTGTGTGTGGCTTAGCCCATGGAAGGCCCTCCTGTCTGCTGGGCCCCCAGGGATCCAGGCACTATCTGTGGTGACAGCTGAGTTCCTGTTAAAAGAAGGCTTTGTCCAGGGGCTAGGTTCCCTGACCCACAGAGCCAATGTGGACTCTGGGGTGATATGGAACGCTCTGCCAGCCTCGGGTTCCTTCACATATCATCAAGGGAAGCACCACGGGGATGGGAGATCTGCTTAACTTCCTCCCATCCCATGAAAGAGAGTGTTTTTTCAGTAAGAGCTGAGTTTCCGTGAAGAATGAAACACGTTCCCAGCTTTCTTCTTTTCTTTTTTGAGGCAGAGTCTTGCTCTGTCACTCAGGCTGGAGTGGTGCAATGACACGATATCGGCCAACTGCAACCTCCGCCTCCCGGGTTCAAGCGATTCTCCTGCCTCAGCCTCCCAAGTAGCTGGGATTTCAGGTGCCCACCACCACGCCTGGCTAATTTTTTGCATTTTTAGTAGAGACGGAGTTTCGCCATGTTGGCCAGGCAGGTCTCGAACTTCTAACCTTAGGTTAGAAATCAGTATATTAAAGAGACAGAGAGCTGAATTTATTATACATTTAAAAATAACAAAGACACTTTGGGAGACTGAGGCAGGTGGATCATCTGAGGTCAGGAGTTCAAGGCCAGCCTGGCCAACATGGCGAAACCCCAACTCTACTAAAAATGCAAACATTAG
>NW_012107297.1:1139210-1140893 GCF_000951045.1 Mandrillus leucophaeus
CCAGCTACTTGGGAAGATGAGGCAGGAGAATTGCTTGAACCCGGGAGGTGGAGGTTGCAGTGGGCCAAGATTGCACCACTGCACTCCAGCCTGGGTGACAGAGTGAGACTCTGTTTCAAAAAAACAAAACAAACCAAACAAAACCAACAACTAAGAGAGTATAATTGGAACATTTGTAACACAAAGAAATGATACATTCTATTGATTGGTTATACATTGAAAAATAAATTTAAAAAATAAGAAATGATAAATTCTTTCTTGTTTCTTGAGGTGTTGGCTACCCCATTTACTCTGATATAACTATTACACATTGTACGCCAATTCAAAATATCTCACGTAGGCTGGGCGCAGTGGCTCATGCCTATAATCCCAGAACTTTGGGAGGCTGACGGGCGTGGATCACTTGAGGTCAGGAGTTGGGGATCAGCCTGGCCAACATGGTAAAACCCCATCTTTACTAAAAATACAAAAATTAGCTGGGTATGATGGCGGGGACTTGTAATCCCAGCTACTCAGAAGGCTGAGGCAGGAGAATCACTTGAACCCTGGAGGCAGAGGTTGCAGTGAGCCGAGACTGTGCCACTACACTCCAGCCTGGGTGACAGAGAGAGAGAGACTCTGTCTCAAAAAGCAAACAAACAAAGAAAACCAACCAACCAAACAAACAAACAACTCATGTACCTGATAAACATATACACCTACTATGCACCCATAAAAATTTGAAAACATTTTTAAAAAGAAAATGAAAAAACACAAATTTTCAAATAAAGGAATATATTTAAATCAAAGAAAAGAGAGAGAACTGCACTCCCACGCTTATTGCAGCACCATTCACAGTAGCCAAGATATGGATTCAACCAAAGACTCCATCAATGGGTGAGTGGATAAAGAAAATGTAGTATGTATACCCAATGGAATACTATTTGGCTTTAAAAAAGAAGGAAATCCTGTCATCGTGAAAACATGGATGAACCTAAGGACATCATGTTAAGTGAAATAAGCCAGGCACAGAAAAACAAATACTGCGTGATCTCAGGTGTGGAATATAAAAAAGTCAAACTCATAGAAGCAAAAAGCAGAAGGGTAGTTACCAGAGCAAGTTGTTAGTCAAAGGATACAAAATTTCAGTTAGACAGGAGAAATAAGTTCCGGCAATCTATTGTACATCATAATGAGTCCAGTTACTAACAATATATTGGATACTGGAAAATTGCTAAGAAAGTAGGTTTCAAGTATTCTCACCACACACACACAAAGATAAGGAAGTGAGGAAGGCATGTGTTAAACAGCTTGATTTATCCACTCCCCAATGCATACATAGATCAAAACATCATGTTCCACCATAAATACATACAATTTTTACTTGTCGGTTGAAAAACTAAATTTAAAAAATAAAAAAGTTAAAAACCATGTAAAAAGGAAAAGCATATAAGGTTAGAAAAAAGGCACTTTTTCTATTAGTTTTCCCCTTCAGAGCTGGCCTGCTCCGAGAAAGATGCCAAGAACAAGCGCTCCTGTTTACTGTGCCTGCGCTTTGGCACTGAACTGCCCACCTCACCGCTTTGCCTCACTTCATTCTTACAAAGACGCCGAGATACAGATGTTACGGTTATACCCATTTTACAGATTTCAGAATTAGTAAGTAGCAGAGCCTGGCTGGTATGGTGCGGCCACCATATTGCA
>NW_012107297.1:1140943-1149018 GCF_000951045.1 Mandrillus leucophaeus
GAATTGTGGCATTGGTCATACAGCCCTGTGACTATTATACTAAAAAACCATTGAATTATATACTTTTTAATTTTTATTATTTTTTTTTGAGATGGAGTTTCGCTCTTGTTGCCCAGGCTGGAGTTCAGTGGTGCGATCTTGGCTCACTGCAACCTCTGCCTCCTGAGTAGCTGGGATTAAGCGATCCTTCTGCTTTGCCTCCTGAGTAGCTGGGATTACAGGCACGCACCACCACACGCAGCTAATTTTTTGTATTTTTAGTAGAGATGGGGTTTCACCATGTCGGCCAGGCTGGTCTCAAACTCCTGACCTCAGTTGATCCACCTGCCTTGCCTCCCAAAGTGCTGGGATTACAGGCGTGAGCCACCACGCCTGGCCTGTACACTTTATTTTTCAGAGATAGGGTCTTGCTCTGTCACCTACAAGTGCAGTGGCAGGATCATAGCTCACTGCAGCCTCCAACTCCTGGGTTCACGTGATCCTCCCACCTCAGCCTCCCAAGTAGCTAGGACTATAGGCTTACTCCACCACACCTGGCTTATTTTTTAAATATTTACTTTTTTGGAGAGCTGGTCTCTCGTTATGTTACCCACGCTGGTCTCGAACTCCTGACCTCAAGCAATTCTTACTTTGGCTTCCCAAATCTCTGGGATGACTGGTGTGAGCCACTGTGTGTGGCCTGAATTGTACAGTTTAAATGAGTGAATTGTATGGTATGTGAATTACATATCAATAAAGCTATTAAAATGTTTTAAATAAGTAGGATAAGGAAATTGTCATACTTCTATATTAAAACACTTTTTTTTTTTTTTTTTTTTGAGATGGAATCTTGCTCTGTTGTCTAGGCTGAAGTGCAGTGGCGCAATCTCAGCTCACTGCAACCAGTGCCTCCCAGGTTCTAGCGATTCTCCTGCCTCAGCCTTCCAAGTAGCTGGGGCTACAGGTGCACGCCACCATACCCAGCTAATTTTTATATTTTTAGTAGAGACAGGTTTCACCACTTGGCCAGGCTGATCTCAAACTCCTGACCTCAAGTGATGTGCCCACCTCAGCCTCCTAAAGTGCTGAGATTACAGGTGTGAGCCACCACAGCCAGCCTCATTTGGAGTTCTGAGCTAAGGAATCTGGGAGTGGCCAACCCAGAGATTCATTTCTTATTTATGAAGGACATCTGAACCCCCCGCTCATCCCATGAAACGCAGGCTGTATGAAGGATCAAAGCCCTTTGTTTTGGGTTAAGTGAAGGTGGCCAGGTGGAGGGTGCCATATAATTTGCATGGTTTTTACAAATGGTAGTGATTCTCTGTCCAGCCCACCACCACTGGACCACCCTGTATGTAAGTTCCCTCAATAAACCCAATGTCTTGTTTGCTGACTCCGAGTCTTCTCTTCAGCCCCTTGAGCATGGTGCCATCCCTATTGAAGTCAACAGGCCTCCAGCATGACATGTGTCTAACCCCTGCCATGTCTAGCCCTGTCCCTGCCACTGCAGGATGCCTTAGACACCAAGGAAGCTCACATGGTGCCTCTTGGGCCTGATCAGCTACCTTTCATCTCTTCTTTAGCCTCAGTCTCCTCCTCTGACAAATGGCAGTATTGGACTAGCTCAGCTGGTTTTTAGGAACAGAACCCTTTTCTCAATTGAAATCTCATTCCTTAGATTTAGTCTTTAGACAGGTATGAAAACACACACTTCAGTCCGAGTAGTTCTATATTTTGTGTGTGTGTGTAGAGGGGTGGAAGGCCCTTAGCCCCGCTCGGTGATACCCCTCCTCCTCCTCCCTATGGTGGTACCCTTGGGGTTCTGTGGGGTTCAATTCAAAAAACCAGTTAAGCAGATCGCCCCAACAGGGCCTCAAGCCATGATGTTAAAGGAAGCTCTATGTGCAGACCTGGTGGTCTGGGGGAGCCTTTCCTCAGCTCTTTGGTGCCAGGACCTGGCTTTGTACAGACCAGTACAAGGGCCTGTGGTGCTGTCCAACCTCTGGACATGTCTTTAACTCTCTACGGGCCAATCCATCCATCAGTGAGATGCAGCGGGGTCTAGAGGCAGTGCTTGCAAAGAGGAGGCACTGGGGGCTAGGAGGCCTGCAGCACCTCAGAACTCACAGATGCTGCCGTGGAGACACAAAGCCCCAGGGAAATGGGGGCTTCCTGGCTGGGCAAATCCTGATAGACCAGCCCTAAGTCCTGGGTTTTAAGGACCATTGCCACCTCACACTCCTGTCCTCCATCTCTGACCATTCTCCCAAAGAAGTACATGGAAGTTAACGACTGGAAGACAGTGGACATCACAGGCTTACAGACTCTCAGCCAAAATTGCAGCCATTTAGAAATGTGGATTTGGGGAGTCATAGACCATTCGAGGCACAGACTTTTAGAATAATGTAAGTACTTGAGAAGCTCTATTAGGAACACAGACTTTAAAACCATATAATTTTAGAATCCCAAACTCTCAGACATATTCCAGAAATAACAGACACATAGATTCCTGGTCTCTGTGGTCAGAGTCCGGTGGTGCTCAGAGGCTGGAGAGGGACAGGGGTCCTCATGGAAGAGGCTTGCCTGCCAGAAAGTAGCTCTATGGGCCCCTCTGAGCCCCTGACCCAGCCCCAAGGGCAGGTTCTCAGAAGGACCAGAGGGCATGGTGGGCACAGGAGAGTTGCTGGCTGAATGGGAGCACCACCACCACCACAGGGACAGATGGGGAAGAAGAATCTGTCAGGAAGCCCTCAAGAGACCATCTTTACCCCACAGACCCTGCAGAGCCATCTGCCAGGAGTCCTTGGGCCTAGCAGGACCTTGGGGACTGGCTGATTGTAGACAGGAAGACTGAGGCCTAGAGGGAGGTGAGGCCTGTCCTGGGTCACTCCTATGAGGGTCTCTTGGTAGCACCTGAGCTCCGAGGCCACAGATACAGGGACAGAGCCAAAGGCAAGAAAGTAGGGCTCCTGTCCCCTCCCATCCCCTGCATGGCCTCCCCCAATCCCATCTCTTACTCTTCTACTCTACTCTTCATGGGGACTGCTAATGCCCCCTGCCCCCCAGGCAGAGAATCCCATAATCATGGCCATGGGAGAAACCTGAGCTGTCATTCATCATTCCCTATCTCTCTGCATCTGGCCTTCCTTCACCTTCTCAGACCTCCTTGGGGCAGGGGCTGTGGAATGTACCCCTCTTTTCCCCTGTAAAAATGCTCACATATTGCTCCAGAGACAGTGAGTCATTTAGAGATGGCCTTGATCCTGTCAGGGGCGACAGACCTTGTCTGATCTGCTACCCATTTGATAGATAGAGACACTGAGGCCAGAAACCTTCTCTGGGCCACATAATTCTTGTATTACATACTGCCATCTCCTGGATATCTTTAAAAACAGCATTTACTTCGAAGAGGGTATTTAGGGGACCCTGGAACCCTGAGCCTGGGAGGGGACGCCTGGTGAGATTTCAGAGTTAGCTCTGCCCTTCACTTTCTCCTCTTGCCCATTCTCTCGCCCTGCAGAAGATACACATCCCATGTCTGGAGGTCTGGACTTTCTGGAAGCCAATTCAGCCTCATTGGGCCTTTGCTCCTGGTTTATTCAACTCCCGATTGGTGGCCCTCCTGAGCCAGGCCAACCAGCTTTACTGCAAGCAGACCCGGCCAAGGCAGCCTCAGGGAGGTGGAGGAACAATTCCTCCCACATCAATATTTATTGCCTGAGAGCTGCTGGAAGCAGATCATCATGTTCTTAGCCCTTGTTTCTTTTTAAAGAACCTCTCACCCCCTTCCCTCCCCACTCCCCATCCCCAATGTGCTGACAGAATGAATCCAGACAGCCAGACAGGTTCACAGCTGGGGAGCCAGGGTTTCAAAGCATCATAGAGACACAGCTCTTAAAATTTGAGTCTCTGAATCATAGCAGCTCCGACTCAAGGAATCGTGCATTCTCGGAATCCGAGGCACACAGGATATTGCTCCAGGAGCCTAACCTCAGCATCTTACACAGCAGCACAGAATGCGGAAGTGGCTTGCTGCTCAAGGTCATATGGCTGGCATGTGACAGAGCCCAGTGCAGTCTCCCACCCCTAAACTTTGCTTCTGCCACCTATCCCACCCATGGCTGAACTGGCATTCTTCTCTGTTAAAATTTAGGACTCAATTTGGAGATCATCTGTAACCAGCAATGTAGGCTCTCTCTCTTTCCTTTATGAACATCACCCCACCTCTAAGTTCTAGGAATTTCATCGTATCCAAACTTTGGCCTGAGCTAGACAGAATCAGAAAGGCCCAGCTGTGGTTTCAAACTGTCTTCTTCCCCTGAAATTGCTCACTCCCTGGCAGCTGCTTCCCCCTGCCTCTGAGACAGCTGCACCCAATCCCAGCATCAGCCCAACTCATCACTGTCTTGGGGACATCCCGCAGCAGGGCAGCTATGTGTAGTCCCCAACCTGGGTAGCTCCCAGATGCACCTCTATCCCCTCACTGCCGATGCATGGCTTCCACCTAGCCTGGACCACCATCAGAGCTGTCTGATTTCTCTCCCTGCCCCTACCCTCTCCAAACATATTCAAATACATCAACCTGCCACAAAAATGCTCTTGCAGCAAAAACATTCAACAGGATTTTTATAAATTGTCCCTTTGAAATTAGAATTACTTAGCAACAAGTAAGTTACTTAATTTATGATTGTCTGTGATTTCTCAACAGCCACCTCCCATACTTGGCAAAGAGGAAATCTAATGCACAAATTTTCAGAATGTAATGAAATGTGTATAAGTATTTAAAAAAATTAATGAACTTGACATTACTGGCATGTAATTAAACTTTTAGGCCTGGCACAGTGGTTCACACCTGTAATCTCAGCACTTTGGGAGGCCTAGGTGGGCAGATCACCTGAGGTTAGGGGTTCAAGACCAGCCTGGCCAACATGGTGAAATGCCATCTCTACTAAAAATACAAAATTAGCCAGGCGTGGTGGCACACGCCTGTAATCCCAGCTATTTGGAAGGCTGAGGTGGGAGAATCACTTGAACCTGGGAGTTGGAGGTTGTGGTGAGCCAAGATCTAGCCTGGCCAATAGGGTGAGACTCCATCTCAAAAAATAAAAATAAATAAATAAATAAACTTTAAAAATTGTTTCTATTTTGTCATTTTCTTTTTAATTTGAAGCCAATTTGTTGTTTTTCAGGCCTCGTGTTTTTGTGGGTACCTGGAAAACTTGGAAGTCCCTGGCCCAGAATACTCTGTTCTGCCTAGTGGCTCATGTGATCCTGTCCTCTCCTACCAGCTTTGTGACCCTGGGCAAATCCCTGCACTAGGCTGGGCCTCCGTGTCCTCTTCTGAGGAGAGACCCACCTGCCGCAAGAGTGGAGAAGGGGGATTCTAGACACCCTGGAGCATCACACCGGTCGTGACTTGTCCATGAGTCTGTGTCCTCCCTAGACTGTGCCCGCTGGAAGGGTGGAGGCCATGGACTGATCTTCAGGTCCAGCCTGGGCCCTGCACTCCGTGCATGTTTGTCCCCTTCACTGTCCCCGAAAGGGCCAGGTCTATTTCTATAGCCAAATCTTTCACGCAGGATGTTTCTGTGCCTGGAATCTCTGATCCTCTCTCCTTTCTGTGCTTCCACACACCCTTCAAAGTCCAGCTGAAATCCCTCCTCTTCAGGGAAGTCTTCCCAAACTGTCCTACCCACTCTCCCAATTCTTAACATTCCTATGGCATGTTCAGAATTTACAAAAACTTTAAGTGATGAGCACAGAGGCCATACTGTAGTGGTTAGCATGAGGGGCATGGGCTCAGAGAGGTGCAGGTTCTCATCCCAGCACTGCCCTTGCTTGCTGGCTTTGTGATCTTGGGTAAGTCACTTTCCAACATTGGCTCTGGGTCTCCTCAGCTGTGGAGAGGGCAGGTGATATTCACTGTGCAAGGCTGTCAGAAAGACGTGATGGAGCCCAGGCAGAAAGCATAGTGCC
This sequence comes from Mandrillus leucophaeus, assembly GCF_000951045.1. Lineage (NCBI taxonomy): Eukaryota > Metazoa > Chordata > Mammalia > Primates > Cercopithecidae > Mandrillus > Mandrillus leucophaeus. The sequence continues at coordinate 1,146,902 of NW_012107297.1, forward strand.
CAGTGGGGATGCAGTGTAATTTTATTTTATTTTATTTTTTTGAGACAGAGTCTTGCTCTGTCGCCCAGGAAGGAGTGCAGTGGCGTGATCTCGGCTCACTGCAACCTCCACCTTCCGGGTTCAAGCGATTCTCCTGCCTCAGCCTCCCGAGTAGCTGGGACTACAGGTGCCCGCCACCACAGCCGGCTAATTTTTTGTATTTTTAGTAGAGATGGGGTTTCACCATGTTAGCCAGGATGGTCTCGATCTCCTGATCTTGTGATCTACCCGCCTCGGCCTCCCAAGGTGCTGGGATTACAGGCGTGAGCCACCGCACCCAGCCGAAGTGTAATGTTACAAAGAAGAACAAGTGGGTGGGGATGGAGCCTGGACCCAGACAGGTAACATGGAGGGAGCTTACCTTCCTGGCAGGTGAGTCTGTGACTGCTAAGACCTTTCGCCGAAACTGAAGCTCATGTTTTTCTTTGGGCATTTCCTTGGGGAAGAAGAAGTAGGGGATGGCAGCCAGGGCCACTGAGCCAGCAGCAATGAGGAAACCCAGCCACCAGGCACCCACCCATCGGGGGTCCTTTATGGTCAGGCTGATACCACCTGGAAGAGAACAGCATGGTGACGTTAGCGTCAGGATGATAGGCTGTCACTTCTAAGCCACCATCCTGGGACTGGCCTCTGAGACATGAGGTGGCCCAGGCTGGGAGTCAGGAGACCTGAGTTCCAGTCTGCTCTGCCACGTGTGTCCTGTGTGACCCTGGGCAAGTCCTTGGCCCTTTCCGAGTCTTGGCTTCTTCAACTACTGAGGCAATGTAGTGCAGTGGTCAAGGCCATGGACTCCGGAGGTGAACTGCTGGGTCTGAATGCCATTACTAACTCATAACCTTGGGCAAGCTACGTAACCTCTTTGTGCCTCAGTTTTTGTCCTTTGTGAAATATAGATATTAGTAGCTTCCAAATCATAGAATTGTTGTGAAAATTAAAGAAATTAATAGATGTGAAGCACTTAGAAGAGTGTGTGCCATAGAGGTACCTGCCCATCCTCCTCTTCCTCCTTCTCATTACTATTGTGATTATTATTCTTAAATGAAGGGTTAGGATTACTGTTGTGTTTCTCAGACCTGTGTTATCCCCAGGGATGTTTGTCAAAAATTGCCTTACCGAGGACCCACTTAGAATGACCACAGAGTGGGGTGGGAAGGTGATCAAGGAACCCATACCTTTAACAAGTTCCCCAGATGATTTTGATCCCTACCTAGGTTTAATTAGAACTAAATTATCCCAGATGTGCCTCCTGGCTGGAACACACAAAGCTCCTGTCATACTTCTTAATCCCAAGGCTGAGTTGCGTACATTCTCCTTCAATTTCCACAGCATCCGAAAATGCTTCATAAAAATACAAATGAGCTGGGTGCAGTAACTCAAGCCTGTAATCCCAGCACTTTGGGAGGCTGAGGTGGAAGGATCATGAGAGGCCAGGAGTTCGAGACCACCCTGAGCAACATAGTGAGGCCCTGTCTCTACAAATAAATTAAAAAGTTAGCCAGATGTGATGGTGCACACCTGTAGTCTCAGCTACTCGAGAGCCTGAGGTGGGAAGATTGCTTGATCTCAGGCATCCAAGGCTGCAGTAAGCTAGGATAGTGCTACTGCGTGAGGGGCAGAGTGAGACCCTGTCTCAAAAATAAGAAAAACCAAATGCTCCTTGATATAACAACCCCACATGCAGAGCTGGTTCCCCTCATGCTTGATCCTAAGTTCCTCCCAGGCAGGGACCAGAGGACTCAGTTGGCACTTAGCAAATGTACCTGTAACGCTGAGGATGGGTTTGGCTTTTGCAGTGATTAGACTTGATTCTCTCCTTACTTTTTAATCTCCCCTGCCTGCATGTCAGGCTGGTGAGAACTCACACATGCACCTCTCCAGCCCCTCTGCTTCTCTCATATCAGTCTGTGCCTGCAGCTGGCATGATCTGCCTACCTTGTGAAATCCCCCATGGAGAAGGGAGTTTTGAGGTGGCAGATTGGTTCACAGAAATGTCACATCTGCCTGTGGAGATGCCCCATCTGCCTGGACAATGTCAACAGTCAGAAAACACACCCCCTTGCATGGAGCTGAGGTGTGTT
>NW_012107297.1:1149068-1156983 GCF_000951045.1 Mandrillus leucophaeus
GCCACCACAGCCGGCTAATTTTTTGTATTTTTAGTAGAGATGGGGTTTCACCATGTTAGCCAGGATGGTCTCGATCTCCTGATCTTGTGATCTACCCGCCTCAGCCTCCCAAGGTGCTGGGATTACAGGCGTGAGCCACCGCACCCAGCCGAAGTGTAATGTTACAAAGAAGAACAAGTGGGTGGGGATGGAGCCTGGACCCAGACAGGTAACATGGAGGGAGCTTACCTTCCTGGCAGGTGAGTCTGTGACTGCTAAGACCTTTCGCCGAAACTGAAGCTCATGTTTTTCTTTGGGCATTTCCTTGGGGAAGAAGAAGTAGGGGATGGCAGCCAGGGCCACTGAGCCAGCAGCAATGAGGAAACCCAGCCACCAGGCACCCACCCATCGGGGGTCCTTTATGGTCAGGCTGATACCACCTGGAAGAGAACAGCATGGTGACGTTAGCGTCAGGATGATAGGCTGTCACTTCTAAGCCACCATCCTGGGACTGGCCTCTGAGACATGAGGTGGCCCAGGCTGGGAGTCAGGAGACCTGAGTTCCAGTCTGCTCTGCCACGTGTGTCCTGTGTGACCCTGGGCAAGTCCTTGGCCCTTTCCGAGTCTTGGCTTCTTCAACTACTGAGGCAATGTAGTGCAGTGGTCAAGGCCATGGACTCCGGAGGTGAACTGCTGGGTCTGAATGCCATTACTAACTCATAACCTTGGGCAAGCTACGTAACCTCTTTGTGCCTCAGTTTTTGTCCTTTGTGAAATATAGATATTAGTAGCTTCCAAATCATAGAATTGTTGTGAAAATTAAAGAAATTAATAGATGTGAAGCACTTAGAAGAGTGTGTGCCATAGAGGTACCTGCCCATCCTCCTCTTCCTCCTTCTCATTACTATTGTGATTATTATTCTTAAATGAAGGGTTAGGATTACTGTTGTGTTTCTCAGACCTGTGTTATCCCCAGGGATGTTTGTCAAAAATTGCCTTACCGAGGACCCACTTAGAATGACCACAGAGTGGGGTGGGAAGGTGATCAAGGAACCCATACCTTTAACAAGTTCCCCAGATGATTTTGATCCCTACCTAGGTTTAATTAGAACTAAATTATCCCAGATGTGCCTCCTGGCTGGAACACACAAAGCTCCTGTCATACTTCTTAATCCCAAGGCTGAGTTGCGTACATTCTCCTTCAATTTCCACAGCATCCGAAAATGCTTCATAAAAATACAAATGAGCTGGGTGCAGTAACTCAAGCCTGTAATCCCAGCACTTTGGGAGGCTGAGGTGGAAGGATCATGAGAGGCCAGGAGTTCGAGACCACCCTGAGCAACATAGTGAGGCCCTGTCTCTACAAATAAATTAAAAAGTTAGCCAGATGTGATGGTGCACACCTGTAGTCTCAGCTACTCGAGAGCCTGAGGTGGGAAGATTGCTTGATCTCAGGCATCCAAGGCTGCAGTAAGCTAGGATAGTGCTACTGCGTGAGGGGCAGAGTGAGACCCTGTCTCAAAAATAAGAAAAACCAAATGCTCCTTGATATAACAACCCCACATGCAGAGCTGGTTCCCCTCATGCTTGATCCTAAGTTCCTCCCAGGCAGGGACCAGAGGACTCAGTTGGCACTTAGCAAATGTACCTGTAACGCTGAGGATGGGTTTGGCTTTTGCAGTGATTAGACTTGATTCTCTCCTTACTTTTTAATCTCCCCTGCCTGCATGTCAGGCTGGTGAGAACTCACACATGCACCTCTCCAGCCCCTCTGCTTCTCTCATATCAGTCTGTGCCTGCAGCTGGCATGATCTGCCTACCTTGTGAAATCCCCCATGGAGAAGGGAGTTTTGAGGTGGCAGGTTGGTTCACAGAAATGTCACATCTGCCTGTGGAGATGCCCCATCTGCCTGGACAATGTCAACAGTCAGAAAACACACCCCCTTGCATGGAGCTGAGGTGTGTTGGGGGAAATCTAGGGAACCCCTGACTCCCAGGACTTTTCTTTCAGGGGAGGGAGAGGTTGCAGCCAGAGCCCACACTCTGGACCCAGCCTTCCAGAAGGAAAGCGGGCGGGGCAGGGCTGTCTCTAGTGGCTGCTGTTCAGAGCTGTGCAGACCTGTTCTGGCTGCAGGCACTTGTGGGCAAAAGCTGGGGAACAAGAAGCAGCGTCTGCATGTTCATTCACACACACACACATTACCTGAGGCTCCCAGGACCTGGCAGAAAGTCTGCAGGTGAGAATGGCAGGAGGCAGGAGGCACCTCTGGAGCTGCTTGGTTTGATGAGTTAGGAGCTGGGATGCCACAGTGACATGCTCTAACAGGAGTACCCTACTACTCTCCAAGGACTCCAGAGCCCCGGAACCCCCAACACCCCTCCCTTCTGGCCAGCTTCTGACCAAGCGTCAGTCCCACTCCTTGGCCCACTCTGACCACTGCCTGAACCAGAGACTACTGTTTCCCAAATGGTGCCCCTGGCAGTTTCCTAGGCTCTGAGCTGGTCAGAACTAGAAGGATTCTTAGAGGTCACAGTAAATGCCCCATCTGAGAGAGGCCCAGGGTAATACTTTTGAGTCACCAAGTTCTGCTCCAAAAGTTCTCTCCAGTGTGCACTGTCCTTTCTGTTTAACTCAAGTCTTGTTTCCCCCTAGAGATGGAGGCTCCCTACAGGTCAGAGTGCGCTCTTTCACCTGCCCCACAGCATGTGTGAGCAGGGGGCTGAGGGCCTGGGGTAGGTGGGGTATGGAACAAGGCGAAGACTCCTAGTAATAGTAGTGACAGCAACCACGGTTCCTCATCTGATGGCACTTTACAGTTTACCTCCACCATCTCACTGGACTCCAATTGCAGCTTTAGGAGACAGACAGGACAGAGATTTTCTCACAGATGAGAAAGCTGAGGTTCGAGAGGCTAAGAGGCTTGCCCAAGGTCAGTGGTGCTGTTAGGATTTGAACCGAGGTTCCCTGGCTCAGTGTCTCCTATGACAGTGGCAGTCAGTTAGCTAGGGTCTAGCAAACGTGTGCTCCTGAGGCTCACCTTCTGGCATCTGGTTAATGTCCACATAAAGGCGCAGCATGAGGCTGCCCAGCCCAAAGGCCAGGCCTGGCCCCATCATGGTCACTGCAAACAGGATCCCTACAACACAAAGCCTGGGTTAGGATCCTCTGGTCCTGGCTTCCCTCCGCAGACCAGTGCCTGCCCAGTCTGTGATGGGCAAGAACACTCTGTCTCCCCTGGTCAGGGATGGGGAAGTCTCCAGGGCTTCCCTGGACCTTTCCTGGCCAGATGGGGCAGGGGGCAGGGACTCCATCTCCAGCCCCAACCCTGGGTCTCTCTTCCTCCTAGCTGAGCCTGGCCTGACCATCAGAGGCCAAGGGATGAGACTGGTCCTCACCGAGGTAGAGGGGTGAGTTGCTGTTGTGGGCAAAGTCATCGATGTAGGAGATGCCGAAGGGCTGAATGGGCACCCCACCCACGCCCAGCAGGGTCTGTGCCACGAACATGATCCCCACCACACTCAGATGCCGGGTTTCTGTGTAGCTCGAGCAGTTTCCGTTGGAGTGGGTCCGGGCTGGGGCTGAGGTTGTGGGCAGGCACAGGGAAGCCTTGAAGTCCTGTGGCATATCCTCTGAGAGACGACAATGAAAAAATGTTACAACAATAGCTAAGACTTAAATAGCACTTCCCCGGGGGGAGGTACTCTTCTAAGTGCTGTGTGTAAAAATAATTCAAGCCCCACAGCAAACCTCGAGGGGGAGTGCCCTCATTACGCCTGTTTCACAGGTGAGGAAACTGATGCTTAGACAGCAACTAGTAAGGGGACAGGGCCAGGATTGGAACCCAGGGGGTCTGGCTTTAGGGTCCATGCTCTTAAACTGCCCTACACCACCTTTCTGACCAGAGGCATTTGCAAGTGCCACAGCAACGGCGGCCCCTGCGTGGGGCGGGGCGGTCAAAGGGGGTGCAGTTTGAACTGGGTCCAGAAGAATAAACACAATTTACCAGAAAAAGAGGGAGGGGAGGGGTGTTCTAGGGAGAGGTCACAGTACAGGTAAAAGCCAGGGACTTGAAAGGGCACCGTGCCAGGAGAATGAGAAGTTCAGAATGGCTAGATCACAAAGTGTGAGGGCAAGGCCAGGGTTGAAGTCACGGTGAAGCAGGGTGGGGCAGCTGGAGCTGGATTGTGGAGAGCCCTGGGGCCCTTGGTGTTCCCTTTGGGGGAGGATTCAGTGTCAGCTTGGGACACAGATGCAGTGTACAGAAAAGAATTTCTTAATTTAGTACCTGACATTTGTTCCCTGGAGCTCACCAATATTTGGTGAGCAAACTTGAGGAGACCCTCACACTATTATTATCCCAAATGTGGCTGTAGAAGCAGCCTTCTCTCTGCGGCCCTCCATTTATGGAGCTGAGACTCTGAGCTGTGTCAGTCCAGCCAGGAGAGCCACTTCCTTGGGCTGCAAACAGCCATGTGAAACAAGGTCAAGAACCTGAAAGAAGCCTTCCATGGAGGCTGCCTGGGACTTGCTGTGTGACTTCACAGAGGCCCTTACCCACTCTGGGCCTTGGTTTCTTCTTCTTTCACACGAAAGAAAGAACAAAGTTTGCCCAGGTGCTGTGGCTCACGCCTGTAATCCCAGCAATTTGGGAGGCCGAGCGGGTTGGATCACTTGAGGTCAGGAGTTTGAGACTAGCCTGGCCAACATGGAGAAACCCCGTCACTACTAAAATTCAAAAATTAGCCAGGTGTGGTGCCACTTGCCTGTAATCCCAGCTACTCAGGAGGCTGAGGCAGGAGAATTGTTTGAACCTGGGAGGTGGAGGTTGCAGTGAGCCAAGTTTGCACCACTGCACTCCATCCTGGGCGACAGAGTGAGATTCCATCTCAAAAAAAAAAAAAAAAAAACGAACAAAGTTCTCCAGATAAGGAATTCAGAAGTGGAAGAATTCAGCAGTTCAGAGCAGCAGCTAAGGTAGCGCTACCTGGGTGTGTCCTTGGGGCAGTTCCTCCCCTCTCTGGGCCTTGGTTTCCTCACTTGTGAGCAAGTAGCGATAATCCCTTCTGGGGTCATGAACATTAAGAGTGGTGGGTGGTGAGCGTGCCCAGGCATGGGGCCTACTAGACGTTAGATGCGACAATTATTAGAGAGGTTATGTCTGCCTTCCCCATCCCTGTGTCCCCAGTGCCCCGCAGAGGGCCTGGCACAGAACACAACTTCATCAGTATTGGATGAAGAATGAGTGAATGGAATAACCTGGACTGTCAGAACAGGAGGGGAGTTTGGAGATCCCCGAGTCTCTCCCATTCTTTGGGCTGATGTAAAGACGGAGGCTCAGACAGGAGAAGGGATTTGCTTAAGGATTCAGGGGCACCTATTGCAGAGGGAGGTTGTATGGTAGTGAGGATGAAGAACATGTGTGTCCTTGCACAGAAAAACCTCTGTAAAGTGAAAATTCTGTACAAAGAAATGTGAGGAAGTATTGTTTTTTGGTATTCCAAGCAGTTCTCTTGACAAGTTTCCATGCAGGTCTAGAGAACCACTCCGCATTCTTCACGCACGTGCTGGGCTTTCCCATTTCCCTGCCTCTGCACCCATGCCCTCCCCTCCACCTGCAACTGCCACCTTCTCTCTAAGCTGCAGCTCAAGTGCCACCTCCTCTAACCCCTCCAGCTCCCTCCAGTTGCCAGGGTCCTTCCCTTATTCAGGACTCTAATGGCCTCCTCTGGTCACCCCCCAAGGTGCTCAGCTCTATACCTTGTGGCAGAGTTGCCTGTGCTCATGCCAACCCTGCACCCCACTGGGTCATGTCTGCTTCATCTTGTCTCCCCTATCCCTGTCTTCTGGTCTGGTACAGAGTGGGACTTCAGAGGCGTGAGCTGGTGGGAGGGTGAGGGAGGAAGGCTGTTCTCTGACAGTCTTCCTCCCCTAGGAAGGCTTCCTCCATGCCAGGCTGGAGTGTGGGCTCGCCCCTGCCCTGTGCTTCCCTCATCACACAACTGTTTTTTGTTTTGTCTGTCTCCTCTCCCAGGCTGGGAGCTCCCTAGAGTAAAAATAACTGATTCCCCTGAGAGGCTCAGGCACGAAGTAGGCAGCATTAAGAGTTTGTTGGGTGTTCCACTGGATGGATGAATAGATAAATAGATGGATGAGTAGGTGGATGCATCGATGGGTGGATAGATATGGATGAATGGATAGATGGACAGATGGGTGAGTGTGTGGGTGGGTGAGTGGGTAGGAGAGGGAAGGAATAAAATGAGGGCTCAGGTTGTTAGGGTCATTCTCTAAGAGACAGGCATCCCTTTGTCAAGTAGGGCCTCAACAAAATCCCACTGGGCTGAACATGGCTTCACCATTCCTGTCCAGAATTCCTTCATTTTTTAAAATTTGTTCATTCACTCATTCATTCTTTCTTTTCCCAATGTCTTTTATGAGGATTAAATGCATGACTACACATTAAGTGCTTAGAGCAGTGTCTGGTGCATAGTGAGTAGTGTATGACGCTATTATTACTACACAGGCAATTCCTGAGGGTCTACTGCATGCCAGGCCCTCAAAGTAGGCTGCACTGTAAATTCACCCCCACTTAAAAAAACCCACAGTGACATACAAGCAGGCCCTCAGCCCTCTGCGCAGGGCCTACTTCCTGCCCCACTCCCCAGGTCTGCCAGAGACCCACCAGGGCTGGGGCCTGAGGAGCCGGGCGGGGTGGGGGACTAGCAGCTATCCTGGGGTGCTGGGGCATATCCTGCCCGATGAAGGCCTGTGGGTGGGCCCCAGCGCAAAGCAATGCAGAGGCTCACGTCCCATTCCTGCCCAGCCCTGCTGCTCTTACCGGGGCTGGTGTTGTCGTAACGGTATGGCTCTGAGATGAAGTGCGGGAGAGTCATGAGCAGGCCCGCCAGGGCCACAAGGATAGCCCCATAGCCAATCATTCGCGGTCGGTGCACCCGGCTGCCAAAATAGCTCACAAACACAATCAAGGCTGTGTTCCCCACCTGCAAAGGGACCAGGTGACCCATTAAGGTGGAACAGTGCCCAGGGCTGGGGGCCTGCACCATCCTTGTCTCTATCTCCAACTTCGGTATGCCCATCTGAATAACGGACTGAATAAAAATCATCTGGGTCCCTCTCCTGGGTCCCCCTCAGAAGGGCCGCACTGCCCCCTTAGAGGAGAAAAATGAGGGCAGAGCGGAGAAATCTAGGAGTTCAATTCCATTTTTGAACACAGATTGGACTCCACGTTAGAACATGAGGAGGATGGGCCATCAAATGAAGGGATTTTGAGTTTCAGAAATGTCATAAACAAAGTCTAAAGCCAGGTCAAGGCTTGGATTTTTTTTTTTTTTAGACAGAGTTTTGCTCTTATTGCCCTGGCTGGAGTGCAGTGGTGCAATCTCGGCTCGCTGCAACCTCCTCCTCCCGGGTTTGAGCAATTATCCTGCCTCAGCCTCCCAAATAGCTGAGACTACAGGCATGTGCCACCATGCTTGGCTAATTTTTGCATTTTTAGTAGGGATGGGGTTTCACAATGTTGGCCAGGCAGATCTCGAACTCCTGACCTCAAGTGATTCACCCACCTCGGCCTCCCAAAGTGCTGGGATTACTGGTGTGAGCCACCGTGCCTGGCCTAAGGCTTGACATTTTGAGCCTTAGGATCACGATCCTAGGATGTGAGTTCAGGAGGGGACTTCAGAGCTTGCAGGGCAGGGACAGTCTCTGCACCATGAGCAGGGAGTGCATTGGCTCTGCTGCTTATTGGTTGGTAACGGTGGGTGAGTCCCAGACCCTCCTCGCTGGGGGAGTGGGGCAGTGTCGGCGGGGGAGCCAGGGAATGGCTGACCCTGGAAAGGACAGCCACACTCCACAGTGGCCGGACCCTGGAAAGGACAGCCACACTCCACAGTGGCCGGACCCTGGAAAGGACAGCCACAC
>NW_012107297.1:1157033-1184623 GCF_000951045.1 Mandrillus leucophaeus
GACCCTGGAAAGGACAGCCACACTCCACAGTGGCCGGACCCTGGAAAGGACAGCCACACTCCATAGTGGCCGTATCCATAGATAGGGCCCTGAGGCCCAGAGACAGGGGAGTGACTTGCCCAAGCTCCCAGAGCAGGGTAAGGACTTTCCCCTCCCACCTCTGATGCAGGTGCTGAAGAGGATCCAGGGACACTGCAGCTGGACGGCCTTGAGTTGTGAGGAATATGACACAGTGAGGAATATGACATATTACCCAGGGGGAGAATTTCATGGGAATCTGCACGGGGGACGGGGAGAAAGACAACTTTCTTCAGGGTAAAAACATCTGGCAGGGGAAGGACTGAAGGACTGGGACACAGCTGGACTCTGACCTCCAAATCCACCCAAAGCAGCTCATCTGCTCCTCCCTGCTTGGCTGTGGGCCCCACAGGCCTGTGAATCCCCAGGCAGTTCTAAGGACAGACACCCTGCACCACGGTATCCCTCCCCCAACCACCCTAAGGCCCAGAGGTTCTGCTCTTGATGCAGTTTAAGCCTCTCTCACTACCGTTGAAGTGGCTTTCTTTGATTCCTTCCTGGGACAGGCAATAACTGGGTGCCTGAAAAGGTAAAGGATGCAAAAGGGGACTGGGTGGATATGGGGACCCTGGCTAGCTCTGAAATATCCCTGGATCTGACACAGTAGAGGTTCCCAAGGGGAGACAACCAAGTCCAGGTCCTAGAAGACAGCTGCAAACGCTCTGAGGTTTCAGGCAGGCGCTGGGACAGGGGTTGCCTGAGGGCACTGGGAGGGGAAGGCCTTAAGGTGGGGTAGTGAGAGGGAAGGTTGGTGGAAGGTGCGGTGGAAGTCTCCCTCAGTGTCCACCCCTGTGGCTGGGCGGGGCCTGTACCTCGTTGAAGGAGACCAGCAGCCCCGATGTCTGGCTGGAGAGGCCGAAGCGCTTTTCCACTGTGGAGATGGAGCTCTTAAGGTAGCCGGAGATCATGAGCTGCGCCAGCTGCAGCAGACTGTGGCACAGGACGAACAGCTGTAGGGGGACCGGGTGGCAGGCAGAGGTGGGCAGTGCAGGGGGAGACAAAGAGAGGGAAGGAGGCAGAGACAGCACCAAGGAACAGAGATGGGGGAACAGAGTCACAGAAAGAGATAGAGAGCGGGAGAGTGACCAACAGAAGAGAGACAGAGAGAGACCAAAGGAGACAGGCAGAGGAGGAGGGAGGGGAGAGAAAGACAGAAAGGGAAGAAAGGCCAGAGGAGGTGGGGGGCAGAGAGAGATGGTGATTGGTGTAGCTCACAGCTTCTCACACAGGACTAAAAACCAGGAAAGCCATCCTGAGTACACTCCAGGGACCTGGGGGCTGTTGAAGAGCCACAAGACCAAGAGTAGGGTCTTCCCGTGGCCAGGAATGGTGGGAGCCCCTTTGGCTCTCAGAGCCCCCCTTGGCTGGGCTGGGCTTTCCTCCCAGTTCCACCATCCTGCCCCTTTCTCAGGGAAGCTATCCCAGATTCACCCAGATCCTTCTCCATCCCACCCGCACTAGTCCTCTCCCAGAGTGACACTGTAAGGCCACCTGCACACATTGAACGCTACCCCAAACATCCCAGCCTGCCTGGAGTCTCCTCCTGAAAAACTCTAAGAGAATTCCTAAGAGAAGAAAAACTTCAAATGATTAAAAAATAGAGTATTTATGACAGAGCTTAATATATTCACTCTGTTCTGAGTCTCAGTTTCCTCATCTGTACAATGAGGACAACGGCCTGAGTTCCCAGGAATATTGTGAGAACTAAATAAGATCACGTGTGAGGGCACCCGGCACAGGGCCTGGCACCCAGTGGGCTCCAGTGGACGTTGGATGTTCACAGCTGCCCTTGGTGGAGCCAGGACTCCCAGTATCCACATAGGTTCGGGATCCCCAGGGTACTTCTCTATTTCTCTGGGAAAGTGGGAAACAAGGGGTGCCTCATCCTGTACTCCTCCAAGAGCACCCCTTTCCTCCCTGGGAGGAGCGAACACATACTGGCCACCTTCCATGTGCCCGAAACCCAGCTGAGTGCTTTTGTAGATCATCCCTTTGATCCTCACAGCCACCCATTGTATAGATGAGGAAACTGATGTTCAGAGAAAGTCTTCCTTGGCGTTACACAGCCAGTACGTGGCAGAGCCTGCTCTTTTAGACTCAGAGTCCCCTGCCAGGCCCTGAGAGGTACCTTGATGTTATGGAACACACTTGGCCTCACGTCCTGAGGGTCTGGGCTGGCTTTGCCTCCAGGTGTGTTTTCTGTGCCCATCGTGGCCTTGGTTTCCTTGTCTGGTACCTGGGGTCCCTCACCCGCTGGCCCTGAGGGACAGAAAACCAGGGAAGGAGAATAGATAGAATCCCAGAGAATGGCCCTGGCCTGATCAGGTAGCCCTAGACCTCAGAACCAAGGTCTTTCAGGAGGAACAGTTCTTAGTGGTTGATGAGAATCTGAGAATCAAATCACCTTCAGCCTTCCTCATTCTTAGGTCACAGTTCTGGAGGGGACTTTCCTAAAAGGGTGTGTGTCCCTGTGCCCCTACTGACCCAATGCCTACTGGGTACCTATTTCACACTTCACTCTGCTCCCAGCAAAACTTCCCTTCTGGGGAGAAGTTGCTGACCTCCCCACACAGCAAACCTGCAAGTAGTGGCCCCCGCGGGAGGGTGAGCCGTGCACATTCTCAGCCTGCCTTGGGTTGTGAGACAGCCTGTGCTCTTGGAGACTGAGTCTGGGCCTGGGACTGTCTGGTTCAGTCTAGGATCAGAGGTCTGGAGCCAGGGGCAGGGTCAAGGCTAGGTCCATAGTCAGGGAATAAAGGCTTTTCTGCAGTGTATTGGAGTAGATTCCAACCCCTGCACAGGGAACCCCTGTGCATGTCATCACAGAGCTAACCAGCCTATCCTCACATCACACCATCAGACCATGTTGCTGGTCAGGGCAGAAAGGGCCCCCCCGAGCTCGTCTCATTTAGCATCTTTGTGGACAGAGGCCCGTGGGGTGATAACTGAGGACACAGAGCTGTCTTGGACCCTCGACCTCCTTTATGCATGTTGGTTTTCCTCATATGGTAACTATGGTAACCCTCAGTATCTCACTCACTGCAATGAGAGGAAAGTTCAGCCCCTTCAGAGGCATCTCCCAGGGTCTCCTGAGCTCACTCTCAGTGGGTAGCCTGGAAGTCCAAACTTCAGACTCCACCCCTCCATTTAGACTGAAACCACCTGCTCTTCCTGGCAGCCCTGGCCTCCCTGGCTTTCCTCCCCTCCTGCGGCTTCACTTCCTGCCGGAAGCCTCCATTGTTTTACGTCCCTCTCACCACCGGCAGGAGTTTCCTCTCACTCAGCATGCTCTTTCTGGAGCCTGAAAATTGACCTCAGGATTCCTCCTGACCTGGGGGACTCTCACCGTATCTCTAGGGCTGAAAGACAAACTCAGGGAGGGGGCTACAGAGGCCCTGAACCACCACAGGTGAAGTTTTTGTGCTCCTCTTACAGGGTACCTGGGAACCTGAGGATTTTTAAAATTGAGATGTAATTTATAGTCATAAAATCCACTCTTTTAAAAGTGCACAATCCAGTGGGTTTTAGTATATTTACAAAGCTGTACAACTATCTCCACTATCCAATTCCAGGATATTTTCATTCCCTCATAAGAAGTCCCGTACCCATCTGTAGTCACCCTCCATTCCTCCCTCTTCCCTGGCACTCATTTACTTTTTGTCTCTATGAATTTGCCTATATTCTGAGCATTTCATATAAATAAAATCACACAATATGTGGCCTTTTGTGACTGGCTTCTTTCACTTAGCATAATGTTTTCAAGTTTCAGGTATTACAAACATTCATGTACAAATTTTTATGTAGATATACATTTTCAATTCTCTTGGGTGTATACCTAGGAGCAGAATTGCTGGGTCATACGTTCATATAAAATAATTCTGTGTTTAACTATGTGAGGAACTGCCAAACCATTTTCCACAGTGGCAACACCATTTTACACTCCCTCCAGCAATGTTCCAATTTCTCTACATCTTTGCTAGTACTTTTATTGTCTGTCTTTTCAATTATAGCCATCTTCATAGAGTACAGGTGGTATCTCGGTGTGGTTTTGGTTTGCATTTCCCTAATGACTAATGATGTTGAGAATCTTTTCATGTGCCTACTGCCACTTGTATATCTTGCTTTGGAGAAACGTCCATACACACAGGTTGAGGAATTTGGCTGAGGAAATGGAAGTGCGTGTGGCTAGGGAGGAGTCCCTCTTGGGGGCATAAACACTCAGAGGAAGCAAGGAACTGTTGAAACAAAACTGACACCTGACAGGAGTAGATGGGAAATTGGCCTAGGGAAGAGGAATGTCATGGGACATTCAGTGGGAGTCACTTTAAAGGCAAGGAGGAAGTAAGGCAGTTCAAAGCAAAGGCGCCCAGAGGAGGTGGAGGGGACTATTTCTAAGCCTCAGCTCCTCTCACTAGCAGCAGTGGGTTACCTGCTGTAGTCTGGGCTCTGTGCCACAGGCTTTCTGTGCACTGGCCCATGAACCCTCTCCACAGCTCTGTCCCTTTGGTGTCTTATTATCTCTATGCTTCCGATAAGGACACCCAGGCTCAGAGGAACTAGCTTTGCTGGTTAGTATTGGTCCCAGGACTCAAGTCCAGGTAGGTGTTAAACTCAGCGTCACTCAATGCTCCTTGTACAAGTTTGACAAGGGGAAGAAGCACAGTGCTTTTCTCTGTCTTGGCCCAGCCAAACCTAGCAGGTCACTTCATAGGTAGCAGTGCCAGTCCACCAAGGGGCCAAGCCAACCAGATGAGAGAGCGGGAGCTGAGGTTGGGAGCAGAAGTCCCTGACCTGGAGCCCCAGCTCTGAAGGAAACCCAAGGAATGGACGGGGGAGAGGGGTGGAAGGCCTGTGGGCTGGCTCAGAACATGAGGCCCCCAGCTCCAGGCCAGACCCTGGATCCTCCATTTAGCTTCCTGGGTATGCTGGAGACATTCTTGCTGTGCCCCAGCCTGTCTAGCCCCAGTTCCAGCCCCACAGCCTCTCACCTGCCCACTCATGGAACATGCTCACCTGCCTCAGGTGAGCTCCCACTCCAGCCTCACTTCTGGCTCTCCCTGAAGCTTCAATCCCGGCCTCTTCTGTCAAGACTCAGAGCCTTCCTGGGATTACTTTATCCTTTAGAGATATGGCTGTTTGTGGAGGGCAAAGTCCACAGCCTGTGCCTCTGGGCAGGGGAGGGAAGCACTGGCTACATTCCTCCTGGCTCTGAGAGGTGCACGAGTCATGTATTTGGGGGGTCAGTCGGTCACTGAATGGGGCTTGTCAGGCAGGCTGTCCACCCCCTCCAAGACTTTCCTGTGGGCTGGGGTCTCTTACTGATGCCCTGACAGCAAACCTTTGCCTCCCTGACTCAGGGCGGCACTCCCCTTGGAAGGATGGTCAAGTCCAGGGCTGCATGTCCTCCTGTGGAAGGGCACTGAGGCCCTGCCCTGTTCTATGGGGCCTTTGTCAGGGGCCACCCCTGACAGGAGAAGGGGATGGCCATGGGACTGAACCTGGGCTGGGCTGGCAGTCGCCTGTGGGAATGAGGGGACCTGGGGCAGGGAGCCAAGCCCTAGTTTAAAACACCCAGTCTCTCTCTCTCCCAGGTGGGCAGCTAAGTTTTGGGATCCCAGGTAGGCCAGGTGGCTCCAGGGGCTAGGGACCCGCAGCGGGTCTGTGTGCCCGACTGTCAATCAGTCACTTGGCTGATCACTCGTGCAGGCACACCGTGTCCACCTGCTGGTAAGCCAGCCAGCCAGCGGGCCACTGTCTTTCAGGAGAGCTGTCCGTTCAGACCGTCAGTCAGCCACCTGCCTGCAGCTCCTCATAAGACAGTCAGACAGGTTCCTGAAAGTCTGTCAGCCACAAACTTCGTTTCCCATGTGTCTGGTCAGTCGGAGACTCCCCCCTTCAAGGCTGCCCTTCATGGGTAGAGTCAGCATTCTCCACACCACTGGAGTCTGGGTAATGAGGAGCAGGGTTTCAGAGACCAGCCTGACTGCAAGGACCACCTTCCTTTACCTGTTCTCTGCGGGAAAGGCCCGGGATTCTGCTTCCTTCGGCTGCCTCCCAGCTACAAAGGGCAGATCTCAGGGAAATGTGAGGCTGAGAATAGGCTTTAAGGCCTCAGACCTGGGTTGGAATCCCAGCTGTGCTACAAGCCCATTGTGTGAGCCTGGGCACATCCCTTGAGCTTTCTGAGCCTCAGTTTCCCCATTTGTAAGGTGAAGATAACAGTATTTACTGATGGAATTCAGGACACACCACTCCCCAAATATGGCACCTTGGCCACATTTGAGAAAACAGTAGAAGCAGGTCATAAAACTTAGGATAGTCACACCGCTCTGACCTTCTCCCGCCTTTCACCCTGAAACAGGTCGTAAGATCCTCATTTGAGAGTTACTCTCTTTCTACCTGGAGAAAAGAAACAGCCTTAACTTTGAAGATGCAAGGACACAGAGAAGAATCTGAACAAACAGGCCTTGCTAGATTTCCCCAAGTTTATCACCATTAACACACACCCTGTTTGTGCAATACTTCTCCGCAACTATATACTTCTTCATCAAACTTGGCATAAAAAGTCACAAGTTTTTGACATTTTAGGCTAGATGATTAAAAAATAATAAACCAGCCTGGACAACATGGTGAAGCCTCATCTCTACTACAAACGCAAAAGATTAGCCAGGTGTGGTGGTGCATGCCTGTAATCCCAGCTACTTGGGAGGCTGAGGCAAGAGGATCACTTGAGCCCAGGAGGTAGAGGTTGCAGTAAACCGAGATCATGCCACTGCACTCCAGCCTGAGCAACAGGGTGAGACCCTGTCTCAAAAAATAAATAATTAAATTAAATTAAATTAAATTCAAAATAATAAAAACTAAAAAATTTAAGAATACACGGGTTTTCCCATTTCTTTGGGTCTTCATTTCTGAAGGCCCCCGTGTCATGGAAAACTTACATTAAATAAATTTGGGCCAGGTGCAGTGGCTCACGCCTGTAATTCCAACACTTTGGGAGGCCGAGATGGGAGAATTACCAAGCCCAGTAGTTCCAGACTAGCCTGGGTGACATGGTGAGACCCCATCTCTATGTAAAAATAATAATAATTAAAGTAAATCAAATTTTTAAAAGCCAAATAAATTTGTATGCTTTTCTCCTGTTAAGTTGTCTTTTGTTATAGTGACTTCAGCCACCAGCCTAGCAAAGAGTGAGGACAAGAAATCTCTTCTCCTCTATACGACCTCAAAGAGGTAAGGCCTCTGGGGCAGCTGGCCTGACATGTAGGTGGCCCGTGCTCTCCTTTCCTGGGGGCCATCGCTCTCTTTTCCTGATAAATATTCAAGCACATCTGAGGCAATCGGCCCAGCTTGACCCATCCCCTTCCACACACACCTGGTCTTCCTCCAGGTAAACCCCTCCATCCTGACATCGCCATTCATCCATCTCTGGATCATCTCTTTCCCTCTCTCATTCAAGCCGTAACCAACCACAGGACCCAAGGAACTGGACCCCTTCTCTCCAGGCACACTCACTGGCTAGGAGGCAGTGATACAGGCTTGAAGCCCCCGGCTACAATGCAGGGACTGTAATCCCACCTTCCTGGTGCAGAAAGCATCTCCTGAGGACGAAAACCATCTATCCCCACATTCAGCCTGAGTGCTAAAAACCCCAAACTGTACCTTACACATCTACATACACATGATGCTATTTGCTATTTCACTGTCTTCATTAGCAATTTTTTTCCTCTTCCTAGACTGTCCGTCCAAAGCAAATGGTTTGATTGTTCTTTAGAGAAACTTCCTGAAAGATGGATCAGCCCTTCAAAGGAAGAGGCTGTGGCCCTCAGATTCTCAGACTCTCTCCCCACAAAATCCAAAACCATTGAATTGAGATTCTTACCCATCTCCATCTCCATCTTCATCTTGAATAGGGGTTGGGTAAAGTAAGGCTGAGACCTACTGGACTGCATTCCCAAACAGTTAGGAATTCCAGGTCACAGAATGAGATAGGAGGTCAGCACAAGGTACAGGTCCTAATGACCTTGCTGATAAAACAGCTTGCAGTAAGGAATCCAGCTAAATCCCACCAACACCAAGATGGCAATGAGAGTGGCCTCTGGTTGTCCTCACTGCTACACTCCCACCAGTGCCATGACAGTTTACAAATGCCATGGCAATGTCAGGAAGTTACCCTATATGGTCTAAAAAGAGGAGGCATGAATAATCCACCCCTTGTTTAGCATATCATCATGAAATAACCATAAAAATGGTTAACAAGCAGCCCTCGGGGCTGCTCTGTCTATGGAGTAGCCATTCTTTTATTCCTTTACTTTCCTAATAAATTTGCTTTCACTTTACAGACTCACCCTGAATTCTTTCTTGCACGAGATCCAAGAGCCCTCTCTTGGGGTCTGGATCCAGACCCCTTTCCGGTAACACCAGCAGCAGATGCTGGGCAATCCATTCCTCATGATAATGGCAGACGCCCCCCTCCAGAAGTGTTGGGGTGGGAGGCAGCCAACTTCAAGGCTACAAAGCCCTGCCTTGGGCCCTTCCTACCTCCTAAGTTGCCTGAGATTCCCTGGGCCTGCAGATACCCCTGCCAAGCTCCTGCAGCCCAGCTCATCTCTCATCTCTCCCTCCATAAAACCCCCTCCCAGGCCAATTTCCGCTGGTCACTCTCTTGCATTACTTATGTTTCCCTCTTCTCTGCCTGACTAGGCAATAAATTCCCCCAGGGCAGACGTTGCCCTGTACTCCCCCAGTCCTGGTGGATCATGTTAGTTCCCTGCTGAAACCCTCTGGGTGAGAAGACTTTGGATTCAAATATTTGTTTTGTCATGTCGTAGCTGTGTGACCTAAGACAGCTTATTTAGCCTCTCTAAGCCTGTTTTCTTCTCTGTGAGTTAGTGAGCAGTGTCTATCTCCCAGTGTTTTTATTACGATTAAAGGAAAATGTCCTATGCCTGATATACTGTGGTCCTCAACAATGGTTAGCCCCTCCCCAACTCCCAGCTCCATCTGCAAACTGTGAGTATAGGCTCAGCCCCAAGGAGGTCAAGGTTAGTGGAAGCCAATCCCATCCCATGTACCCCCCACCCTAGTGAGCATGTGTCCCTCGTCCCCAGCAAACCACTTATCTTTTGAGGCCTGGCTCACGCCTGGCCTCATGGTGGCTCATGCCTGTAATCTCAGCACTTTGAAAGGCCGAGGCGGGTGGATCACCTGAGGTCAGGAGCTGGAAACCAGCCTGGCCAACATGGTGAAACCCTGTCTCTACTAAAAATACCAAAACTAGCCGAGCGTGGTGGTGTGTACCTGCAATCTCAGCTACTTGGGAGGCTGATGTATGCGAATTGCTGGAACCTGGGAGGCCAAGGGTGCAGTGAGCTGACATTGTGCCATTGCACTCCAGCCTAGGCAACAAGAGGGAAACTCTGTCTCAATAAAAGAACAAGATTGTTGAATTGAACTAAACTAAATGAAGGGGAAGAGAAGGTTGGAGCATGGGGTCTGTGGGTGGGGACTGCGGTGGTGCACATGAGTTGGGATGGGGGCAGCATGAGGGCCCTGAATGCTCCAGTTCCTTGTTTGGCCTGGCCCAGCAGTCTGGAGGAGAGGGAGTCAAAGGCAGGAAGGGGGAATGTCTCCAGGCATTGGGCTTGGCTGTCATATTTGGGAAATTCCTCCCAGCAGGACCTTGGGCGGTCTGCTGGGAGGACAATAGCATGCTTGAGGTCCAGCTTTGTGAGACTCCAGCTGTTGTTTCTTGAAGGAGATCTGGCAGGGTCGCAGAGGGGCCAGGCAAACTTTCTGGTGGTTTCCCAGCTCAGTCAGGGACCCTGAGTTGGGACTTTCTGTTCCCAGTTGTAACCCTGGCTACCCCATCTAGACCTAGGATGACCTAAAAAATAGCAACTACAGCCTGGAAGGAGGGTCTCCCTAGGCCTAAAACAAGGAGCCAGAGGCTCAGAGATATGCAGCTATGGCTCAAGGCCATGCTCCATCCGTTCCATGTGATCCCAGCTAATCTCTCTCTGTACTTAAATTGATCCTTTAAGGGGTCCATGTTATCCCATCTCACTTGGATCATGAATCTCTAGTCCTCCAAACACAAGGTGACCCTGGGGTCTAGAGAGGACCTCAGGGCAGGCTTCCTGCAGAGCCAGCTCCCTCAGGCCTATGTTCACCAGGCACAGGCTGGGAACATTGGAGCCTTCAGTACAGACTTGTCCAGAAAGAGGGGAAGAGGCGGCCAGGAAGGCCTCTGTTACCAGTGGGGGGCTCGAGTTTGAGCCCCAGCTCTGTTGCCGAGTAGCTGCATGGCCTTGGGCAGGTAACAGAGCTCTTCCTGGCTTTTGTTTCCTCATTTGGTTTTGATTTTTTGTTTTGTTTGGTTTTTTTTTGAGACAGAGTCCTGCTCTCGTTGCCCAGGCTGGAGTGCAATGGTGCGATCTCGGCTCACTGCAGCCTCCGCCTCCCAGGTTCAAGCAATTCTCCTGCCTCAGCCTCCAGAATAGCTGGGATTACAGGCGCCCGCCACTACACCCAGCTAATTTTTTGTATATTTTTTTTTAGTAGAGATGCGATTTCACCATGTTGGTCAGGCTGGTCTCGAACTCCTGTCCTCAGGTGATCCCACTGCCTCGGCCTCCCAAAGTGATGGGATTAGAGGTGTAAGCCACCATACCCGGCCACCCTCATTTGTAAAATGGGCCCAGAGTGCTTTGTCATCATAAAAGTGCTGCACATGGCTGGGCGTGGTAGCTCATGCCTGTAATCCCAACACTTTGGGAGGCCGAGGCGGGTGGATCACGAGGTCAGGAGTTCGAGACCAGCGTGGCCAACACGGTGAAATCCTGTCTCTACCAAAAATACAAAAGTTAGCTGGGCGTGGTGGCAAGTGCCTGTAATCCCGGCTACTCCGGAGGCTGAGGCAGGGGAATCGTTTGAACCCGGGAGGTAGAGGTTGCAGTGAGCTGAGATTACGCCATTGCACTCCAGCCTGGGCAAGAAGAGTAACTCCATCTCAAAAAAAAAAAAAAAAAAAAAAAAAGTACTGTACACATGAGTGGGGTTATTATGAAAGTTCCCAGGACACAGATTCTCTGGGCCACTGAAGCAGGGCCACTTCCTCCTCAGATACTTTCTATAGCTCCCAACTGCCTTTAAGACAAAGTCCATGTGCCTAACCTGGCATACACGTTCCTTGTGACTGGGCCCCATCAGCTTCTTTGGCTTAACTTCCCACGGTGTTGCCAGTGGCCCCTGCTCCTCCAACGGTACTGGGCAGCTCACCAGCTCCACAGACATGCAGGTGTAGTCACTTTTCTAAGCATTTGCAGTGCTATCTCCTTCCCTGGCATGCTCACCCTGTATGGGATTGGTGGAAGGGAAGAGAAAGCCCCAGGGCAATGGCATGGAGGGGAAGAGCTCCGGTACCAGGCAGACCTGGGGGCTGGCCTCCACCCTGCTGTTTACTTTGGGGTGAGCTTGGACTTGGCTTGCCCCCTCCGAGCCTCAGTTTCTCACCTATTAAAAAGGGGAGGACATTTCACTGGGTTCTCTTAAAGCCAGTGATGCAGTGCTGGAATTTGAACCTGGGACTGCTGGTTCTTTCCCTCGCCCCACCTGTCTGCCCTAGAATGGCTTACATTTGAACACAGATGGGCTGCAGAGAGGAACAGCAATACCGGAAACAAGGAGGGATGAACCTCTAAGAGAGGGTCAACAAACAGCATATGGGAGAGGTTACCCCCAGCTGGAAGAATCTGGAACAGCTAGCTTCCTGGAGGAGTTGGCATTTCGAAGAGTTGGAAAACAGGGCAAATGTCACCAGGATGGGATGTGGGCAGGGGCTTCCTGAGCAACGGTGAACAAGTGGGAAAATGAAATCTTTGTGTCACACCATGTGTGTGTCAATGGCTGTCCTGGCACTGGCAGGGAAACTGCTGCCTAAGAGGTATGTGGTGAGTTGGTGAAGGGGCTCTGCTGGAGCCAGATCTGACCTTCACTCCTCTCTGGTGTCTGCCCTGACTGGGACAGCTTCCCCCTCTCCCTTGGGGACTCTTCCCAGGCTGCAGGCTCGGTATCCTACCCCACCCGCATTCCTACACCCCTCAGAGTAGTGTGGTGAGCCTGGCCACAGCCCAGAATGGGTCTCGGGAAGCAAGGCTAGAGGTGGCACCTGATGGCCCACCGGGCAGATGCTGGGGTCAGCTTCCTGCTGTCTGTGTGGGAAGTCAGGGGGCACCTGGAGAATATTCCAGAACTGGGCCCTGCAGGGATCAGAAAAATAGTCCTGGGGGGACTTGTGCGGGGGGGGGTACAGTGCAGCCAAAGTCTCTAGTTAGTTCCCACACCCCCCAGCTCTCCATTCCTCCCATCCACACTGAGCCAAAGCTGATGGGGAATTTGGTTTGTCAATGGCCCATTCACATCGCCCCCCCACCAAACCATCCCACCCAAACTGACTTCATTCACATCTGTCCTGTGAGGTGCCCTGAGAGGAGGCATCTATCCCACCCTTCCTGCCATGCTGCAGTCCCCAAGCCGTGGCTGCGTTCTCCTGGAGTCCCTGCAGCTGCGCCTCAGCTGGGCCTGTCTCCATGGCCTATAAAGCCCTCCCTGCTGGGCTTCTGGGAGCAAGTGGGGCCTTGTCCAAATGGCGGTGAGGCTCACACAGCCCAGGGGAGATTCAACAGCTGGGAAAGAGGCCAAAGGTGACCGCTATAGGGCGTCTAACCTGGAGTTCTCCCGGTCCAAAGATCCTTTGTTTCTTCTACCCACACTGACTTCCCAGGAAATGCTGGGCCAGGTGCTCTGTTCCCAGAAACACTGGCCTCGCTTCAGGGCATTTCCTTGTCACCCTGCAGGCAGAGCTTCAAGACCTTTTTCCTCCAGCCTCCTCCTCTCTCCACAGTAAGAGACCTCACTGTGCAGAGACCCATGCAGGTCTCTGCAGGTCACTCTCAATCCCCTGGTCTTCTGGGTGGATCTTCTGACTGCCTGCAGGTCTGTCTGTAGCTCTCCGGCACCTGTCCCTGTCTGATTCTCTTTCCTGCTTTGTCTCCTTCGTCTCTGTCTCTCACAGTCTCTGCTGCAGCCCTCTCTCCAGGTTTGACCTCCCTACCTTTCCCTGCATTCTCCTGCTGACACCTGTTGATACTGCATTCTCCGACCTGTGTGCCTCTTTGTTTGAGCCTGCCTGTCTGCACTGTCTAACTACACTGTTCTCTTTTTCTCGGCTCTGTCTGTCTCTGTCTCCTTCGAGAGGGGAAACAGGGCTTGATGAGGGGGTCAGGGGCCTGTCTTTCTGTTGTCCTGTAAGTCTCTGTGTCATCAACAAGGTTTGGCTGGGTTCCCTGGCTCCAGCTGAGTAAATAGTGTCCCTTTCTGCTCCTCCAGTCATCCACTCATTCATTTAACACACCTTTACTGAGCTCTGGCCATGTGCCTGGCTCTGTGCCAACAGCTGTGAGCACCTATCCCACCCACTGTGGCTCTACGGCCTCACCGTTTTCTCTGGGAACATGTTCCCCAGGCTCACTCTTCATGCGCCTTCCTTACTTTGTCTGGACTTACCTATCCTGGGTCCCATGACTGCTGCAGTGCAGTGAGCTCCAGCCCCTAATTCAATCTCAGGACCTGGAGCTTAGCAGGGGAGAGGAAGCAAATCTTCTCGGGGGCTCCTGGAGACAGCAGCAGGTGAGCCACAGCAGGGATGCAATAATGGTGGGAGCTCCAGACGCTGGGTCAGTTCCTCTTGGGCCACACAGGACATGAGATTTGTCCAGGCACAGGTTAGGGAGTCCTCCTCAAACTCAACCCCAAGTGTCTCCAAGTATCTGTCTCCCTGGATCACTTGCTCCTTCTGTCTCTCCCTTGCCCTGGCTCCACAGTTGTGTAGGAGGCTGGATTTATTCAAGTCCAGCCTTTCTGCGAGGAGGAAGCTGTGCCCCTCCTCCCTGAGGCTCAGCCTCAGCCTGTCCTTTTCCAGACTCTTGCCTCTGCATTTCCCTTAGGTATTTTCCCCTGCTCTGTTAGCAGCAGAGAGGTGGGGGCGCAGAGGGGATGTTGATAGGTCTCCCCAAGCTCCCCAACCTTCCACACTCATCCCCCAGTCTCCTCACTGCACTACCATTTTCCACCCGAGCCCTTCTCCTACCAAGCTCTTGTTCCCTTCACAGAACTTTTGTTGCCCTCCCTTGATAGGAGGGCCCCATGGAGAGCCCTTGTTCCTCCATCTAGCAGTTGTCCTCTTTCACTGAACCCCTGTCCCCCTCAAGCCTACGTCCCCTCTCACTAAATCCCTCATCTCCTCCCTGAGCTCCAAGGATCCAGAGCAAGAAGGGGCTCTGTCCACTAAGCATCCAGTGGCAGCCTGCCTGGGTGGAGCTCATGGTAGAAGGTCCATCAGTTTCAGCCATCTAGGCAAAGGGAGGAGGGGAACAGAATGGAAAATATGAAATTCTCAGCATTTTCTGAACTGAGGACTGAGGATGGGGGTCCAGGAGCCAGACAGATCTGGGTCCCATCTCAGCTGTCATTTGCTGGTCAAGTGATCTCAGACAAGTCCCAGCATCTCCCTGAGTGTTGATTCTCTCATCTATAAAGAAGGGACAGTAATCCCTTGCAGAGCCACTGTGAAGGTTCAGCGAAGGAGAAAGAAGCCAAGCCTGGAGGCCTCTGAAGCTCAGAGAAAGGAGTGGCAGAGGTGGGGCTCAGAACAGGGCAGCAAGGGAAAGCAAATCCACCTTGCCTTTCCCAGCTTGCACAGCACTTTCACACACAAGGCCCCACTGGGTCCTCCCCTTGACACTGTAAGGTCAGGTTATTTATTCCCTGATTTTACAAACAAGGCATTGAGTCTCAGTAACTTGCCAGAGATCACCCAGCTAGTAGGTGGTGGGTGCCTTGAACCTCTAATGCTAGAACCAGGCTTTTCCCTCCACCCAGGCTATCTTCTCTGAAGAAGATCTGGGTTTCCCCAAATCCAAGATACAGAAGTGAACCTGACCCTGTCCCTGGAATAAAGTCTTTTTGCATGGAATGAGGATGTGGGTTTGGAGCCTAACTTTTGGGGTGCAATAACAGAGAAACATACACCAGCTCCACTTGGCTCCTATTTGCTATATGAGGGTGCTAGTAGGAAGTAGGGAATGTGTGAAATAATCACAGGTCTCCCTGGCACTCAGGAGGCACTCAATAGATACTTGTTACATGAATAAATGAGTCTTTGAGAAACAAGAAATGTGAGTGCATGACCATTCATTCCACTGAGAAAGGTCAAGAACTGGCTTGGATTAATAGAAAGACCAGATCCTGATGGGTTTGACCCAGGGTCTGACCTGATCAGACCCTACTTAGGAAAACCAAATTGGGTCTGTCTCTCCAAATCCTTCTGATCAACGTCAGCATTGTGAATCCTCACAAAGATTGGCAGAGGTGCAACCTCCCAGACTCCAAATTACAGTATAAAGATCCCTTTAAACTTTCTGGAAGCCCAGTTACCCCCACCTTGGCCCCAGGGCCTGAAGAAGTTCTGTGCATGAAATGGTCTCGGTCGGCCGGGGGGCGGGGGGGTGGGACCAGCTTGTCTGGCTAAGTTTATCTCATTGATCTTTTTGTTTTTGTTTGTTTGTTTTTGAAATGGAGTCATTCTCTGTTGCCCAGGCTGTAGTGCAGTGGCGCGATCTCGGCTCACAGCAGCCTCAGCCTCCCAGGTTGAAGTGATTCTTGTACTTCAGCCTCCCAAGTAGCTGGGATTACAGGCGCATGCCACCACACCTGGCTGATTTTTGTATTTTTAGTAGAGATGGGGTTTCACCATGTTGGCCAAAATGATCTCGAATTCCTGGCCTCAAGTGATCCACCCACCTTGGCCTCCCAAAGTGCTTGGATTACAGGTGTGAGCCACTGCACCTGCCCGGCCTGTCTCATTGATCTTTGAGTCAAGCAATGCACACTACCCCCCAGGGCATGGTATGTACAGTAGCCTCTGGTATGAGCAGCTTTCATTTATTACCTCAACTTTCCCAGGCTGGCAAAGCCTGGTCCAAGAATATTCCTGAACTTGAGCTGTGGAACTGCAGCAAGGGTCAGGTACCCAGGAGCCTCTGAGACTTAGGCTAACATGCCTTCAGACCAGCTCCCTGGTGAACCCCATAGTCAGCTCCTGCTATGCGTGGCCCAGGTCTGAGGTTTGACCACACTGTTTTGCACCCGGGCTTTGCCATTTGCCAGTGTGTGGTGTTTGCTGTGTTTTGTTCAAGTATTATAAGAAGGTGCATTTTACAGAGTACCACGATGCATGTGGATCATAACACCATCTGTGGATTCCCACAGTTTACAAAACTTGATGCCTTTTTTAGAGTCCTGTGCCGTTGGCCTAGCCCAATCTGCAAAACTTTGCTGCTTCCAGGGCCCCATAATATTCACAGAGCCCTGTGTCTCGTCTCTTCTTTTTTTTTTTGAAATGGAGTCTCGCTCTGCCACCCAGCCTGCAGTGCAGTGGTGCGATCTTGGCTCACTGCAACCTCTGCCTCCCAGGTTCACGACATTCTCACGCCTCAGCCTCCCGAGTAGCTGGGACTACAGGCGCCCACTACCTTGCCAGGCTAATTTTTTGTATTTTTAGTAGAGACGGGATTTCACTGTGTTCGCCAGGATGGTCTCGATCTCCTGACCTCATGATCCACCCTCCTCGACCTCCCAAAGTTCTGGGATTACAGGCGTGAGAGAGCCCTGTGTCTCATGCTAAGCCTGATGTTGTTCTTAAAACCTTGGGCTATTTGCAGAACCTAATCCCTTACCTTCTTCAAGCCAACCCACTTAGGAAAATGCCTTTTGGTAAACCAGGAAAAATAGGAGACTCTTCATTTTATAGAACTATCTGCTTGGGGGTACAAAGGAATAGTGCTGGGCCCAGATTAAAGACCTCAATGCTGGTCTCAGCTCTGTTATAATCCTGCTGGAGGACTTTGGGCTGATCCTTTGTCCTCTCTGGGTCGCTGTCTTCCCATCTGTTAAATGGAGATCATGGCATCCAACCATCCACCTCAGGCCTGTCCTGAGGATACTGTGAGATTGCCCAGAGGACGGGGTGTGGGCGGGGTGAAAAGGGGAAGAGTGCCCAGGGGCTTCTTCCTAAAAACGGCTCCAAACTGCCACCTCAGCATCTTTGTTCCCACTTCCCTTCTGGCCTAGCAGCCAGGAAGGGGATATCTATAAATGAGCCACGGGCCAGGCAGACAAGCGAGGGCCTCAGCCAGAGCCTCGGCCTTCCCTGCCCCCCGGAGGCCGCCTTGGAGTCAGGCCCTTGCTGTGCAGACACACTCCCATGTATGGCTCGTTAACTCTGCTCAGGGAAGGCTATGTCTTCCTTATTTCACCCATGAGGACACTGCTGCTCAGAGAGGCCTCGTGTCTTGCCTGAGGCTACATGTCAAGTATACAGCAGGGGCTGGGATCTGAGCCAAGGACAGCAAGGATGGATGCCTGGTCCTCAGAGGTTGGAGTGGGAAGGAATGTGGAGCTCCTTTAATTCAACCTTTCCTTTTTTCAGATTGGTAGATTGAGGCCAGGAGATTGTGGAGTCCACAGGAGAGTCACTGTTTATCTCTCCCTAGATAAGCAGGCTTCAGTCTCTCTAGCTGATCGATGAGAAACAAGCCCCATCCTGCCAAGCATTCAGGGCTTCTCCTGTCTTTGTTGGCACAACTTCTCCATCAGGACACAGCTCATCTCCTAATTGTGAGGAGAGGAGCAGGTGTGCAGGCGGGGTGGGTGTTCAGGTTGCACAGCCACCTAACCTCAACACAGCCCCTGGCTCTTCCAGTGCCCCACTCTTGTATAGGCCCTGCCGTACTCCCTGTAGCAGCTTAAACCCCACCTGGAGCTTTCTCCCTACCTCCAACCACTCCCTGGGGAAGCTGCCTTCCCCGGCCCCCACCTCCAGGCTCTTTCACCCCACAGCAGCCTCATCCTAGTTCCAGCTCCCCCCATCTCCCAGCAGTTTCTGCCTCCAGCCTGTGAGAATACACACTGTGTTGAAAACTGTGTCCCTCCCTGAAAGTGGCATCTCTGTGCCCCAGAAAGCGTGTGAGCTTGGGTGTCAGTTTAACCCTGACCCAGTCCAAAGCTCTCTGAGGCTGTTTCTTCATCTGTGAAACAGAGATGAAACGTGACAACTGAAACATCATGAGATCTATACGTTTGGAGAGAAGACTTTATTTCTTTTCTTTCTTGCTTTCTTTTTTTCTTTTTCTTTTTTAGAGACAATGTCTCACTCTGTCCCCCAGGCTGAAGTGCAGTGATGCAGTCATGGCCTACTGCAGCCTCCAACACCTGGGCTCCGGCGATTCTCCTGCCTCAGACACCCCAGTAGCTGAGACTACAGGTGCATGCCACCACGGCTGGTTAATTTGGTAAGTTTTTGTGGAGACAGGGTCTCACTGTGTTGCCTAGGCTGGTCTCAAGCAATCCTCCCACCTCAGCCTCCTGAAGTGCTGGGATTATAGGTATGAGACTTACTTCTTATAAAGAGTTACAGCCTACAAGGTGGCCATTCTTTTGGGCTGGGGAGCTCAGTCTTTGGCAGAGTCCAGAGACAGACACTTCAAGGGAGGAGGGGTTAGATAGAAATTTAAGCTGAATGCGTTGCCCAAATACACATATTCAACAGGTTATAGGAGGAGCTATGAATATTCATGAGGTGGTCCTAATGTATGCATATTGAACAAACATGCGTGTTACATATGACCCATGTTCACCTTGGGTTGGAGACTTAACATTTAAATGCATGCATACATCAAAAGGTGAAGCAAGGACACGAAGGACTCAAGTGCGGTGTCTATAAACTGGCCAGAGCCCATCCATGGTCAGTGGTCTCTTATCGGAA
The DNA here is from genome assembly GCF_000951045.1 of Mandrillus leucophaeus. Lineage (NCBI taxonomy): Eukaryota > Metazoa > Chordata > Mammalia > Primates > Cercopithecidae > Mandrillus > Mandrillus leucophaeus. The sequence continues at coordinate 1,175,995 of NW_012107297.1, forward strand.
AAAATTCCTGAAATCAGTCACTAGTCCAATTAGACCTATAGTTATGGCTGGTGGAACGGGCATCAGTTAGTTAGCGTCTGGCGGTGGAGGAGCTGCAAATTGTTTTACCATTGCTTATCTCAAGACCAGGGCTTATTTAGCTGCTAGAGAAAAAGAGAAATGTTGTGGCGGTGAGAACATAGTTTATTCTTTAGTGTATGGGTGTGGGACTTAACCCTTGCCTGGAGTGACCCTAGGTCTTGTTTATAGTTCAGCATCTTATTGCCACAGAGAGTCCATTCTGTCAGTCTTATGATATCTGTTTTAACATTAATGCTGCTCAGGTGCAGTGTCTAAGCCACAAAAGGGAGGGGGATAAACGAGCTGTGTCTCTTGTCCCTTCATGGCCAAAAACTCAGTTTTTAAAGGTTTCTCTGGGGTCCCCTTGGCCAAGAGGTGGGTTATCTATTCAGTGAATTGAGGGGCTTAGGATTTTAGTTTTAGTTGACACAAGAAACCTCCTGGCAGGACTGTCCTAAACCCTGTTACCTTGCCCGATCTCCTAAGCATGTGGTACAGCTTCTTCCTTCTGGGAGACTGCCCCCAGCCTCGCCCAGTGACCTGGGGATGGTCACTTGCCCTCTCTGATCCTTAGTGCCATTGCCTGCAATACGCCTTCCCAGAGCAGTCATACAGCTTGGATGAGCTGATGGATGGATTAGTGCTTCCAAAATTCTGAGAGCTGAGCAGACATGAGCCATTATTAATATGGCAGTGATGGTGATGGTGATGACTCTTATAATTCTGGAAGCAGAGGATGAGGAGGAAGTAAATCATGACACGTACGTGCCAGGTCAGCCTGACCTCACCGACAACTCAGGGGAATAAATCACTAGGAAGGCCCCCTGAGGTAGGAGGAAGCTCAGGAGCAACATGGGGACTCTGCAGGTGGGCGGGGGGACCACTGTTCACAGTTGCTGTTCTGCAGGTGCTGCAGGACTGCAGCTTGGGCACTGGCTGGCCTTCAGCCCCCAGCCTTGGCTCTACCACTGACATGCTGGTCAGGTCTCATTCCCTGCCTGGTCCTCAATTTCCTTATTATAAAATGGTGGAGGGTAGGGGGTGCAGGTGCAGTGGCTCATGACTATAATCCCAGTACTTTGGGAGACCAAAGCAGGAAGATTTCTTGAGGCCAGGAGTTCGAGGCAAGCCTGGGAAACATAGTGAGACCCTGTCTCTACCAAAAATTTAAAAATTAGCCAGGTGTGGTGGCACATGTTTGTGGTCCCAGCTACTGGGGAGGCTGAAGTGGGGAGAATCCCCTGAGCCCAGGAGTTGGACGCTGCAGTGAGCTACGATCACACCACTGCACTCCAGCCTGGGCAGCAGAGCGAGACCCTGTCTCTAACAAAAAAAAGAAAAAAAAAAAAATTTAACGGTGGTTGGGGATGGGGGTGGTGGGGGTTGGGGGAAGAGTCTCATTCTGTTCTGACCCTGTCTTTTGGAGTCTCATTCTGCTCATGGCCCACATGAGCTAATGGCTGTGCCACTGTTTTCCTAAAGTGTCAAGTGTGGGATTACAGTTTTTAATAATGTGTCTCCTTGGAGAGAGGACACGGTAGAGGGGTGGTGCAGCAAAGGCTGGGAGGGACGCCGAGGGTGGGGGCTGGGGATGGGGTAAGGGGAAGTGGCAAATGCGGGATGGGAGCAAGCCCCTGCTCGGCTGTGGATAATTTGGAAGAAGGGCCCTGCTCCCCAAAGACTTTGCAACACTGCCCCCTGGGGGCTGGAGAGGAAGCCTGTGCCCTGACTTTTCCTCTGAGACTTCAGTCAGGGAGGGGACCTTGAAGGATCACTGTCCAGAGGCTGAACTGGGTGGGCCAGAAGAAACCCAGCTAGGGCAGTCATTGCCTGCCTGCCTTCCCCACCTGTCCATTCCACTTCACGAACCTCTCAAATCTGCAGCCCTGTCCTGGTCTAGCCCACCACCGCTCTTGTCTGGGCCATGTGCTGGCCTCTTTCCCACCTTCAGTCTCACACCAGCCCATCTTCCTGCAAGCCAGAGGGAACTTTCTAACCCTTAAATCCTACCATGCCTCGTTCTGTGTAAAACTCTGACCCAGCTCCCAGTGCCCCCAGGAGAGACCATCCTTCTCAGCCTGACACTGAGTGGCCCCTGTCTCTCTGTCCAATCACATCTTCTGCAGGTCACTATCCTCACTTGCAGATGAGACATTACAGGGGTGTTTAGAGCAAAGAAGGCTCTGGGGTAGCACTTTTTGGGTGTGACTGCTGGCTTCCCCCCTTGGTAGCTGTGTTACTTAATTCTTAGTTTGCACTTTTTTTTTTTTTTTTGAGACAGAGTCTTGCTCCATCTCCCAGGCTGGAGTGTAGTAGCATGATCTCAGCTCACTGCAGCCTCTGCCTCCTGGGTTCAAGCAATTCTCCTGCTTCAGTCTCCTGAGTAGGTGGGACTACAGCTGTGTGTCACCAGACCTGGCTAATTTTTGTATTTTTAGTAGAGACAAAGTTTCCCCATGTTGGTCAGGTGGGTCTCGAACTCCTGACTTCAGGTGATCCGCCCATCTTGGCCTCCTAAAGTGCTGGGATTACAGGCGTGAGCCATGGCGTCCAGCCTGCAGTACTTTTTTAAATTGTAAAGTATATATAACATAAAATGTTAACATAAAATTCAGTGGCATGAAGTACATCTACATTGTTGTGCAACCATCCTCACCCTCCATCTCCATACCTCCCTCATCTTTCCAAACGGAGACTCAGATTCATGTGTTCTTCATTCCACCTCTGTTTCCTCATCTGACGGATGGAACTAATCACTGAGTGTGCTTTGCACGTGCTTATAGGTGGGTAATAGGTATTCAGGTAACGTTACGATTGTTTTCTTCTCTTGAGGAAGCTGCTCTGGAAAGTCAGTGCAGCAGCACCGCACGGAGTGGTCTCTAGAAACCCACAGCCCACCGCCGCCCGGCTTCATTTCTGTGGCTCAGGTACATTTTCTGAGAGCTGCTGGGGAAGCATGCCGCCCATCTCTTCTGGGAAGATGAGTCACTTCCTCTGCTGATGGGTTATGAGCCTAGGGATGGGGAAGGCAGGAAGCAGAGCACAGGCAGCTGCTTCTCGGCTGGTCGGGGCTTCCGTAGCAGCTCACATAAGAACCATGTGGCCAGGTGGATTCTCTCTGGTGTCTAGGACACCCTAACTTGCCTGTGTGCCAACTGTCTCAGGAGGGGCTGGAGCAGGCTAACTTCCTTCCATCAGTGCTGCTTATTCAGAGCACATCAGTTTGCATTTTGCTTGATTCTCTCCTTTTCATATCACACTCCCAACACATCACTCCCCACCATTCTGCGCACACACTTCCAAGATTCACTCACTCCAAATCTTCCTGGCATGTGCGTCTAAAATCATCTCACCTTCTAAGTGGCACTGTCCTTATTTAAATGCATGTCCTTTTTTTTTTTTTTGTCCCCTAGGTGGAACTAGGGGAGAGATCAGGCCTCAGGCGTCCCTGATGGATCCTGGTTTCTGGCCTGCTCTCGGACTAGGGGAGCAAGTGGATTTATCCAGCAAACAGGCTGAATGGCGGTGTCAGAATCAGAGCTGGGTCCATACAGGACGCTTAGAGGGCCACAGAATCTCCTCGTAAGAGTCCTTCTGCTGGGGACTCCAGTCTCTTCAGTTAAAGACACCAACCATCCTCCAGAAAGAGCCAGGGGTGGCAAGCAGTCAGCTTAAGTGAACCAGTTAAGCCTTTGGAGTAGCTTAGGCTGGAACTCGGCCAACATTAGTTGCGTGGCATGGGGCAGATACTTCATTTTTCTAAGTCTCAGTCTCTTCTTCAAAATGGATGCAACGATTACGACTAATACTCATTATTTGCTAAGCACTATTCTAAGCACTTGTATCAGCTCCGTTAATGCTCCCAACAACCTATTATAACCCCCAATTTACAGATGAGGAAACTGAGGTACAGAGAGACCTGCCAAGGTCACACAGTTGGTAAGAGGCAGACCAGAATCTTAACCTAGACAATCTGGCCCCAGAGTCCAAGCCCCTGAGATGGCACTTAACCGTCTCAAAGGGCAAATTTGAGGACTTAGTCATCATCCACTGGTCCCTAAGCCATGAGGTTGAATACGGAATAAGCCAAGTACTAAGCTGCTGCCTTTGACGGACCCTGGGCATTTTACTTTCCTTGTCAAATCTCAGGTTTCCCTCCTACAACAGGAGGGGCTTGAACCCCAGCTCCGGTTCAGCAAAGAGCTCACCATTTGCCTGGAAACCTGCCCCTCCCAGGTCCCTGTTCTGAGCTCCTCCTGTCTCCTCAGAGTCAGCCCCCATCCCCACAGCCTGTGTGGCAACTCTGCCTTCATATTCCTCTGTCTCTTACTCCCTCTTTTCCCTAAATTCAAAGCCCACTCTTTGTTCCTGTGGAACCCTGCACAGCTTCCTGAATCTTCTGTGACTCCTGTCTCCCTAGTTCTAATCCATCCTCCACATTCTACTGGAGCCATCTTTCCAAACACTAATCTTTTTTTTTTTTTTTTTGACAGGACCTTGCTCTGTCATTCAGGCTGGAGTGCAATCGTGCCACCCTAGCTCACTGCAGCCTCAAACACCAGCAATCCTCCAGCTTCAAGCTTCCCAAGTAGCCGGGACCACAGGCTTGCACCATCAGGCACAGCTAATGTTTTTTTATTTTTATTTTTGTAGAGACAGAGTCTTGCTATGTTGCCCAGGCTGGTCTCAGACTCCTGGGCTCAAGTGATCCTCCCACCATGGCCTCTCAAAGTGCTGGGATTACAGGTATGAGCCACTGTGCCCAGCTCCAAACCCTAATCTTATTGTGCCCAGCCTTTCTCCTCAGAGCAAAGCCTATTTCTTAGCCTAACATTTGCTGCTCATCACCACACACCTATAACCTACCTTACATTTTCATCCCTGGCGCCTGTGTATGCACAGTTCCCTCCGCTCAAATGCCCTTCCTGCCTTTTACCACTGGATAAGCACAGATCCATCCTTCACGTGATAAGGACGACCTCCAATCCCTCCCAGCACCACCCAAGTGTTCTCTGCTTCCTCCTGAAAGAATACGCATGTACTCACGGTCGTATTCTAGCTTTCCACGTGTCCTTGGCTGACGAGCATCGAGCTGGCTGGACATTCCCTCGGGGAGCTTCCCATCAGCCAGTTCCTCTGCCTGCAGCCTTCCTCCTGTTCATTCATCTGAGCTGCTCCAATGCTCCAATGCAAATGGAGTTTTTCTTCCCCTTCTCAGACACTGGACTAAGAATGGGGGCAACCCAGGGTCACCTGTCACAGGACTGGCATAATCCCAAAGAGAAGCTGAGTGCGAGAGTCTCAGGCTTTGCAGGGTGAGAAGCCTCGGAGGGAAAGGCTTCCAGGGAGTGGAATCTCTGTGGCTGTGGTGGCGAATGAACTGAGGCACTTGATTTGCAAAGCACTCTCACATAGAGCAGCTCACTAAACCTCACTCGAGCCAATATTGCCATGATTATTACCCCCATTCACAAAGAGGAAACAGAGGCAGAGAGAAGTGAAGTCACGCGCCCAAGGACACACAGGCCATACTTGGAGCTGAGATTTGAGACCAGTGCGTTTGGCCACCAAAGCTGATGCCCTTACGCTGGGGCCACACTGCCCCCTGGTGGCAGCGAGGATGGTGGCGGTGATGAGTATGTACTTAAAAAAAAAAAAAAAAAAAAAAATTAGCCAGGCGTGGTGGCAGGTGCCTGTAATCGTAGCTCCTCGGGAGTCTGAGAGAATTGCTTAAACCAGGAGGCAGAGGTTGCAGTGAGCCAAGATCACGCCACTGCACTCCATCAGCCTGGGTGACAGAGTGAGACTCCATCTCAAAAAAAAAAAAAAAAAAAAAAAAAAAAAAAAAAGAAAAAAGAAATACCTGATGATCAATCCTCCATTTCGCAGAAGAGAAAACAGGTTCTCAGAGAGCTAAATGCCAGGCTTGAATCCAAATTAGTCTGGCATCAAGATCAGAGCATTTAACCACGATACTGCCTCCCAGTCGCATTCAATGGGGAACAAACACTTCTACAGTCTCAATATCTTCACAAAATTCCCCCACCACTCCAGCCTTAAGTGAGGGTAGGACCTCCCCCTGCAGCGCCAAATCTGCACACTGACCTTTATTACACTCTTTCTACTCTCTTGTCTCCCACTCAATGCCCTGGGAGCCCAGACACTGGCTTCGGAAGCTCTCCTCCTCCTTCTCCTCCTCTATTGACCATCCTCTTCCTCTCCCATTCCTTCAGCCTCTCTACTGGCTGCTTCCTACCCATGAATGGTGGGAAATACGCTCAAGTATCTCAAAATTTTAAAGTACAACAAAATTCTCCCTGACTTCCTGCTATGGTCTGAATGTTTGTGCTCCCTCAAAATCCATATCTTAAAACTTGGCCAGGTGTGGTGGCTCACTCCTGTAACCCCAGCATTTTGGGAGGCCTTGGTGGGAGAATTGCTTGAGGCCCAGGGTTCAAGACCAGCCTGTACAACATAGTGAGACCCTGTCTCTACAAAAATGGAAAAAACTAGCCAGGCATAGTGGCATGCGCCTGTAGTCCCAGCTCTACGGGAGGCTGAGGTGGGAGGATCACTTAACTCCAGGAGTTTGAGGCAGTGAGCTATGATGGTGCTACTGCATTCCAGCTGGTATGAGTTGGAGTGAGACTTTAATCTAAAAAAATTAAATGAATGCATGAATGAATAAATAAATTAAAATTTAAAAGGTCAGACATGGTCTCAGCTCCCACCTATTTGGGAGGCTAAGGCAGGACGATTGTTTGAGGCCAGGGGTTCAAGACTAGCCTGGGCAACAAAGCAAGATCCTGTCTCTACAAAAAAAAAAAAAAAAAAGTTTTTTTTTTTTTTTTTTTAATTTAAATAAAGCCAACCTAACCTCTAGGGTGATGGTAATTAATGGTGGGGCCTTTGGGAAGTGATTAGGTTGTAAGGGTGAAGCCCTCTTGAATGAGATTACATCCCTTATAAAAGAGGCCTGAGAGAGCTTGTTGGTCCCTTCCACCATGTGAGGACACAGCTAGAAAGTGCCATCTATGAAGCAGAGAGCAGCCCTCACCAGACACCGGATCCACTGGCACCTTGATCTTGGACTTCCCAGCCTCCAGAACTGTGAGCAATGAATTTCTGTTGTTTATAAACGACGCAGTTTAAGGTATTTTATTATAAAACCTTGAACTGACTAGGACACATCTCATCAGTCTCCAACCATCCACATCTCTCTCTCTCTCTTTTTTTTAAGACCACAGAAGCCTGACCATTCTGTTTAATTATCTCTAATAATCCTTAAAAATCAGCACACAAATCCATTCCAGGTAGCTTTGCCTCTCCACTTGCTGTGGTGGCATTTGTCCAGATGCCACTACCCCCCTAAGAGTGGGTCAACTTGGGGGAGCAAGACCTGAGAAAGGAAAGGAAAGGAAGGGAAAGGCCCCCTAGTGCCTGCCCCACAGCCCTGGGACAGGCACATATTTAGCCTGACCTGAGACAGGGCGGGAAGAGGCCACAGGGCTGAGTGCAGAGACAAAGGGGCCAGGGTCCCAAGTGTCCGGGCCCCCAGCTACCCACCCCATGTCTGTTTTTGGTTTTGTCATTAAAAAAATAAAGTGACAAATACTGGTGGAAACCAGTTGTTGCACTGTCTTCTGTTAAAAATACGGACCAAGGGCATAGAAAGTCTCCTCTTCAGCAGGTCCTGCTTCACAGGATGTCTGCCCGCTTGCTCCGCACACGGCTTCGAGCCTTGGTCCGGGCTTTGAAGGTGGCAGTGTTGCACAGGTGCTTCTCGAAGCGTGGAACCTTGCAGGCCTTCAGGACAGTGGCATCCAGCACTAGCACAGGGCCCAGGCCAAAGATGTCACGGAGTAGCTCATTGCTCTGGAGGTGGTGGTGCATAGCTGAACCCAGCACTTCCTTGAAGGCAGTGTAGATCCGGTGCCCAGCCCAGCTGTCTCTGTAGAGCACCTCAAAGCCGAAGCGCACTATCTCTTCTTCACGTTCACCGCCCTCCACCGAGTGCAGCACGGCGCGGAAAGTAGAGCCCTGGCGCTGGCGATCGGCCTTGGCACGGTACTTGTTACTGTCAGTGGCCAGAGTGCGCAGGACACTGCAGAGGGCCTCCATGTCCTCGTAAACAAACACCTCCTCAAGGTCCCGGGCAAGCTCAAAGAGCAGTGCAATGGTTTCACCGGCAGCGATCCGCAGGTTCACACTTTCACTGGACAAGAGCTGGGGCAACCGGGGCAGCTGCCTGTCAAGGATGTGGCTGATTTGGGTGCTGGGGAAGATGGTGAGCAGCAATGCCCAGGACTGCAGGGCAGCACAGAGCAGGCCGTGCAGGCTGGCAGGAACCACAGGAGTCGTGGAGCTACCCAAGCCATAGAACCGGCTGAAAACACTTTCTAAGCAGGCAAGGCAAGAGACTAGGTCCTGGATGTCGGCAGCAGCCACGTAGCAGCCCAGGCCAAGAGCAGAAGCACAGTGGAGCCGGGCAGCAGGGCTAGCTGTGCTGTCACTGAGCACAGAGACCAGCAGAGGCTGCAGGCTGTGGAACAGCTCCTCACCCTTGGGT
>NW_012107297.1:1186033-1192234 GCF_000951045.1 Mandrillus leucophaeus
AGGTTCAAGAGATTCTCCTGCCTCATCCTTCCAAGTAGCTGGAATTACAGGCATGTGCCACCACACCTGGCTAATTTTTACGTTTTTAGTAGAGGTGGGGTTTCACCATGTTGGCCAGGCTGATCTCGAACTCCTGGCCTCAAGTGATCCACCTGCCTCAGCCTCCCAAAGTGGGATTACAGGCGTGAGGCACCATGCCCAGCCAGATTCTCTAAGCTTTTACAGTTAAGAGGTATGGCTTTGCAGATGGATTGAACTCTACACTAACTCACTATTTGTCCAACAGAATGACCAAAGCAGGCTTAGTTACTTAACCCTCTGAGCTCCCTCATCTATAAAACAAAGGTAATGGAAATTGCTCTTTGGATTAAATGAAATGAAGTATGTGACTACCAGGGCACAGCCATTAGTACAAGTAAGCTCTCAATAAAGGGCAGCCATCATCTGCTATCGTTGTCATTAATACTCCTCCCTCTTCTTCTCCTCACCACCAAGCTTCCCGGCTGGTTGCCCTGCCTCTGGTCTCTCTCTCCCACTCCAAGACATTCTCTGTGCACAGTGTGTATGAGCCTTCTCAAACATGTAGCTACCTATGTTAGTCCTCTGTCTGAGGCCTGGTTCTGGCTTTCCAATGTCCTCATGCTGAGTGTTTAGTCCTTGGCTTCAAGACTGTCTTCCCTCTGGCCCCTGCCAACCTCTTTAGCCTCATCTTTGGAGACTCCCAGTCTCTCTTTCTATATTGCAGCCCAAACCAACTTCTATCTCCCCTCTAACACACCTCTTGCTTTTTCTACACTTCATGACTTTGTTTACCCCCTCCTTTGTGGCCTGCACTCTATTCATCTGTTTGAAATTTATGACCCATTTAAGAGATGTCTTCCATGATGCAAGTCGGCTTCATTTCCTCCTCTGGGCCCTTCAGCTCTACAGTAGCACAGATCACAGTGGATATGATGGACAAGGTTTGGACAAGGTTTTGACTGGCTACCCCACTAGACTGTGTCAATTGCCTGTGACCACACACCCGGTGCAAAGCCAACCTCATTCAATGTGGAATGAAGAATGAGCCTCAGCTATCCTAATCTTTAAAATAGCGGCATTGGCAGCCAGTCCTGGTCAATCCAGAGGAGAGAAAGAGCACTGGAGGCTGGAGGAAGATGAAGTCACAGAAGGCTCCCTCAAGGAGGTTGGGCTTAGAATTATAAGGCCTCTGTATTAGTCCATTTTCACACTGCTGATAAAGACATACTCAAGATTGGGCAATCTTCTGAGCCCTCCAAACTGTTACAACCTGTGCCTGTTACACAGTTCGAAAGTCGCTTCCACATCACAGAAGGCTCCCTGGAGGAGGTTGGGCTTAGAATTATAAGGCCTGGGTATTAGTCCATTTTCACACTGCTGATAAAGACATACTCAAGACTGGACTTCTTCTGAGCCCTCCAAACTGTTCCAACCTGAGCTTGTTACCCAGTTCCAAAGTTGCTTCTCCATTTTTGGGTATCTTTTCAGCAATGCCCCACTCTATTGGTACCAATTGACTGTATTAGTCCTTTTTCACAATGCTGATAAAGACATACCTGAGACTGGGCAATTTACAAAAGGAAGAGGTTTATTGGACTTACAGTTCTACTTGGCTGGGGAAGTCACACAATCATGGCAGAAGGCAAGGAAAAGCAAATCCCGTCTTACATGAATGGTAGCAGGCAAAGAGAGAATGAGGAAGACGCAAAAGCGGAAACCCCTGATAAAATCATCAAATCTCGTGAGACTTGTTCACTACCAAGAGAACAGTATGGGGGAAGCTGCCTCCATGATTCAATTGTCTCCCACTGGGTTCCTCCCACAGCACGTGGGAATTGTGGGAGTACAATTCAAGATGAGATTTGGGTGGGGACACAGAGCCAAGCCATATCAGCCTCTAAGAACGATTAAGAGTGAGCAAGAGAGGGCAAGAGTGTGGATTTGGGAGACTGAGTGGCTCTCTGTTCCGTCACGCTTGTTCCTCCAGCTTCAATACACTTGAAGGATCCCAGCAGCCAATAGCACAGCATTTTACATTTACACAGAAAATTTTCACAAACTTTTTCACTTGTGTCATTAGTTGGTGCAGAGGCTGGAGTGAGAGTTAGGAAATCTGCCTTGTCTTTGGATTGCTGTGTGACTTTGGGCAATCCCTTTCACCTCTGAGCTTGTTTCCTCATCTGTCACGTGTGGATACCAATAGTTGCTCCATATGTGGGAAAGTCCCCATAGACCATAAAGTTCTGTGTCCCACTGAGCACTATTAATCTTGTTGTTCTAATTATCAGCAAAGCCCATGGTAACTGCTAACCAGCCACATGGGGGTCCCCAGAAAATATTATTCAGGGCCCAGTAAAAGGGAACCTCTGGGGGTCAAGGCCTCAGCAGGCCAAGAAGCGGTAGAGCTTGGGGGTTTAATGGGATAGGCTCAGCTCCAACCTGGTTCTTCCCACTGAGGCAGCACTGGCTTGGGGAGAGGAAGGAGCAGCTGGCATGGCCTGGGTTGGGCAGATGAGCTGGGCCGACCTGCAGAGGTCTCGGGTATGAAGGCTGAAAGTGAAGTGCCCAAAGCCTGTCATAGTCAAGGAGGGGCTAGGCTCTGGGAAGACAGCATCTGGGGAGGTGGGCAGTTAGGGACCCTCATCCCGCTAGGAGAGGGGCTCTAGGAGAAGGTATCTGAGCCAAACTCTTTGTGCTCTGATTTAGAGCATTCCGGGTGGGCAGGCTATGCTGCTGGTTTACCATCTGTGTGACTGTGGCTGGGTCAGAACCCCCTCTGGGCCTCCCCCTGCCTATCAGCAGCAATACAGGAGCTGGACTAGGAGCTCTCTATAGAGTCCAGTGTTGTTTGATTCTGTAGCAGCACTGGACAGGAAGCCCTGAGGTTGTCAGGACAGTCATGGTCCAGTCTGCCTGTGGAAAACTGGGAAGCCAGGTGCCCAGACCCCACTGATATGCTGGTTTTGTAAAAGAGGGGTCAGAACACATCCCAGGCCCCAGGGAACCCCTAGTCTGGTGAGGAAGCAGATGTGAACATGGATAGCTCCCAGCATTGTCTGGGCTGCTAGACGGGAAAGCTTCAGGGACCCTCCCATAGAAGATACCTGGGAGCCCTGAACAGGGAGCAGGCATTTGGCTTCTGGTGTGGCTCTGCCACTAGCTCTCTGTGTAGCCTTGACCAAAGTCAGCTCTCCTTTCAGCTTTAAAAAAAAGTATTTTAAAATTATTTTTATTTTTTATAGAAACAGGGTCTCGCTATGTTGGCCAGGCTGGTCTTGAACTCTTGATCTCAGGTGATCCATCTGCCTCGGCTTCCCAAAATGTTGGGATTACAGGCTTAAGCCACTGCACCCAACCCAGGTCTGCTTTATCTTAATAGGGAGTGAATTTATTTTCAACTTGGGTTCCATTCAGGAAATAACTTCTTCTATCAAAGGCATATACAATGTCTCTGCCCTCTGAAAGTGACCAACAGAGGAGTTTCACAGGACATCGGACTTTCAGTACTAAAACCAGGACAGTTCTGGGCAAATCAATATGGTTGGTCACTGTATGATACGACAAAGAGAAAGGATACAAAGACAGATCCTAGGGCACCCAGGTTAGACAGAGACAGACAGAGCAAGCCCCTGCACAGGCACACAGAAAAGGAAGCTATTTCTGGGGTAAGCAGACAACATTTTGTAGTGCTTCTTGGAGGAAGCCACTAAAGAGAAAGATATCACAGAAAAGGAATTCTCATGTGAATGGAAATGGAGAGACTAAAACAAAGGGCACTGATTCAGACATAACATTCCGTCCCAGATAGAGTGAGATGAGAATGGAGCGGGGCATAGAAGAGGAATGGAATCCAGAGCACCTCAGAAGCTGTTGTTTCGGTTATCCCCAAAGAAGGTTTCCCAGCAGCTCCCTAGAGTTCATGAGCTAGAAGTCTTTATCAGTGGCCCCTGACAATCCTCCAGACTCAGAGGAACACAGCGTCAGGGGAACCTTAGAATAAATGACATAGTTTTCACTCCGGGGTTTAGCTTTACTCACTCGCAACCAGTGATTCTGCTGTCTTCACAAGGTCCCAAGATAAAGAACCCCATTCAGGAATCATGCAGGCATAGCTGGACCAGATGGGCTTATGTCAAATGACTACAGTCAAGATCCTGGTGCTTAGAGTGGGCAAAACCTGGTAAGTGTATTCATCAACATTACCATACCTAGAAGATTACTTCACCTGTGCTAGTGGGAACTGGGCTAAAAACCAGACATCCTTAAAGGAGCTACTTGAACTAATAGAAGAGCTACTTGATTTTTTAATTGGCACTTGAACACAAGCAGATGCCTCTCAGATTTTTTCTCTCCAATAGGTTAAATTTGCCCACCAACATTGCAATCTTATTTTTTAATTTTTGTAAGATAAGTTCTTGGTCTGCTGCCCAGCTTGGAGAGCAGTGGCGTGATCATGGCTCACTGTAGCCTCAAACTCCTATGCTTACCTTAACATCTGGAGTAGTTATGATTACGGGTGCATGTCACAATGCCTGACTAACTTTTTTGACTTTTCGTAGAAAAGGGGTCTTCCTGTGTTGCCTGGCTGGTCTCAAACTCCTGGCCTCAAGCGATCCTCTGGCTTTAGCCTCCAAAAGTGTTGGGATTACAGGTGTGAGCCACCGTGCCTGGCTACAATCTTATTCATATGATTCATTTATGTTATTATTATTATTTTTAGAAGCAATGAATCTAGGGTTAGAAAGTTACTTAAAGGTTTTTAATCTAGCTGCTATCCAAATATTAAATCTCTGTAGCATTCCAGACAAAGACCTCGGCCTTACAACCTCTAGTTACATGGACTTCACTAATTATCAAGCCTGTTTTTGCATTATGGAGTCTTTTTTTTTTTTTTGTCCTTCCTTCCTTCCTTCCTTCCTTCCTCTCTCTCTTTTATTCTCTCTCTTTCTTTCTCTCTCTCTCCCTTCCTTCCTTCCTTCCTTCCTTCCTCTCTCTTTCTCTCTTTCTCTCTTTCTCTCTTTCTCTCTTTCTCTCTTTCTTTCTTTCTTTCTTTTTCTTTCTTTCTTTCTTTCTCTCTGTCTCTCTCTCTCTCTGTCTTTCTTTCTTTCTCTTTTTCTTTTTCTTTTTTTTTTCAGGGTCTCACTCTGTTGCCCAGACTGGAGTGCAGTGGTGCAATCTCAGCTCACTGCAAACTCCGCCTCCAGAATTCAAGTTATTCTGCCTCAGCCTCCTGAGTAGCTGGGACTACAGGCATGTGCCACCACACCCGGCTAATTTTTGTATTTTTAGTAGAGACAGGGTTTTACCATGTTGTCTAGGCTGGTTTTAAACTCCTGAACTCTGGTGATCTGCCTGCCTTGGCCTCCCAAAGTGTTGGGATTACAGGCATGAGCCACCGCGCCCGGCCTTCATTATGGGGTCATTCTAATTATAAGAAACTTCTTCCATATGTGGGACTGATCTCTGGGCCCCTGAAGCTGCTAACAGTGGCCCCAGTTCTTTGTAAGTGTTGCTCCTTCTCTTTGACAGTTCTTAGGTGTTTGTGTCTACCTCTCTTCCCCCCCAAACAGGACCAGCTCTTTCTGCCATTGCTGTTAGACATCTCACCACTCCAGGAATCTTAATTGTGCAATACAATTCTTGGCACAAAGAAAGTGTTGGGACTGAGATCCATAGTTGGAAAGGAAAAAGATACATGTTCTAGTGAATGTTTCCTTGATTGTTCTGGTTTCCAGATGTTCCCAGTGTGTATCTACAGACATCCAGCTCTGACCCACTATGGGGGCCATAGCCTGTAATGGATCAGAGGACTCCTAGCCTGTCTTCTGTCTGGTCAGCATTCCCGCTCTGCCAGAGTCCCTCTTCCCCCAACCCCCTTCTTCGTGATTTTCTTTCTTCTTTCCTCTTTTCTTCTTTTCCTTTCTTTTCTTTTCTTTTCTTTCCTTCCTTCCTTCCTCTTCCTCTTTCTCTTTCTTTTCTTCTTTCTTTCTTTCTTTCTTTCTTTCTTTCTTTCTTTCTTTCTTTCTTTCTTTCTTTCTTTCTTTCTTTCTTTCTTTCTCTCTCTCTCTCTCTCTCTCTCTCTCTCTCTCTCTCTTTCTTTCTTTCTTTCTTTCTTTCTTCTTTCTTTTTTTTTTTTTTGATGGAGTTTCACTCTTGTTGCCCAGGCTGGAGTGTGATGGC
>NW_012107297.1:1193574-1200043 GCF_000951045.1 Mandrillus leucophaeus
TTTTTTTTTTTTTTTTTTGAGACAGAGTCTCACTCTGTCGCCCAGACTGGAGTGTAGCGGTGTGATCTCGGCTCACTGCAAACTCTGCCTCTTGGGTTCAAGTGATTCTCCTGCCTCAGCCTTCTGAGTAGCTGGGATTACAGGCACCCACCACTACACCCAGTTAATTTTTGTGTTTTTAATTGAGATGGGGTTTCACCATCTTTGCCAGGCTGGTCTTGATCTGCCCACCTTGGCCTCCCAAAGTGCTGGGATTACATGCGTGAGCCACCACGCCCGGCCGACTTCACAATTTTCATCCATCATTAATGTAATAAATAAAATTTTATCATTCAGTCATTCATAAAAATTCTTATTGGGTGCTAGAGACAGAAATGAACCAGACACAAACTGTTTCCCTGGAGTTATCTATAGTTGAGTGTAGGAGTCAGACCCAGAGAGAAAAAAACATCTGGTCATAGGACAAAGAGAAGCAAAAGGGGTTGAAGGAGCTCAGAAGTTAGCATTTCATCCAATGTTAACATTTTCTCCTATAAGTTCTTATATTTTTGGCATTGAGTATCACTTATTTGTTAGCAAGTACTCACGTATCAGCAACATGGGCAGTGGAGGGTTGGGGAGCTTGGAAAGATCGGGTAACCACTAGCTGCTCCAGCCAGGAAGTGGTAACTGTCCATGTTCCTGCCCAGTTGGAAGGATTCATCTTTAGTTTGAATGACCATCCAAATAGGATGCTTATGACCAGGCACGGTGGCTCACGCTTGTAATCTCAGCACTTTGGGAGGCCTAGGTGGGCAGATCACTTGAGGTCAGGAATTTGAGACTAGCCTGGCCAACATGGTGAAACCCCATCTCTAGTAAAAATACAAAAATTAGCTGGGTGTGGTGGCGGGCACCTTTAACCCCAGCTAGTCAGGAGGCTGAGACAGGAGAATCGCTTGAACCTGGGAGGTGGAGGTTGCAGTGAACTGAGATCGCGCCACTGCACTCCAGCCTGAGCAACATAAGCAAAACTCCATCTCGAAAAAAAAAAGAGGCCACTACTACTTCTGCTGCCCTCCTCCCCTCCAGCTTGCCTAGTTCACAAGACAGGAGGAAAGAGAGAAAGCAAAAAGTTGGAAAGAAACAAAAGTAAGATAAATAGCCAGACAACCTTGGCACCACCACCACCCGGCCCTAGGAGTTAAAAAGTTAAGAGTAATAACGTCAACCCCTGACCTAAACTACTTGTGTTATCTTTAAATTCCAGACATTGTATGAAAAAGCATTGCAAAACTTTCTGTTCTGTTAGCTGATGCACGTAGCCCCCAGTCACGTTCACCATGCTTGCTCGATTTATCACGACCTTTTCACCTGGACCCCTTAGAATTGTAAGCCTTTAAAAAGGCCAAGAATTTCTTTTTCAAGGAGCTCAGCTCTTAAGACACAAGTCTGCTGACACTTCCAGCCAAATAAACCTCTTCCTTCTTTAATCTGGTGTCTAAGGAATTTTGTCTGCGGCTTGTCCTGCTACATTGCTAAAGGAGTTTAAATCTCATTTCTCCTTAGAAATCACACAAGGATCAGAGTGAGGATGGACAGAGCTGCATTGTGTCCCAATCAGGCAGAAAGGAACAACATTGCCAAGAGAGCACACAGCAGGAAGCTGGCACTTTGTGGTGCATCTTGTAGGGAAGTAAATCTGCGAGAAAGCCTCGGCACTTAGCCGGACCCTGAAAAAGTGGATAAGAAATGAGAATTTTTCACAAACCCCATTAATAAGGGTATTCATATGAGGAAATGACATCCTGCAGACCCATAAGCAACAAGCCTATGACATCTGTAGAACCAGACTCTGTGAGAGATGAGGAACACAGGGGAGTCTAAGATCAAAGACTTTCTTAGTTAGAGCCATGGATTCTTGGTAGTTCTTAGAGGAAATTGCAATTATTATTATTATTATCAGAGACAGGGTCTCACTCTATCACCGAGGCTTGAGTACAGGGATGTGATTATAGCTCATTGTAACCTCAAACTCCTGGGCTCAACTGACCTTCCCATCTCAGCCTCCCACGTAGCTGGAACCACAGGCATGCACCACCATGCCTGGCTAATTTTCTTATTTTTATTTTTGTAGAGATGGGGTCTCATTATGTTGTCCAGGCTGGTCTTGAACTCATGGCCTCAAGCCATCCTCCCACCTTGGCGTACCAAAATGCTAGAATTCCAGGCGCCTGGCTGTAAATTGCAATTAGTATTTCCTTTAGGTTTTGTGGCATAGTTTTATTCAATAGTATAATAAACTACATATAATTCTCAGTTCAGAGTTTGGGTTCAATTATTCCCAAGCTGAACTCCAAATTTGCTTTTTAATGTATCCGTTAAGGAATTAACCCAAGTATCATAAACAGATTTCTGCATGAAGTGGAAACATCTGACTGTCACTCTTAATAGTTTGATGCCCATGGTAGGACAGATCAAATAACCAGTCTCTTCATTTCCTTCCAGAACACTCTCTTAGCCTGAATTACATCGTTAGGATATGCTATATAACATGTTAGTGGTGGAGATAGGAATACATTAATACCAAATATATATTAATTGGAAAATTTGGAAGAGGTTGAGCTGGGTGGACCACCTGAGCTGAGGAGTTTGAGAGGAGCCTGGGCACATGGTGAAACCCCGTCTCTATAAAAAATACAAAAATTAGCCGGGCATGGCAGCACGTGCCTATAGTCCCAGCTACTCAGGAGGCTGAGGGAGGAGAATTGCTTGAGCCCTGGAGGTGGAAGTTGCAGCAAGCCGAGGTCACGCCACTGCACTCCAATCTGGGGGACAGAGTGAGACCCTGTCAAAAAAAAAAAAAAAAAAAGAAAGAAAGAATATGTGGAAAGCCAATTAGCTAAAAATTTTCCTTTCCTTTTTTTTTTTTTTTGTTTGAGATGCAGTCTCATTCTGTTGCCGAGGCTGGAGTGCAGTGGCGCAATCTCAAATCACTGCAATCTCCGCCTCCCAGATTCAAGCAATTCTCCTGCCTCAGCTTCCCTAGTAGCTGGGATTACAGGCACACACCACTATGCCTGGCTAATTTTTGTATTTTTAGTAGAGACAGGGTTTCACTATGTTGGCTAGGCTGGTCTCGAACTCCTGACCTCAAGTGATCCACTTGCCTCATTCTCCCAAAGTGCTGGGATTATAGGCGTGAGCCACCACGCCCAGCCAAACTTTCCTTTTCAATTACATATGTATTCTTGGTTGTAATTTTATATGGTCCATGCACAATAAGATCCTGTACAATGGAGCTTATGCCTCATGAGAATGACAGAGTGAAATGTTGGTCGTATCATAGTGTTTCACAGGGAGCGGAATGGCTTTCACTCCCACCATCACTGGGAGACATTTGAGAACATTTTGGTTAGAATGAGGAGTCCCAGAATATCAGGGCTGGAAAAAACAGATCATCTAGTTTTACCCTTCCCATTTTATCGTTATGAAAACTGAGGCTCATAACACTTGCCCAATGTCACACAGCAAGTCAATGCCAGAGCCAAGACTCAAACACAGATCTCTTGTCCTATAAAACAGTAGTCCTCCTGGAATATTACAATGACTAGGAGTAAACTTGGGCAAAACTGTAACCTTAGGTTTAATGATAGATTATCCCAGACTTCAGAACTGTCTCTCTGTCTTGCCTGATAAGATTGCCAAGCTTCCTTTGCCATATTCTTTACTATGACCAAGAAGTACTCATTGAAACCCCCCCAAAATACTCGGCCATTAGGCAGTTATACATGTCAATTTCCCGATGTGAAACATAACCAGTTGCAAGGTTAGCTCTTCCTCCCAAACCAGAAAGAATGGGTTGGGGAACAAAATAGAACATTTGTTATGTATGTCTTATCTATGTACAATTAAATCTGTCCATATGTCAACAATGCTCCCAAGAAGAGGTTTGAAATGTAAAACCCTTCTTTTACCCACATAGTGATATTTTCTCTCCTATTGTAGCAACAAGTACCTGAAATAATTCAGTTGATTCCTCAATAGCACTGAGAAAAACTAAAATAAAAAACCCATTAGTCAACCAACAAGTTACAGCATCCCCCATATACAAGTACTGAATAGCTCAAAAAGAAATGGCCAGCACTGAGGAAATGATTCTTCCTGATGTTTCTTCCATGTAGAGGGAATTCAGTTCATGGAAAGCTTTTGACCGGTCCCATTGGCCACAGTATCCTGGGACATTTAGGATGACTTAACCTAAAGTCTGCTTGGGAAGACTAATCTGAATAAGCTTAGCATAACTTCTCTCTTCTCCCTCGCCTCTGCCCTTACATGCTCCTCTGCTCCTCCATTTGGGCATTTTATAGAGACTTTTTCTCATGCAGGGATATTTGGGGTGGTTCTAAAATGCCTAGGGCTGGGCAGGAATCTCTCTAATTTTGGAGTTTCGTCTGAAGAAGTCCCACGCTCTCGGATATATGCCATGTCCTTCAACCTAGTGATATTTACATGCCCTCTGCTGATGCTTTTGTTCAGACCCACAGTTCATTCAGAACTGAAGTGGGGAAGAGAGGTGCCCCACTCTTGGGCCCCCTCAATAACCCTCAACAGTTAACTTGACAGCTAGTCACTGAGTATACTTGATTCCAAAACCACACAGCCTGTCTGATTTGAAATGTCACTGGATTAGCTGAAAATGAACCAGCTGTCTTGGTCTTGGGCTACCAAACCTAGGAGTCAAGACTTCACTGAGCTGAGATAATATGATGATTGTAGTAGGCATTAGGGTTTTCAAGTAGTTACCAGTCTAGAAAAGGTCATATTTTGAACCTTCAAGTCCTTAGAACCATAATCTAAAAAAGCTAACACAGAATTTGCATTGCTCATCTCTAGAAGTATAATTTGGTAGAGGGGGCAGTTGGACCATCAGGAAGAATGCTGATTTTTCAGAGTTGTTCTTGTCCACAGTGGAGAAACCCCAAGATTACTTTTACTTAGTGTCAACCCCCTAAACTAAACCCTTGCTCCTTCCATACCTGTTATCCTTTGCTTAATGACTGAGCCTCAGGCCCTGACGCAGAATAGACTAATGTGGGTAGGGGAACAAGATAATGGGGGAGCAGATCCCTGTCTTTCCTAATCTGCCATTGCATATTGCCACTTCCACTGCTAACTCTGGGATTTCAACATTAAACATTGGACTGGCTTCATAATTAAAGGCACTGCCACCTTTATCAAGTGGGAGAATGTGGAGGATAGGGTGGGATGTGTTTCAGAGGAGCCTGGAGAGTCAAGCATCCTCAATTCCTCTGGCTCTTCCCATATATCCCCTACCCAATTGCTATAGTCTCACTGTTTGCGAATCACAGCAACACTGACCATAAAACAGACTGTATTTGAGTAATTGGAGTATTTGATTAAGCTGTAGTTTTTACAATGCATGTGATGAATTTCTAATTTGGGCATTAGCAATCATACAGGTTGTAGGTTTGCATGACAGCTATATACTTTCTTATCTACGTCTAGCTGTACTCCCTGCCTTTTCTTTTCTTTTCTTTCTTTTTTTTTTTTTGAGACAGATTTTCGTTCTCTAAGCTGAGATCATGCAATGGTACGCCTCTGGGGTTTAAGTGATTCTCCTGCCTCAGTCTCCTGAGTAGCTGGGATTACAGGCACACACCACCATGCCCAGCTGATTTTGTATTTTTAGTAGAGACAGGGTTTCACCATGTTGGCCAGACTGGTCTTGAACTCCTGACCTTGGGTAATCCACCTGCCTTGGCCTCCCAAAGTGCTGGAATTACAGGCATGAGCCACCCCACTCGGCCCCCTCCCTGCCTTTTAAATCTACTTCACTTAAGCCTGTAAAAAGTAAACTAACTCAGTTTTATCCTTAAGTTTTTTTATTCTTTTGAAATTGTTCAGTGGTGGGTTCTGATGGATTAGGTTATTCAGATTAAAAATTCCGGTGAAAAGAATGAAAAATTCTAGATTGCATATTTAAATTTATCAATTACATTATAGAGTTGATAAGACACTATGGAACAACGAGGCCAAAATTGGAAGGAATACAAACAGGCAAAGAAGAGAAACAGAATTTTCTCTGAGGGAATTTTCTAACCTTGAAAATTCAGATTTTTACTTGTTTGCCTCATAGGATGGGGAAGTGGGAGGGGACAGAATCAAAGACCAAAGATGCTTAAGGTGGAGAATTTAATGAAGAGTTACTTCACCACAATAACCTTGAACTTCAAATGGGCTACACCCTTTTATCAGTGAGCCAGAATTGTGATAAACCTTCTGAAGATCTGGATCCCAGGATCATATCTCCTGGGTATTTTAAGGAACCTCATAACTTACCTTTGCTTAAGGTGGTCCTGAAGTGTTCCCAAGTGCCTGATAAAAACAAACATAAATTCTGCTAGAAGAAATTTGATTCATCCCTAGATTTAAATCTATCTTTCCTTCCTTCCTTCCTTCCTTCCTT
>NW_012107297.1:1200328-1212507 GCF_000951045.1 Mandrillus leucophaeus
CCTCCCAACTCAGCCTCCTGAGGAGCAGCTGGGACTACAGGTGCATGTCATCATGCCCAGATTATTTATTTATTTATTTTTGTAGAGACAGGGTTTCACCCAGGCTAGTCGCAAACTACTGGGCTCAAAGGATCCACCAGGCCCACAAGGAAATAAATAAAAGCACCAGAGTGAGATTAGGCAGAAAAATGTAAATGAGTATTGGAATAAACAGTCACATACAAAACTATTCTTATTATGTTTAAATAGATAAAAGATGATTGAAAAGTATTTGAATAAAACAAGAAAATATAAAAAGTGACCTAAAACTTTTGAAAAAAGAATGAAATGTAACTTTTAGAAATAACTAATAAAATAGCTGAAACTCAAAACTCAATGAACAACTTTAATAGTAAGTATGATACAATTTAATAAAGAGTTAGTGAACTGGAAGGAAGGTCAAAATGAAGCTTGGAAAGACAAAAACTATAAAAAGCACAAAAGAGAGAGTACGAGCCTAAGACTCAAGTAAAAAGGTCTGATATATGTTAATCATATTCCCAGGAAGAGAGAAATACATGGTGTACTAGGGTTCTCCAGAGGGACAGAGCTAATGGGATATGTGTATATATGAAGGGGAGTTTATTAAGGAGTATTGACCCACATGATCACAAGGTGAAGTCCCATGATAGGCCATCTGCAAGCTGAGGGAGAAAGATGCCAGTAGTGGCTCAGTCTGAGTCCAAAAGCCTCAAAAACAGGGAAGCTGACAGTGCAGCCTTCAGTCTGTGGCCAAAGGCCTGAGAACCCCCACCAAACCATTGGTGTCAGTCCAAGAGTCCAAAGGCTGAAGAACCTGGAGTCTGACATCCAAGGGCAGAAGGAACAGAAGGAAACATCCAGCACAGGAGAAAGATGAAAGCTGGGAGACTCAGGAAACCAGCTTATCCCACCTTTTGTCTGCTTTGTTCTAGCCAGTTGGCAGTCCATTGGATGGTGCCCACCTGCATTGAGGGTGGGTCTTCCTCTCCCAGTCCACTGACTCAAATGTCAATCTCCTCTGGCAACACCCTCACAGACACGCCCAGAAACAATACTTAGCAGCTATTTAGGCAACCTTCAATCCAATCAAGTTGATGCCTAATATTAACCATCACAAATGGGTTGAGATAATATTTGAAGAGCAAATGGCTAAGAATGTTCGTAAGTATAAAGACATCAAACAACAGATTTAAGGAGCTCAAAAAAGAAAACTCAAGCAAGATAAATAAAAAGAAATACATTACCTAGATACATAATAATGACACAGTAGAAAACAAACAAAGAAAACTAAGAGAAACCTTAGAAGTAACCAGATAAAAAAAGGTTGCTCAATAGTGACATTAGAAGCCAGAGCCTTTGGAATTATTTCTTCCAGAAATAATTATAAAATGCTGAAAAAAATAATAACTGCCAGAATTCTAGCCCAGTGAAAATATCTTTCAAGCCCAGGCTGGAGTACAGTGGCGCAATCTCAACTCATTGCAACCTCCACCTCCCAGGCTTAAGCAATCTTCCACCTCAGCCTGGCTAATTTTTGTATTTTTTGTAGAGATGGGTTTTGCCATGTTGCCCAGGCTGGTCTCGAACTCCTGGGGTCAAGTGATTCACCCCCTTGGCCTCCCAAAGTGCAGAGATTACAAGCATGAGCCTCTGCACCCAGCCAGTTCAATGTATTTTTAAATTTCCCTTGGTACAGTGTATTGAAACCAGGCTTAAATTATTATTATTTTTTAAAGATTTCCCTTGAGATTTTCTCTTTGACCCATGAATTATTTAGGAATATGTTGTTTAATTTTCAGTGTTTGAAGGCTCTCTTGTTATGTTTCTGTTATTGATTTTTAGTTTAATTCCACTGTGGTCAGAGAACACATTCTGTATGACTGCAATTCTTTTGTATTTGTTGAGATTTGTTTTATGGCTCATGGTATAGCTTATCTTCATATATGTTCTGTGGGCACTTAAAAAATGTGTATTTTTTTTTTGAGATGGAGTCTCACTCTGTTGCCTGGGCTGGAGTGCAGTGGCACGATCTCAGCTCAATGCAACCTCTACCTCTTGGGTTCAAGTGATTCTCCTGTCTCAGCCTCCTGAGTAGCTGGGACTACAGGTGTGCGCCACCACGCCTGGCTAATTTTTTGTATTTTAGTAGAGATGGGGTTTCACCATATTGATCTGGCTGGTCTTGAACTCCTGACCTCAGGCAATCTGCCCGCCTTGGCCTCCCAAAGTGCTGGATTACAGGCGTGAGCCACCACACCTGGCCTGAAAAAAATGTGTACTCCTTTCTTGTTGAGTGGAGCATTCTGTAAATGTCACAGTCGACCCTTTTGGTGATGTGGAGTTCTCTATTTGTACTCATTTTCTGTCTGGCTGTTCTATCAATTGCTGAGGGAGGAGTGTTGAAGTACGTCACTATAATTGTGGATCTGTCTTTTCATTTCAGTTTTCAGTTTTTGCAGTTGCGTTGTTTTGTGCATACACATATAGGATTGCTTTATGTTCTTAGTAGATTGGCCCTTTTATCATTATGTAACTTCCCTCTCTGTCTCTGATCATTTCTTTGCTCTGAAGTCTACTTTATCTAATGTTGGTATAGCCACTCTTGTTTTTTGTTTATCTTTCTTTTTTAAGGAGATGGGGTCTCATTCTGTTGCTTAGGCTGGAGTGCAGTGGTGCAATCATGGCTCCCTGCAGCCTCAAACTCCTGGGCTCAAGATCCTCCTATC
Source organism: Mandrillus leucophaeus (assembly GCF_000951045.1). Classification (NCBI taxonomy): domain Eukaryota; kingdom Metazoa; phylum Chordata; class Mammalia; order Primates; family Cercopithecidae; genus Mandrillus; species Mandrillus leucophaeus. The sequence goes on from NW_012107297.1 coordinate 1,203,076, forward strand.
TCAGCCTCCCCTGTAGCTAGGACTACAGGTATGCACTACCATACCTGGCTTTGTGTGTGTGTGTGTGTGTGTGTGTGTAGACAAGATTTCACTATGTTACCCAGGCTGATCTCGAGCTCCTGACCTCCAGAGATCCTTCCACTTTGGACTCCCAAACCACTAGGATTACAGGTGTGAGCCGCCATGCCTGGCCTCCTGTTTTCTTCCAGTCAATGTTTGTATTATACATCTTTCTCTATCCTTTTACTTTCAACCAACTTTATTATCATAGTTGAAGTGGGTTTCTTGCAGGATCATAAAAGAAATCCACTCTACCAATCTGTGTCTTTTAATTGGTCTGTTTAGACTATTCACATTTACTGTAATTGTTGATATGGTAGGCCTTAAGTCTACCATTTTATGTTTCGCTTTCTGTTTATTCTTTTTTTTTCAATTATTTGTTTTCTTTATCCTGTCTTCTTGTGAGTTACCTGAACATTTTTTAAGCATTCCATTTTGATTTATCTGTAATATTTTTAGTGTTATCTCTGCATGTAGCATTTTTAGTGGTTACTCCAAGTATTACATTATATATATATATAAAACATCACCATTTATTGCTGTTGACATTTTATCAGTTTGAGTGAAGTCGAGAAACTATTGACTAAAGGAAAAAAATCTAGCCTTTAAAGTTAGTTTTATTCAGAAGTCTTACTGAGGACTGTAGAATGAGGACTACAGCCTGAGAGGAGTTGTTCGGAGAGATTCTGTTAGGCTGATCTGAAAGTGTTTTAGCTTAGAGTGTATACACAGAAAGTGGGGGGTTCAGTACATGTAAAATCACATCAAAGTTTGGGGGCAAGAGTACATCTGGTTATAGATTACTAAAGTACATCTGGTTATAGATTATAGAAACATAATCACTTACCCTGTCAAATGTTATCTTGTGTGTAGGAAAAGGCAAGGACTAGGGTCATTGATATGGTTTAGCTCTGTCCCCACTCAAATCTCATCTTGAATTGTAGTTCCCATATTCCCCATATGTTGTGGGAGGGACCCGGTGGGGGATAATTGAATCGTGGGGGCAGTTACCCCCATGATGTTATTGTGATAGTGAGTGAGTGCTCACAAGATCTGATGGTTTAATGAGGGGCTTTTCCCGCTTTGCTTGGCACTTCTCCTTCCTGATGCCCTCTAAAGAATGTGCCTGTCTTCCCCTTTGCCTTCTGCCATGATTGTAAGTATCCTAAGGCCTTCCCACCATAGGGAACTGTGAGTCAATTAAACCTCTTTTCTTTTATAAATTACCCAATCTCGGCTATTTCTTCATAGCAGCATGAGAACAGACTACTGCAGTCATTTATCTTTTAAGGAATGTAGTCACTCAGGAAAGAGACCTGAGGGGCCATGTGCTCTATCCCATCTTGTTTTCAAAGCATCTCTCTGGAGAGCTGCACTTGTCATAGAGTCAGGGGCTTTGTGAAACTATGCTGGCAAGCAGAAATGGGCAAACGTGGCTTCCTTATGTTTGTTACTTTGTCTTACAAAATCTTACCTAAATTTCCTTTCCTTTACACTCCTTCTTTTATAATATAATTGTCCCAAATCTTTCCTCTATATACACTTAAGACCATATCAGCAGTATTTATAATTTTTGCTTCTATTGTCAAACATGACTTGGAAAGCTCAAGAGGAGAAGAAAAATCTGTCTACCAATATCTTTATCAATATTCCCGATATCTCAAGAGCCCTTCTTTTATCATTTCCTTTCTGCTTAGAGAATTTTCTTTAGTCATTCTTTTAGAATAGGTCTTCAGGCAACAAATTCTCTTAGTTTTCTCTCTTCTGATAATATCTTAACTTCTGTATTACCAAAGAATGTTCTTGCTGGATAAAGGACTCTTGGTTATACAGTTCTTTTCTTTCAGAACTTCAAAAATGTTCCACTTCTCTCTGGCCTCCATGGTTTCTGATGATAAACCTACTGTCATTTAAATGGTTTTTTTCCCTACAGGTAAGGTGTCATTTCCCTCTTGTGCTTTCAAGATTTCTGCTTTGTCTTTAGTTTTCTGAAGTTTGACTATTATGTGTGTTAGGGTAGATTTCCTTGGGGTTCTCTATTTGGGGTTCACTTAGTTTCTTAAAGCTGTAGGTTTATGTTCTTTACCCAACTCAGGAAGTCTTTAGCCATGATTTCTGTAGGTTTTTTTTTTTTTTTCAGTTCTACCTATTTCTCCTATTCTTCTGTAACTTCAATGACACTAGATCTTTTGCTATCCTTCCACAGGTCTCCAAAGCTTTATTATTTCAGTCTGTTTATCACTGTTCAGACTGGTGATTTCTTTTATTCTATTTTTCTCTTTATTGATTCTTCCTCTGTTTATTCTTCTGTTGAGCCCATCCATTGAATTTTTTATTCTGTTTATTATAATTTTCAGTTCTAAAATTTCCATTTGATTCTTTTTTACATCTTCTATTTCTTCGTTGAAATTTTCTATTTTTTGGCTGTGGTTCATGCCTGTAATACCAGGACTTTGGGAGGCTGAGGTGGGCAGATCACTTGAGGTCAGGAGTTCAAGACCAACCTGGCCAACATGGTGAAACCCCATCTCTACTAAAACAAAAATTAGCTGGGTGTGATGGCACATGCCTGTAGTCCCAGCTACTTGGGAGGCTGAGGCAGGAGAATTGCTTGGACTCGAAAGGCAGAGGTTGCCATGAGTCAAGATTGCACCACTGCACTCCAGTCTGGGTGACAGAGTGAGACTGTGCCTCAAAAAAAAATCTATTTTTAAATTTATTTCCAGTGCCTTTGTTATTGCTTATTGAGGCATTTTTATAATGACCGCTTTAAAATCTTCATCAGATAATTATCCGACACAATGGTGAAGGGGCTGTAGGGGAGCTTGAAGTACCTAATATCAGCCTGGAACTGGTGGACGTTTAGGCTCCCCATTTGGCTTTTGCTGGTGGAGGTGGAAGCTGAGCCACAGTTTTCTCTGTGGTATTTGGCAAGTATACAAAAGTTGCTTCCTAAAAGTTTCCTGTCTCGCTAATTGCCCCTGTTCTGGCCTGTTGGGGTTAAACAGACTACCGTTTTTTTCGTTTCTTTTTTTTTTTTTTTTTTTTTTTTTTTTTTTTGGTTTGAACCTGTTGACATTTCTAGGTTGTTAGCTTCTTCAGCTCCAAGTCTGAGACTTATGAAGCAAAAGGAAAATTCCTGGAACCCAGTACCGTGCTGTTCTTTGTGTCCCAAGGTCCTAAGCCACTCTGCCTTCTTCTTTCTCCCTTTCATAGTCTTCTTTTGTTTGATTTATACATAACATCCAGGATTTTAGGTTGTACTTAGCAGGAGGAATAGAGAAAAGTACATCTACTACATCTTCATTAAAGCAGAAGTCTACATTGCTTAATTTTACCTTTTCTGTTTTTGAAGTTTATTTGAAGTTCATCACTATGAACATCTCTTCTGGATCAATTACTGACAAAGTTTTAAAAACTCTGAACACTTCCAGAAAGAAAAAGCAGATCATCTGCAAAGAAATGAGATTTAGATTGATATCAAATTTCCTAACAGGAGCACTGGATATAAAAACACATAGAAGCAATAATTTTAAAGTACTGAAGAAAAGTAACTTTAATTTACAGTTTTATATCCAGCTAAATGTTCATTAAGAATATAATGGCTAAATAGATTGTATATTTGCACCATTTTATAATGTATACTAGATATTATAAAACAAACTCAACAATATTATAAACATAATACTGAAAAAAAAAAACAGACACAGAAAGGCAAATACCATATGTAGAAGTCACTGTTGGTAATCCATCTATCTGCTATGAATATTAGCTGCTAACAGCTCACAGCTATACTATTCTCTAGAGCGTTGCCTTCAACTAATTTTTCCTGCCAGGAAAAATGTCTGGTAGTTGACACCTTTTCCCCAGGGATAACCTATAGTGATGACTAACTGATGAAGGGATACAAAAGGTATCCCCCACCCCAAGGCAGAACAATGCTATAGTGCCTTTCACACTCCAGACACCTATGGCATGAGGTTCAATATCAGCTGAAACTCGTATTTGCCTAACTTCTCCTGCACTACCCCGCTTCCCTCCTTACAGGTCTCACCTGAGAATACTCCCTCAATAAATCACTTGCACAAGAATCCCTTTCTCTGGCTCTGCTTCTGGGAAGCCCAGCCCAAGAAAGTTGGTGCCAGGAGTAATTCTAGAAGACAGATTCTGAGGATGAGATTCTGTAAGTGGATCGCTCACTATCTGAATGGCAATGAGGACCCTGCCACTGATGGTAAACAAGAGATTGTGGCCTATGCTATAGGAATGTGATTGCTAAGCCTTTTATCTGCTGCAAGCTGGCTGGGACCTAGATAAAGCAGCTGCAATAGCTTGTGCATCATCTCTAGTGTTTTAGAGATATGACAGAAGTAAAAACTTTAAAAACTGTGGGATTGGAGGATGTTGCTAAAAGGACAATGATGTATTGAAGGGTAGAGAGAAAACAACAGACTCAGATCTATTAATCCCCAGTGCAAAGTGTGAGAGTCAGAGGCTCTCCTTGACAGCATCCTCTGCAGAGGGCAGACTGAGTTGAAGACTAAGCAAAGGGCTTAATCACAGAAGTGTAAGAACTTTGGAGAAACTTCAATTCTCAGAGCATCCACAGCAAAAGAGGCATGAAACAACCAAGTGGAGAGGATGACTTGGCCAGGCACATGCATGGGTAAGCAGCGAAGCAGGGGCACCAAAAATACTTCTTAAGATAATTTGACCTTTGATATTTCAAAGCACCATTCAATTATTCCATCACAGGAAATACCAGAATTTGGCTGGACTCTCTTACAGAGTAGGGTTCTTGTTTAATTTGAAATTATATAGTGGATCCTAAGTAATGCAATGTGGTGCATACGGCCAAAAAGACACTGTTTTCTAGGGCATAGGACTTGCCCCAGAAGGTCCTCCCCATTTTACGGAAGGAAAACTCAGAGAGGCTAACTTACCTAAGGTGACATAACTAAAATGTATTATAACTGATATTCAAACCCAGGGCTTTCTAACTCTGGACCCTATGCCCTTAATCTCTATGGAATACTATAGTGCACAGACCTGGGAATCAAGCCCTGGGTCTGAATTGCAGCCCTGATATGACACGTCTGTGTTAGTACTGGCACATCATTTCACCTCTCTTTAGTTTTCTCCTCTTGGCTGTCTATCTCCCCTGGCTCTTCTGAGGACCAGATGGAATAAGCTAGGTAAAAGCTGCCCATTGGTTGTAAAGTTCTGGAACCCATGAGCGCTGTTAATGATGTTTTTCTCATTATTGGCAAATTCCAGGGGCAAGTCTCCTCCCAACATATGCTCCACAAAGGCCCAAAAAGTTCGTCCTGGGTGCCTGGGGGCACAGTGCCCAAAGGAGCACCATCTTGAGGGAGAGGCTCCAGCAGGCCTAGCTGAAGGGAGGGGCCAGAGGGTTTAATGGGCCACAGCTCAGCACCTACCTGGCTCTTCCCTCTGGGGCCAGATTTGGAGACATGAAGGGGACACCATGGGAGACAGCATGGTGGACAGGGCGTGGCAGATGAGTGAACTGGGTGTAAAGTGCCCAGAGCTCAGCAAAGACTAGGATAGGAAGACAGGGGTAGAGAGGTGGGGAAATGTGGAGTGTGGGCCAGGGATCCAGAAAGATAGACGGGATGTGCCCGTAGGCAGGTGCCCAGGATCCAGGTTGGAAGGTGCCTGGGATCCACGTGCATGCCTGGGCTGTGAGACCTTTGGCCAGATATCCTGGCAGACCTGGGCAATGGATGCACTTACAGACGGGATTCAAATCTTCTTGGCCAAGGCCTTCCTGCAGGGAGAAAAGACTGATGACAGCAGGAACCACTGGAAACACTAGCAAACTTTGTGCTCTTCCATGTTCCGGGCTCTTTGTAAGCATATCTAAGCGTTCTCTACATAAAGAAAACCCCATGAGGACACAGATCAGGGCCAAAAGGCTCAGAGAGGGGGAAGTGACTTGCTCAATGTCACACAGCTGGAGTTAGAAGCAGGGATTGACTCCTGAGTCCACACACATAACCACTAAGGTGCACCTGACATAATGAAGGTCAAGAACCCAGTTCTGCTGCGGTGTTCCCTCAGTGCGAGAGCCCTCATCCTCTCCCTTAGAGGCGTGGGTCATGTGACATCTGTCCTGAACCTCCACTCTGCAAAACGCAGAGGGACACTCAGAAAATGGCTCATTGAATCAGAAACCTCTCAGAGATGATTTCCTCAAACCCCTCACTGTATGATGAGAAAATCAAGACTCAGAGCCCCACAGTCACAGAAAGAGAGTGTCAGAGCTGGCCCAGGAGGCAGGACTGTGGGCTGCCAGGCTCCAGGAGCAGCCTCTGCTCTCACCCCTCACCAACTGTGACCCTGAAGAAGGGCCTAGCCTTCTCTGACCCTCAGTTTCTTCATTAGCTGAAGGGGCATAAGCACTTCCTTGCAGGGCTGTCTGATGGGGAGAGATGATGTACAGAAAGTGCAGGATGAACATTCAGATGTTGGTTTTTCTGACCCCTCTTGCCCACCAGCACTGTAAAAACCCAACAGGAAAGATCTGCTCGGGCAAGTTCTGTGCCCTGGGAAAATGTCTTTTGGCCCTAAGCACTGGGCTGTATTACTCAGATGTAGTATATAATTCAAAATAAAACAAGAAGCCTAACCTATAAAATAAGTGTTGAGATGGTCCAGCCAAATCCTGATATCTCCTATGATGGACTAGTTGAATGATGTTTTGAAAAATCAAATGTTAAATTCTCTCAGGAAGTATTTTTGGTGGCCTTGCTTTGCTGGTGACCCAAGCCTGATGTGACCCTTGGATAGTCCTGGCAGTGAAAAGCCTCAGACCACCTCTCCACTGGGGTGTCAGCAAAGCCATGAACAGAGGAGCAGGGAGAAGAAAGAGCAGCTGGACTGGATGACGACTTAGGGCCCCTCTGGCTTTGACCTTCTTAGTTTCTGTCGCTCAAACCCCCCAACTCAGCCTAACCTGGGGACAGTCAGCCCATGACTCACACTCTGAGTGCAGCAATGTCCAGGGAAGTGCAGTTTGCATCCTTTTGGGTTCAATGAAAACCTGTCTATTAGATCTGTTGGGATGGGGCTTTAGTTAACTGAGCATTAACCCTTTAGAATCATGATAGTCCATATTCAACTCCTGTACAGCTCATGGGGGTGACCTCTGAGATTCTTTGTCAGGGAGCTCTCACACAAGAAGGTCATCTATCCCATGTTCATTTTAGACAAAGCATTTTCCAGTCACCACTTCCAAATCTGGGAGCCAGGCTTCACAATAAATCAGAGCAACAAGCAACCCAGGACTTTCTTTTTTATTTTTATTTTTATTTTCCAGACAGAGTCTCACTCTGTCACCAGGCTGGTGTACAGTTGTGCAATCTTGGCTTACTGCAACCTCCACCTCCTGGGTTCAAGTGATTCTTCTGCCTCAACCTCCTGAGTAGCTGGGATTACAGGTATGCGCTGCTATGCACACTCGGCTAATTTTTGTATTGTTAGTAGAGACGGGGTTTCACCATATTGCCCAATCTGGTATTGAACTCCTGGCCTCAAGTGATCTCATCCACCTCGGTCTCACAAAGTGCTGGGATTACAGGCATGAGTGACTGTGCTTGGCCTTGATAGGTAGTTTTGTGATCCTCACTTTCCTCCCACCCTTCACCCTCAAGTGGGCTCTGGTGTCTGTTGTTTCCTTCTTTGTGCCCATGTGTACTCAATGTTCAGCTCCCTCTTAAAGTGAAAACATGAAGTATTTGGTTTTCTGTTCTGCATTAGTTCACTTAGAATAATGACCTCCAGCTCCATCCATGTAGCTGCAAAGGACATTATCTTGTTCCTTTTCATGGCTGCATAGTATTCCATGGTATATATGTATACCACATTTTCTTTATCCAGTCTACTGTTGATGGGCATTTAGGTTGATTTCATGTCTTTGCTATTGTGAATAGTGCTGTGATGAACATGTACATGCATGTGTCTTTATGGTACAGTGATTATTCCTTTGGGTATATACCCAATAATGGAATTGCTGGGTCTAATGTTAGTTCTGTTTTAAATTCTCTGAGAAATCACCAAACTGCTTCCCACAGTGGCTGAACTAATTTACATTCTCACCAGCATTGTATAGGCATTCCCTTTTCTCCACAACCTTGCTGGCATGTGTTATTTTTTGACTTTTTAATAATAGCCACTCTGACTGGTGTAAGATAGTATCTCATTGTGGTTTTACTTTACATTTATCTAATGATTAGTGACATAACCTTTATTTTTTAAGTTAATATGTGCATTTTAGGATACTTAAAAACACAAGAAGTAAAGAACAAAGTCACCTACAATCACAAGCTTTTACAGTTTCCAGGTCCTCTGTGCATATAGGTATAACATCCAGTTTTATGAGATTGAGATCGTACAGTACGAATCGTGATTTTTTTACACATCATGAATGCTTTTGTTCTAGAAAAGAATGTAGATGTAGTTCCAAGAAAATCAAAGAAAAACTGCTCATGGAATCACTGGAATTCAAAGATCAGCAATGTGGATATGAACCTGAAGCTGACAGGACCACCCATCAGAAGCTTCTCCTGAAGTAGGCTAAGCCAGTATTTCCCTCAGCTCCAGTGCACCAGTCCAGGGCTGACCCAAGCACAAACATAGTGAGCATGTGTCAAAGTTTTCAGAACAATCCCTGAAAACTTTGAGACAAACTTCCCTTGTCTTTGGACAGCTACTGCTTTCAGTTATCTGGGTCCCTTCTAGCAACAATGGCCCTCGTGACTGCTCCTTTTGGCTTTGAGGAGGTGGAGCCAACAGCAGAGTGGCTTTCTTTTTATTTTTTGAGACAGGATCTTCTTCTATTGCCCAGGCTGGAGGTCAGTGGCACAATCATGGCTCACTGCAGCCTTGACCTCCTGGGCTCAAGCGATCCTCCCACCTCAGCCTCCTGTGTAGCTGGGACTACAGGCATGCACCAATATGCCCAGCTAATTTTTTTGTTTTTTAGGAATGGGGTCTTGCAAGTTGCCCAGGCTGTGACTGACTTTAGATAAGGGCATGAAGAGTTCATCTGTGGTCACAGACAGGAAAGCGCAGTGTGTGGGTGCAGAGGCTGGTAGGTGGGTGGTTGTGGGATGACAGTCTGTGGGAGTTATCGCACGATTGCTGGAGTGGCGATGGGAAGAGGTATTGCTGGATTGAGGAGTGAAGAGAAGGTGTGAAAAAGTCACTGAAAAGAGGAGATGAGAGAAAAGAACGGAGACATATAGGATGAATGTCTGGCAGCATCAAAGTCCCACTTGAGTTAGGTTTGTTATCTGAAGAGGCTCCTCACACTAAACTCACAGGAGGCATACTTACATCCAGAAAATA
>NW_012107297.1:1213252-1216341 GCF_000951045.1 Mandrillus leucophaeus
CCCAGCTAATTTTTGTATTTTTAGTAAAGATGGGGTTTCACCATATTGGTCAGGCTGGTCTCAAACTCCTAACCTCAGGTGATCTACCTGCCTCGGCCTCCCAAAGTGCTGGGATTACAGGTGTGAGCCACCACATCCGGCCAATTTAATATATTCTTAATGGTAAATAAAATAAAATACTTACACTAAATTCTTATTTTGTGCTTTCTGTTTATATTTCAAATACCATGATTCAATTTAATTCCTTTTATCCTCCTTTTATTTCCAGAATGATGTACATGACTTGGTCTAATTTCAACTTTGAGGGCTTCATTTTTTTGTAAACTTGCTTTAAAAAATGTTTTTTTTTTTTGTTTTAAGCAATATATGTTTTAAATAACCTGTCTACTTTTTCTGTGCTATCTTTAAAATAATAAAACTTCTATCACTACTTCCACATATATGTGGAAATTAAACAAGAGACTTCTAATAACCAGTGGGTAAAAGAGGAAATAACAAGGGAAATTAGAAAATATTTTGAGATGAATGAAAATGAAAACAACATACCCAAATTTATGGGTTACAGCTAAAGCAGTACAGAAAAGGAAATTTATAGCTGTAAATGCCTATATTAAAAAGAAAACAAATCTCAAATCAATACCCTGTTTATCTTTAGAAATTAGAAAAGAAGCAAACTCAATTCAAACAAGAAGTGGGCATAAAATAACAAAGATTAGAACAGAAATAAATGAAATAGAAAATAGAAAAATAAAGAAAATAACAAAACTAAAGTTGGTTCCTTGACTATATTAACAAAACTGCTAAAACTTTAGCCCACCAATATAAAAAGAGGTAAGACTCCCATTACTAAAATCAGAAGTGAAAGAGGGGACATTACTATAGACCATATAGAAATAAATAAGAAATATTAAAGGAACAGATCACTACTCAATGTCAGAAACAAAAGGCTGAATGTGTCACTAGCGTAAGCACAGGCTGCTATGGTTTATGATATAATCTGTTCTTGAGAAACACAGGGAGCTGATCTTGCACAGGGCTGTGGAAAATGTGGAGATCTGGGGTTGGTGGACTTTCAGAGGTGGGGATGTTTAGGGATTAGTTTGCCTTTAGCTATGGAAGTGTGGGTACTGGAGTTAAATCATTGCTGAGTGGCTGACTTCAAGATTCGCTGACTTTCAGAAGTGTGTGTACTGGCTCAAAGCTGTAATTAAACAATTAAGTATGTTTCTTTGTTTTTTTGGGGGGGGTGCTTTTTTGGAAACAGAGTCTCATTCTGTTGCCCAGGCTGGAGTGCAGTGGTGTAACTTGGCTCATTGCAACCTCCACCTCCTGGGTTCAAGCAATTTTCATGCCTCAGCCTCCTGAGTGGCTGGGACCACAGGTGCACACCACTGGGCCCAGCTAATTTTTTTTTTTTGTATTTTAGTAGAGACGGGGTTTCAGTCATGTTGCCCAGGCTGGTCTTGAACTCCTGAGCTCAGGCAATCCACCCACGTTGGCCTCCCAAAATGCTGGTATTACAAGTGTGAGCCACCACGCCCAGCAAGTTAAGTATGTTTCAGACAAGTTCCGATCATTGTTACCATGGCTATAGAATAGCCAGTTATTTCCCAGCAGGATGAGGACAGTTTTATTCTTAGAGGTAATAAAAGAAATCCTATTTTATCCCATAATGTTATAAAAGTGAGTCTTAGAATGTTGGCTTTTCATACAAAGAAATCTCAGCCAACAGTTTTACTCTCTCCTATTTTGGTTCATTCTCTTTAGTAAAATAAAATAGGAGATCCAAAAGGATTCTAAATTGTAGTTTTTGTTTGTTTTCTCCTACTTATTGCAATTCTCTTAACTGTTGCATTCCATATGGGTTATTTTGGCCCAAGTGTCCAAGTCTTTTAGTCACTGTCATACATAACATCTCAAAAGCCTTAAGTCATTCTTATGCTGCCAAAAGATGGCTTTTTAAGGCTTATTAAGGATATCATCATGTCTAAGAAACAGAAAACAGAACAAAAGAATCCACCTAACATCCTGGTGATTTTGCGGGATTCTTTGCCTTTAACTTAAGAGAGCTTAGTCTTCTCCCCCAGAAACATCTTTAGCACTTACCTTTATGGCACCAAAGTGAAGATCCACATAAACAAATTTATCCCAAACCATAATTCTTCTCTGATCTACTCACTACTACTAGCAAGTAGTGAGTAGATCTAGACAGGAGGAGACAGCACATATAGTTCTGCTTGTGATTCAAAGAAACTTCCCAAACCATCTTCAGCTCCATCATGAAGTTTATCAGGTCAGGAGAGGGCTGTAACCTCTGTTGTACCATGTTTTCATTTCCATCATGTTCTGTGCTCAGGTGCCAAGGCCTTAGTAACCTCGCAGTCTGCAGCTGAAAGTCTGCAATCTGCAGAGGTCTATTAGGGAAGTCTCTTCTGCAGGCTGAAATGAACCCTTCATGCATGGGTTTCCCCTGGTCCTGGGCAGAAGCATCAGGCCAGGTGTAACAGGGTCATCTCAGTCATCACTGTGACTCAGTATCCTCAAAGCCTCTGGGTTTGAAGCTGGGATAGTCCCTGCACATGCACACCCCATTCCATTTGAAAATGTGCTGACTGCTTGGCCTGGAAGTTCTACTTCTAAGGATCTGTCTATCTCAGAGAAATATTTGAGCACACGTGACCCCAAACGCATGTTAAATTATGATAGTGTTCCTAATAGCAAGAATGAGATACAACTTAAATGTTTGTTATTAGACAAACTATGTTGTATCTGTACTACAAAATGCCAAATATCAGATACAAAAAATGAAGCAGATCAGACACAGAAAAATTCCAAGACTTATTAAATTAAGATATGCTATACAATAAATACAGAATGATTCAATGTAAAGTGAAAGAAAAGCAAAACTGTACACACACACACACACACTTAGAAAAGTCTGGGAGAAACATATCAAGTCAGTAATAATGGCTACTTCTGGAGCAGGGAGGAAAAATGTGGGTAAGAATTGGTGTGAAAAAAACTAACTTTTCTTTCTTTCTTTCTTTCTTTCTTTCTTTCTTTCTTTCTTTCTTTCTTTCTTTCTTTCT
>NW_012107297.1:1216476-1276872 GCF_000951045.1 Mandrillus leucophaeus
CTTCCTTCCTTCCTTCCTTCCTTCCTTCCTTCCTTCCTTCCTTCCTTCCTTCCTTCCCTCCTTCCTTCCTGACAGTGTCTCACTCCATTGCTAAGTCTGGAGTACAGAGGCACAATTGTGGCTCACTGCAGCCTCAACTTCCTGGGCTCAGGTGTTTCTCCTGCCTCAGCTTCCCTGGTAGCTGAGACTACAGGTGCATGTCACCATGCCCAGCTAATTTTTTGTATTTTTCAGTAGAGATAGGGTTTTGCCATGTTGTCCAGGCTGCCTTCTTACTCCTGGGCTCAAGAGATCCTCCCACCTCGGCCCCCCAAAGTGCTGGGATTACAGGCGTGAGCTACCACACCCGGCCTAGAACTTTCACTTTTGACTCAGTAAAGCTCTGTATTGATTAAAATGTCTTACTATGAGGTTCTGTTTATTACTTGTGAAATTAAAAAATATTGAAATTTTATGTGTATTAGTAGGAGTGACCAAGTCAGTCAAGTCAGAAACATAGAACACTGGAGCCAAAGGAGAGAATCAGAAAGATTGAGGCAGGAAGAGTCTGTGACTCTTGACTTTGTCCTGTCTGGGACTTCCACCCTCACATTCTTTCCACAAAACCTTTGCAAGTTCTCACTGCACAGCAGCAGAAGTATCATATTCATTCAACAGGGCTTTACTGCTTTGGTTCATTAAATAATAGCTCTCACTTATTGAATGCCTAATAAGCGGCAGGAACTGGGTGAAGCACCTCAACCTGCCCAGTCATCCTGTGAGAGAGTTAGTGTCGTTATACCCATTCTACAGATGACAAAATGAAGACCCAGAGAGGTTAAGGGATTTGTTCAAAGTGATATTACTGGGAATAACTCGGGTCTTAGTCATTAGATAACATGTTGCTGAACCACTGAACCAGAATTGGAGCCTTGGGTACAAATCCCAGCTCTGCCACCAGCCAGTCATGTGACCTTTGGCAAGTCACCTCACTGTTCTAGATCTCAGTTTCCTCAAATGTAAAGTAGTGGAAATAATCCTGACTCTGCCTATCTTCCCTGGCTGTTGTGAGGGCCAGATGGGAAAATAGGAATAATACTGGTAATAAAGTTCTGGGACCCATGAGGGTTGTTAACGATGTTTCCATTATCAGCAAAGCCCAGAACAAAGTCCCCCACTCCACCCTCGGAAGTTGTTCTCAGCTGACTGGCAGGTCTCTGATCCCACAGGAGAGCCATCTTGTGGGAGAGAGCCCCAGTAGGCCTGGCTGCAGAGAGGGGTCCAAGGGTTTAAAGGGCCATGGTTGAGTTTCTACCTGGCTCTTCCCACCCAAGGCCAAGTGTGACGACTCCACACAAGACATCAAGGCACACCAGGCTTGGTAGGTGAGCTGGGCTGGAGATGGAGTGCACAGAGCAGGCAGAGGCTGGGATGGGGAGATAGGCTCAGGGAGGCTGGGGGCATATACAACCATAGTAGAGATCCTGGGAATGTCGGGGTCCCATGATCCAAGTCAACCATGCACAGTCAGCCTGGGTGAGTGCAGACCAGACACCCTAGCAGGCAGGGGCAGGGCTGTGCAGTCACAAGCAAGAGGCTGATGATCTTGGAAGAGAATTCCTCACAAGGAGGCAAAGCTGATGACAATAAGAGAAATGGGAATAATTTGTGAGGGAATTGCAGTCCATAGGAGGAAAGTGGTGGAGCCAGGAAGGAAACTCAGGTCTTTCTAAATCCGAAGTTAATAGACCTAAATTCTGTGCTTCACGTATATCCTGCTCCTTTTCTATGGGAACAGTGCAGGGTGGTGAGAATATCATGAGAGAACTGCATGAGTTTGGGGGTCGTAATGATGTGTAATGGCATAATGACTGTGAAGAATCAAGCATGCAACAGAGGCTTAACAAATGGGAGCGCCCTTGCTTTCCTTCCTAAGAGGCTGAGGCCATGACACATCCGTCTTCAAATCTCTCATTTAGCTAAGCACAGAGTGGATACTCAAAAGTGTTTATCAGGCTGGGCGCGGTGGCTCAAGCCTGTAATCCCAGCACTTTGGGAGGCCGAGACGGGTGGATCACGAGGTCAGGAGATCGAGACCATCCTGGCTAACACGGTGAAACCCCGTCTCTACTAAAAAAAATACAAAAAACTAGCCGGGCGAGGTGGCGGGCGCCTGTAGTCCCAGCTACTCCGGAGGCTGAGGCAGGAGAATGGCGTGAACCCGGGAGGCGGAGCTTGCAGTGAGCTGAGATCCGGCCACTGCACTCCAGCCTGGCGACAGAGCGAGACTCCGTCTCAAAAAAAAAAAAAAAAAAAAAAAAAAAAAGTGTTTATCAAGCTGGAGATCATTGCTTCCAGAGTCCTCATTTTATAGATGGGAAAACTGAGGCACAGAGACCCAGCATCACAGGAAGAGAGTGGCAGAGCTGGTCCAGGAAGCTGGTGAGGCTCAATCCCTTGCAGCAGGCTGGCTCCAGGAACAGCCTCTGTTCTCATCCCTCACCAGCCATGGCCTTAAATGAGGGCCTGTCCTTCTCTGACACTCAGTTTCTTCATTAGTTGCAGGGGCATGACCACTCCCTGGCAGGTTTGTGTGATATAAGATGACGTATGTAAAATGCAGGTTGAACATTGGGGTGACTGGTTGTTTTGTCCTTCTCTCTCCTCAGCCAGCACTATAACTGACTCATAGGTAATCCTGGCAGGGAGGGTCCTCCTAAGGAAATGTTCCCCTAAATTATGCTTTCAGTGACTGGAAGCACTGAAAACATCCCTGCAATATGTAATTCAAACTGAAATCACTTAATCTAAACCACAAAGCAAATGTAAAGAAGCCCAACATTTTCTGATTTTTACCATGATGCTACACATTAACGTTTTTTAAAAATATCAAATTCTGAATTCTTTCTTTCTTTAAAAATAATTTTTTTAAAGATAGTGTCTTGCTCTGTTGGCCCGGTTGGTCTTAAATTCTTGACCTCAAGCAATCCTCCTGCCTCTGCCTCGCAAAGTGCTAGGGTTATAGGAGTAAGCCACTGTGCCTTGCCCTGAATTCTTTCCAAAATTAATTAATTAATTAATTAATACAGAGTCTTGCTCTGTCGCCCAGGCCAGAGTGTAGTGGCACAATCTCAGCTCACTGAAACCTCTGCCTCCAGGTTCAAGCAATTCTCCTGCCTCAGCCTCCCAAGTAGCTGGGACTACAGGGAAGTGCCACCATGCCCAGCTAATTTTTTTTGTATTTTAGTAGAGTTGGGATTTCACCGTGTTGCCCAGGCTGGTTGTGAACTCCTGAGCTCAGGCAATCTGCCCACCTTGGCCTCCCAAAGTGTTGGGATTACAGGAGTGAGTCACTGCGCCTGATCTTTTTTTTTTTTTTTTTTATATTCCTATCTAGCTGGTGCCCTAAGCACATGCTCTGTTTTTCCATTGCATAGGCCTGCTCTGCCAAGACAGCAGTTTGAGGGGAAGGAAGTGCTTCCGGGCCTTTGGACTGAGAGGAGCACAAACACCTCAACTGGTTGGTCTGTCCTGTGGCCCCATGTAGGTGGGGCAGCCTGGGCTCATCACCGAGTTACCCCTGGCTCAAGGTGAGTTGATAATCTAGCCCTGTTGAGAGTCTAGTTCTAGTTCTATCGCCTGCTTACTGTGTAACCTTTGGAAAGTCACAGCCCATTTCTGGGACTCCCTTTTCTGTCCCCATTGGTATAATAAAGAGGTTAGGTGAAATGCCAGCACTTTGGGAGGCCGAGGCGGGCGGATCACTTGAGGTCAGGACTTCAAGACTAGCCTGGCCAACATAGTGAAACCCCATCTGTACTAAAAATACAAAAATTAGCCAGGCACGGTGGCATGTGCCTGTAATCCTAGCTACTCGGGAGGTTGAGGCATGAGAATCGCTTGAACCCAGGAGGTAGAGGTTGCAGTGAGCCGAGATCGTACCACTGCACTCCAGCCTGTACGATAGAGCAAGACTCAGTCTCAAAAAAAAAAAAAAAAAAAAAAGAGGTTAGGTGAAAACTACTTAATCACTAATGACCCCTTCATTCCTATTTGATGATTTATCAGCAAAACAAGGCCAGTCGGGAAAGCCGCATTCTGGAGCACTAAGCTCCTGGGAAGGGGGTGCAGTATTAAATAGAAATGATCTGAGAGTGCTTCTGGTGTGGCGAACACATAAATAGACAGTGACAACCCAGTGTAATCATAATTACAACAAACAGAAGCCCAGGAACTTCAAGAGCCCAGGAAAGAGACTCCTGATATGGTCCAGCCAGGAACATAGAAGACCTCTTGGAGGAAGTAATTAATATTTGAGCTGAGTTTGGCAGAAGCACAAGGCAAGAGGAAGGAGTTGCCATTTGACTGGAGTCAGGAGAAACAGGGCTACAAGAAGACAGGTTTTGAATAGCAGGCTAAGGAATCATCCTCTCATGAAAAATCCCACAAAGACTGGGTGGGAGCCAGGACACCAGCTTTAAGCCCTACTTCTGCTATGAATTTGTTGGTTGACCTTGAAAAGACACTATTTCTGGACTTCAGACTCAGCATCTGTCTCTCCTGCTGTTTAATAGAAGTGAGGGAGGAGGTGGGAAGAGAGGCTCAGTCAGGCTTGACGGCTCTGAATTTCTACCCCTCAAACCCCAACTCAGCCTAACTCGGTGGCATTCAATCCATAATTGACTTCCCTGAGCTGTAACAATGTTCAGAATAATGTAGTTTGCATCTCTGGGTATCAGAAAAACCTGGTGATTTGCTTAGGCAGGTTGGTTCGGTTAACTGAGGGTTATCTCTTAAGTGGAGGTGCAGCAGTTTTGCTTTCCTGCTTGCGTAATGGGGGCCAATCTGTAGAATACTCTTTCAAGGGAGCATTCACAAGGGAGTGGTCTGTCCCATGTGTCTTTTTGTTTATTTGTTTTGTTTAAAAGACAGGGTCTCCCTCTGTTGCCCAGGCTGGAGTGCAGTGGCATGACTATAGCTCACTGTAGTCTTGAACTCCCGGGCTCAAGTGATCCTCCTGCCTCAGCCTTCTGAGTAGTGAGACCACAGGCACAAGCCACTGTACTTGGCTAAATTTTTAATTTTTTGTAGAGACGGGGTCTTGCTATGTTGCCCAGGCCGGCCTCGAACTCCAGGTCTCAAGCATTCTCCCACCTTCGCCCCCCAAAGTTCTGGGATTACAGCTGTGAACCCCTGTGTCCCGCCTCATATGTCTTTTAGAAAGACGTTTTACCAGCCTTCACTCTCTGACAGAGAACCAGGCCACCCCACGCTTAGGAAACTAAAGAACAAACTCTGAAATTTACAGTTTGCTGCTGATAATATCAGCCAAAGATATGGAGAAGGAAAGAGAAAACATTTGCCCCAGTCTCTCCCCTCATGAAAACTTGAACTTCCAGATTCTCCAGGGAACTGACTATAGAAGAATGCTGCTCTGGGAGTTAGAACCTGGGCTCCAGTCTATCTCTGTGGCTCGCTGGCCATGACAGTATGGGAAAGCCCTGGATGTTTTTGTCTTTTGCCCTTTCTCTATTAAAAGAAAAAGCTGGCCAGGTGTGGTGGTTCACACCTGTAATCCCAGCACTTTGGGAAGCTGAGGCGGGCGGATCACTTGAGGTCAGGAGTTCGAGTCCAGCCCGGCCAACATGGTGAAACTCCGTCTCTACTAAAAATACAAAAACTAGCTGGGCGTGATGGCACATGTCTGTAATCCCAGATACTCAGGAGGCTGAGGCACATGAATTGCTTGAACCCAGGAGGGCGGAGGTTGCAGTGAGCTGAGCTTGCCCCACTGCATACTAGCCTGGGCGGTAGAGCAAGACTCTGTCTCAAAAAAAAAAAAAAAAGGAAAAGCCGACTGGATATTTCCAGGTTTGGTACTTTTACGATTCAACGGCATGAGAGATATTTTATTAGTGGTAAGAGAAATAGGGAAAATCAGAGAGAAGGTACTCTTAGAATCTTCAGGGTCAAGAGGCAATGATGTAAACATAAATGTGAACTTGCCCCTGGATTGTTTATTCAGAGAGACATCCCCAACATAGTAGAGCAGTCAATATTCTCCCTCAGTTAAAGATCTCTGGTTCTGTGGGCAGACAAAAGCACACATCTCTTCTTCCTTGACAGGGGGAGAACAATCTCTAGGATGGGGTCTTCTGCCTTTGGGCACTTGTCACAAGATGTTCTCTAGCAACAATGGCTCCCAAGACTCCCAAGTTTCCAGATTCCTGTAGTACCATCTTATCTGGGGTTAGGGAAGACTACAGGATAGTGATAATGACATGGTTAATCAGGAACACCTGCTGAACAGCGTAGCTGATAGGAGAGAACAAAAGTCATGCTCTTATACAGGGACATCCTCCAATTTCTGTTTATGCTATTGGGTAGAACACACCTTTAACTTAGATTCCAATCTGGAAGCAAGTCCCCTCACAAAAGGCATCTTTTGCCCTTCCTTTTACTGTAATATGACAATAAACACTTATGTATGTATGTATGTATATATTTATTTATTTATTCTTGAGACAGAGTCTTGCTCTGTCACCAGACTGAAGTGCAGTGGCACAATATCAGCTCACTGCAACATTCACCTCCCAGGTTCAAGCGATTCTCCTGCCTCAGCCTCCTGAGTAGGTGGGATTACAGGCATGCGCCACCATGCCCAGCTAATTTTTGTATTTTTAGTACAGACGAGGTTTCGCCATGTTGGTCAGGCTGGTCTCAAACTTCTGACCTCATGAGCTGCCTGCCTTGGCCTCCCAAAGTGCTGGGATTACAGGCATGAGCCACTGCACCCAGCCTTATCTTTTTTTTTTTTATCTTATTTTTCATTTTTAAATTTTTTTGTAGAGACAGAGTTTTGCCATGTTGCCTAGGCTGGTCTCGAACTCCTGTGATCTGCCTGCCTCAGCCTCCCAAAGTATTAGGATTACAGGTGTGAGCCACCATGCCCAGCCTAACAAAAGCCGTTTAGAGGAACAACAAAAACAGAAAAATGTAACCAATGGTGACAGAACTCACAACAATAGCTACATTGGGGGTAGGGGAATTTATTGGATCTGGTGCAAGGGAGCTTTCTGGGTTGCTAGAAATGTGCTAGATCTTTAGCTGTATCACTAGCTGTTTCTGGGTTGCTAGAAATGTGCTATATCTTTAGCTGTATCTCTATATAGATTTGTATTTATATCTATAGTTATCTATATATTATTCATCCCAAATAGTTTTGGGCTTTATTACACCTGAGTACCTTAAACAAATGAACAAACAAAAATAGCTGAATACCTTGTCTTACCTCTTGGTTATATGTCTTGATGTGAAATTGCTGAGTCATAAGTTTAAGAAGCTGTGGCCACACTGTTATCCAAAGTGGTTGTACTAGTTACCATCAATGTATGAGGGTACCAGTTACTCCATATCTCACCAACACTTGTGGTCCTTTTAAGTTTAGCCATTTTAGTGAGTATGTACTATTAACATCCTGTATTTTAATTTACGTTTCTAGAAGGCTAATTTTTTCGTATGCTTATTGGCCATTTGGATGTTCTCTTTTGTAAAGTGCCCACTTATTCAAGTCTTTAGCCCATTTGTCTATTAGGTCATCTATCTTTTTCTTACTGGTTGTCGAGGTTTTTATATATACTGGATACATGGCCTTCGATAAATATATTGAAAATAGGAAAATATCTTCTAGTCTGGTTCCTGCCTTTTCTTATTCTCTTTGTATTGTATTTATTATTGTCTTTTTTGAGCGAAGTAAAATTTACTTCTACTGATCTATTTTCCAGGTCTCTAATCCTATCTTCTGTTGTGTCCAGTTTGCTATTTTACCTATTCAGTGAGTTCTTAATTTCAAATATTGGATATTTCACTTCTAGAATGTTTGCTTGATTCTTTTTAAAATAGATTCCAATTTTCTATTGAAATTGTCCATTTTAAAATCCATTTTATCAACATTTCCTCTATTTTCTTTAATATATAAACATAGTTATACTAGAGTCCTTGTTTGCTAACTCAGGTAATGGGATCATCTGTATGTCAACTTTTATCATATATTTTCCCTCTTGATTGTTGGTCACATTTTCCTGCCTTTTGCAATAATTCATGTTGTGCACCAAACATTATTTATATTAGATTCATAGAGGCCCCAGATGATGTCTCTCATCAGACAGATTCCTCCCTTTTCTTTGTTAGGCAGGTAGAGTAAGGTAGGCTGGCTACCTAAAGCCAATTAAGGCTTGAGTTAGGTTAGGGCTGAGTTTCAGTTCTAGTAAAATTTAGTCCAACTTTGGCATGTTCTTGTTCTGAAGTTATGACCCTCCTGAGTTTTGAGCTTACAGCCTGGTTGATCCTTGTCTCCTCAGCCCTGAAGGAGTATGGGAGATTTGCATCTATCCTTTGGTGGTTTTGAGCTTAATTCGTTAGCTGCATTCCCCGTCCCTCTTTTCCCCCCGCCCACTACATACACACATAGCTTCAAATCTTTGTAAAATGTTTTGAGAGGAAATACCAGTGTGTGTGTGAGGAAATCCCTCTTCCTCTATTCTCTTAAGCATCATGGGAATCATGGAAGATTTTGTTTTGTCTTTTAGAGGCCCTCAGCCCAGCTTTCTAGCCTCCCTTGCATAGCCAGAATTCAGATGTCCCATAGGGAAAACTTGTTATGCATTTAGAGTGCCTCAAATTTCCAATATGTTTTGCTAATCCTTTTTTAACGATCACAAGTCTTACTGGTTTCTCTTTCCCTCATATATGACTCTCTGCCTAGTCCAAGTCTCAGCCACACTATGGTTCCCAAATTAAATACTCCTGGAGAACAAAAGAGCTGGTGATTATTAGTTAACTTTGGAGGGTCTCACCCATTGGAGTTTGACTTCATCGCATCCTTATGGCACCCATATTCCTCAATTTGTTTAAAAATATGATTTGTGTAATTTATCCAGGTTTCCCTAGTCGTTGCAGTGAAAGTGTTGGGCTATCATGGTCTATTATATCCAATGCAGGAGCCGAAGTCCAGACACCTAGCTTAAATGGAGTCAGAAAGAACCACTACTCAAGGCATACAAGAGTTAATGAGTGTGAGCAGCTGCATATTACACGCAGCCTTGGAGAAAGGAGCCCCTCAATGGAACATGGTAGAACTTTGAGTGAGTGCAAAAGTAGAGACATGAGCTTAAGGACTTGATTTATGAGCTCTGACATCAACCTAAACCACACAGCATGGAACCTTAGATGAAGACCAGCAGAAGCCTTTCCAAAGCACTTTCATAATTATAATTCAACAATCAACTGTTTAGATTTGATTTTTCCAGTAAAATATAAACTCTGGGAAGACAAGAACTTTGCCTGCCTTCTTCACTTTGATCACTTCATCACCTAAACAAAGTGTACAGACTTCTATTTGGTAGGTTATTAATTAATTAATAATCAATATTTGACAAATTTTGGGTTCACATGGTAAAAGTCAATACCATAGCCCCTCATCAGTCCTCTACAGTTGGTTGTAAATAATTGTGCTTATATTACCTACAGAGTAAACATTATAGAATTATCACTCCAGAATCCTTTGTTTCTATGGTTTCCAGATGTTTCCAGTGTCTAGATGTTCCAGCTGCTCATCTCTGAGAAATCCAGCTCTGTCTCACCATGGATGCCACAGCCTGTAATGAATCAGTGGATGGCTCACCCATCTTCTATCTGGTGGGCATCCCCTCTCTGCCAGAGATCTTCTTCCTCCCTGTGTTTTTTATTTTCCTCCTCTTCTACCTTCTCATCCTGATGGGTAATGCCCTGGTTCTGGTGGCCGTGGTGGCAGAGCCCAGCCTCCACAAGCCCATGTACTTCTTTCTGATCAATCTCTCCACCTTGGACATCCTTTTCACCACGACAACTGTCCCCAAGATGCTGTCCCTATTCTTGCTTGGGGACCGCTTCCTCAGCTTTTCTTCCTGCTTACTGCAGATGTACCTCTTCCAAAGTTTTACATGTTCAGAAGCCTTCATCCTGGTGGTCATGGCCTATGACCGCTATGTGGCTATCTGCCACCCACTGCACTACCCTGTCCTCATGAACCCACAGACCAATGCTACCTTGGCAGCCAGTGCCTGGCTTACTGCCCTCCTCCTGCCCATCCCAGCAGTAGTAAGGACCTCCCAGATGACATACAACAGGATTGCCTACATCTACCACTGCTTCTGTGATCATCTGGCTGTAGTCCAGGCCTCCTGCTCTGACACCACCCTCCAGATCCTCATGGGCTTCTGCATCGCCATGGTGGTGTCCTTCCTCCCCCTTCTCCTGGTGCTTCTCTCCTATGCCCACATCCTGGCCTCGGTGCTTTGCATCAGTTCCCGAGAAGGACGGGCAAAAGCCTTCTCCACCTGCAGCTCCCACCTCCTGGTGGTGGGCACCTACTACTCATCTATTGCTATAGCCTACGTGGCTTACAGGGTTGACCTGTCCCTTGACTTCCACATCATGGGCAATGTGGTATATGCCATTGTTACACCAATTCTCAACCCCCTCATTTACACTCTGAGAAACAGGGATGTAAAGGCAGCCATCACCAAAATCATGTCTCAAGACCTAAGCTGTGACAGGAGCATTTGACCTTTAAATGCAGCTAATTCTGCTTCCAGGACACCAAATAACAGTGCTTAGCACAGAGTAAGGACTCAATACATAATAATGAAATAATGTTAATTTTTATAGGAATCTTAAGTTGTTGTATAAAATTTTGCTATTTAGTAATCCAAGAAACCTTTACTAAAATAAAAAATCTTCATGGCAAAAAATTCTTATAAGCAAAGTCAAAAAAACAAATAAAAAACATATCACAGGGAAATGCAAATATTCATATTATACAAAGAATGTAGAAGACTGAAATAAACATTTCAATAAAAACATGGGCAAATATATGTGTAGACAAATCACCAAAAAAATGCAGTGGCCTTTAAATAATGAGTCTTCACTTTATAAAAAGAATACGAATTTAAATTGTGCTGAAATGCTATTTTTCACTTAATCAGATTAGCAAAAATCCAATATTTTGACAATATGCATGTAGAAAAACATAACTTTTATAACTTGCTTGTGAGGATACAAATTGGTATAACACTACCACAATACCTACCAAAAGTACATATGCATTTACCCTTTGACTCAGCAGTATGACTTCTAGGGATCTATCCTGAGGAGTCACTGTCAATTATTCATTAGGTTACATATTCATCACTATACAGGGAACTTATTGAATAAACTGTGAAAATGCATGATGCAGTAATAAAAAGGAAATGAGGAAGCTCTCTACTGATATGGTATCATCTCTAGGATATGTGTTAAGTGAAAAAAAGCAAGCTGCAGAAAAGTGTTTTTGTAAGAAAGGAGATAGTTTGCTTAAAATTTCAGGAAAAAACTAGGGGGAAAATGCGAACTCATAAAGATGGTTATCTATAAGGAGAGGGAGGGAACAGGAAGGGACGGAACCGGAATGGAAGCAAGACTATATATATGTAATTATTTTTACATAGTTCAAAGAAATCAGAAAGAAAAACCCCACAATTCCCTCAATTTAAAATAAACAGAAGCACTTGACCCTGGCTGTCTCTCAAGTTAGTGGTATGACCACACAGAAAATTACTATAAGTGACTTTTATTTATTTATTTATTTATTTTTTGAGACGGAGTCCCGCTCTGTCGCCCAGGCTGGAGTGCAGTGGCCGGATCTCAGCTCACTGCAAGCTCCGCCTCCCGGGTTCGCGCCATTCTCCTGCCTCAGCCTCCCGAGTAGCTGGGACTACAGGCGCCCGCCACCTCGCCGGGCTAGTTTTTTGTATTTTTTTAGTAGAGACGGGGTTTCACTGTGTTAGCCAGGATGGTCTCGATCTCCTGACCTCGTGATCCGCCCGTCTCGGCCTCCCAAAGTGCTGGGATTACAGGCTTGAGCCACCGCGCCCGGCCTATAAGTGACTTTTAAACAATGTTTTGATACACAACCTAAAAGGGGTATACTAAAAGGACAAGAAAAATCACATCTTAAGCTGCATTGAGGAGTTTTTGTTTGTTTGTTGTTTGTTCTGAGAAGAGGCCTTGCTCTGTCACCCAGGCTGGAGTGCAGTGGTGCTATCTCAGCTCATTGCAGCCTTGACTGCTAGGGCTCAAGTGATCCTCCCACCTCACCTCCCTGAGTAGCTGGGGCCACAGGCACATGCACCACTACTCCTAGCTAGAGGAGTTTTAAAAACATGCATATTACAGTTTTACTTCTTTAATATATATTAGATGTAAATTACGTATTTCTATAACCAAAACCCTTTTTTTCATTTTATTTTACCATGCATGGTTTTATATTTACAGAGAGTTCCAAAGATATGAGAGTTCCCATATATCCTTCACCCAACTTCCTCTGTGTCAACATCTTACATAACCATGATACACTTATCAAAAGTAGGAAGTTAACATTGGTAAAATACATACTATTAATTATACTAGAGATTTTATTCAAATTTCTCCTGTTTTTCCAGTAATGTCTTCTTTCCATTCCAGGATCCAATCCAGAATGTCACGTTGCATTTTATTATATCTTCTTGGTTGCCTGACCTTTTATTGGTCTTTCCTTGTCTTTCGTGACCTTGACACTTCTGAAGAGTCAATAGTAAATTTGGCTAAGTGAAAGAATCCAATCTAAAAAGGCTGCATACTGTATGATTCTAACTGGAATTCTGGAAAAGGCAAAACTATGAAGACAGTAAAAAGCTCAGGGGCTGCCAGGGGCTAGGAGAAGGGAGGGATTAATAGGCAGAACACAGAGGACTTTTAGGACAGTGAAACTATTCTGTATGATACTACAATAGTGGATACATGTTATATATTTGTCAAGACTCATAGAATGTACTACACCAAGAGTATACTATGGCCTTTGGGTCATAATGCTGTGTCAATGTAGGCTTGAATGTAACAAATGTAACCACTCTGGTGGGGGATGTCATTCTAACAGTTATGTAGTGGTATCTTATTGTGGTCGTAATTCAATTTAATTACATTTCCCTATAACTAATTGTGTTGACCATCTTTCATGTGCTCATTTTCTATCCATATATCTTTTCTGGTGAAGTGTGTTCAGATCCTTTGCCTGCTTTTTAATCCAGGTTGTTTGTTTTCATAACATTGAATTTCAAGTGCTCTTTATATATTCTAGGTATAAATTTGTTATTAGATATTTGATATACAAGTAGTTTCCCCAGTCTTTGAATTCTCGTACAGTGTCTTTTGCAGAGCAAAGGTTTTCCATTTTGATAAAGTCTAACTTATCATTTTTCCTTTATGGATTATGATGTTTGATAACATATCTAAATACTCATCACCAAACCAAAGGTCATGCAGATTTTGCCCTATAGAAAACAATGTTTCTAGAAGTTTTCCATTTTTGATTTCATTCTATGAACAATTTTGAGTCAATTCTTGGATAAGGTGTGAGGTTGAGGTTGAGATTTTTTTTTTTTTTTTTTTGCGTATGAGCATCCAATAATTCCAGCACCATTTGTTATAAACCGTTCTCTATCAAATTGCGTTTACACTTTTGTCAAATATCAGTTGATTATATTTGTGTGTATCTATTTGTGGGCTCTCTATTCTGTTCCACTGATATATATGTCTATCCTTTACCAATACCACATAGTCTTGAATACTGTAGCTTTATAGTTAGTGTTGAAATTCCGTAATGTGACTCCTCTGACTTTGTTAATTTTTTTTTATAATCGTTTGGTTATTCTAGTTCCTTTGCTTTCTAATATAAATTTTAGAACCAACTTACTGGGATTTGGGGAGGGGAGGGACTATGTTAAATCTATAGATTAAATTTGGGACAACTGACATTTTAACAATGTTGAGTCTTCCAATCCATGAATATAATATATCTCTCCATTTACTTAGCTCTTTAATTTTATTCATTACAAACTGCATTCTTGGGATGACTGAACCCCATTTGGTTGTGACATATTTTTCCCTTTATATATTACTAGATTTGACTTGCAAATATTTTGTTTAGGATTTTTGCATCAAAATTTATGAGAGATATCAGAGTGTAGTTTTCTTGTAATTTCTTTGTCTGGTTTGGTATTAGATAAATGCTGTCCTCATAAAATGAGTTAGGAAGCTTTCCTGTCTCTTCCACATTCTCAAACACATTGTATAGAATTGGTGCTATTTCTTCCTTAAATGTTTGGTAGAATTTGCCTGTAAAATTTCCAGGGCCTGGAGTTTTCTTACAGGAAGTTTTAAACTACAAAATCAACTATTTAATAGATACAGAAAATTTTCCATTATCTATTTCTTCTTGAATGAACTTTATAATTTCTGCCTTTTAAGAAATTAGTCCATTTTGTCCAAATTTTAGAATTTATAAAGAGTTGTTTGTACTGTTCCCTTATTATTCTTTTAATGTCTGTGATGTCTACTCTTTCATTCCTAATATTGACAATTTGTGTTTTCTGTTATTTTTTCTTGGTTAGTTTAGCTTTAGGTTTACCAATTTATTGATTTTTCAAAGAATCAGCATTTAGTTTGTTTATTCTAATTGTTTTCCTGTTTTCAGTTTTATTGATTCTTCCTCTAATCTTTATATTTTTTTCCTCTACATATTTTGGGTTTAATTTGATTGTTTTTCTAAT
The DNA here is from genome assembly GCF_000951045.1 of Mandrillus leucophaeus. Classification (NCBI taxonomy): domain Eukaryota; kingdom Metazoa; phylum Chordata; class Mammalia; order Primates; family Cercopithecidae; genus Mandrillus; species Mandrillus leucophaeus. The sequence continues at coordinate 1,231,119 of NW_012107297.1, forward strand.
TTCTTGACGTGGGAGATTAGATCATTGATATGAGACTTTTCTTTTTCTTTCTCTTTTTTTTTTCTTTTGAGACAGAGTCTCGCTCAGTCGCCCAGGCTGGAGTGCAGTGGCCTGATCTCGGCGCACTGCAAGCTCCACCTCCCGGGTTCACGCCGTTCTCCGGCCTCAGCCTCCCAAGTAGCTGGGACTACGGGCGCCAGCCGCCGCGCCCGGCTAATTTGTTGCATTTTTAGTAGAGAGGGCTTTTCACCGTGTTAGCCAGAATGGTCTCGGTCTCCTGAGCTCGTGATCCACCCGCCTCGGCCTCCCAAAGTGCTGGGATTACAGGCGTGAGTGAGCCACCGCGCCCGGCCGAGACTTTTATTTTTCAGTGTAAGCGTTGAAGTCTGTACATTTCCCAATAGCTCCCACATTAGCAACTTCACACGAATTTTGATATGTTGCATTTTTATTTTCATTTCATTCTAAATGTATTTTAAATTTCCCTTAAAACATCCTAATTGACCCATGGTTATTTCAAAGTGTTTTTATTTAATTTCAAAATATTTGGAAGATTTTCCCAATCACTTTCTGTTACTGTTCTCTAGTTTAATTCCCTTATGGTTCAAGAATATGCTTTGTATGATTACTATTCTTTAAAAAGCTTTTCTATTCTTTTACATTTTGTGTTTAATGGCCTAAAATATGATCTATCTTGGTGAATGTTCTGTGCACTCTTGGAAGTGTATTCTGCTATTATGTGGAGTGTTTTATAAATGTCCATTAGGTCTAATTGTTTAACATTGTTGTTTAGGCCTTCTATATCTTAACTGATTTTCTATCTGCTTGATCAATTCCTGAAAGGGAAATATTAAAGTTTCTAACAATAATTATGGATTTGTCCATTTCTCCCTTCAATTTCACCAGTTTGTAAGAAAATTTCCACTTTTTAGATTCGGGGGTACACATGCAGGTTTGTGACACAGGTAAATTTCATGATGCTGAAGTTTGGGATATGAATGATCCCGTCACCCAGATAGTGAGCATAGTACCCAACAGTTAGTTTTACAAATCTCACTACCCTCCCTCCACCCTCTATTAGTCCCCAGTGTCTATTGTTGCCATCTTCATGGTCATAAGTACCCAATGTTTAGCTCCCACTTATAAGTGAGAACATGCAGTACATGGTTTTCTGATCCTGTGTTAATTAGCTTAGGATAATGGGCTCCAGCTGCATCCACGTTACTGCAAAAGACATGATTTCATTCTTTTTTATGGCTACGTAGCATTTCATGGTGTATATAGACCAATTTTCTTCTTCTTTTTTTTTTTTTTTCTTTTTGAGACGGAGTTTTGCCTTGTTGCCCAGGCTGGAGTGCAATGGCATGATCTTGGCTCACCACAGTCTCCACCTCCCAGGTTCAAGGGATTCTCCTGCCTCAGCCTCCCAAGTAGCTGGGATTACAGGCATGTGCCACCATGCCTAGCTAATTTTGTATTTTTAGTAAAGATGGGATTTCTCCATATTGGTCAGGCTGGTCTCGAACTCCCAACCTCAGGTGATCCGCCTGCCTCGGCCTCCCAAAGTGCTAGGATTACAGGCGTGAGCCACTGTGCCCGGCCATATTTGGACCAATTTTCTTTACCCAGTCCACCGCTGATGGGCATCTAGATTGAATCCATGTCTTTGCTATTGTGAATAGCAATGAACATATGAGTGCATATGTCTTTTGGTGAATAATTTATTTTCTTTTGGATATATACCCAGTAATGAGATTGCTGGGTCAAACGATAGCTCTACTTTATGTTCTTTGAGAAACTGCCAAACTGCTTTCCACAGTGGCTGAACTAATTTACATTTTCATCAACAATGTAAAAGCATTCCATTTTCTCTGCAGCCTGGTCAGTATCTGTTCTTCTTTGACTTTAGTAATAGTCATCCTGACTGGTGTGAGATAATATCTCATGGTTTTGATTTAAACTTCTCTGATGATTAGTGATGTTGAGCATTTTTTCATGTCTGTTGGCTGCTTATATGTCTTCTTTTGAGAAGTGTCTGTTTATGTTTTGTCCGCTTTTTGATGGTATTATTTGGTTTTTGCTTATTGAATTAAGTTCCTTATAGATTCTGAATATTAGACCTTTGTCAGATACATAGTTTGTGAACATTTTCTTTCTTTTCTTTCTTTCTTTTCCTTCTCGCTCCCCACCCCTCCCCCGCCATCCTTTTTTGAGACAGTCTTATACTGTCGCCCAGGCCGGAAGGCAGTGGCGTGATCTCAGTTCACTGCAACCTTGACCTCCTGGGCCTAAGCAATCTTCCCACCTCAGCCTCCCGAGTAGCTGGAACTACAGGCATGTGCCACCACACCTGGCTAAAGTTGCCCAATTGTCTCAAACTCCTGAGCTCAAGGGATCCTTCCACCTCCGCCTCCCAAAGTTCTGGGATTACAAGCGTGAGTCACTGAGCCCGGCAGTTTACAAATATTTTCTCCCATTCCGTAGGTTGTCTGTTTACTCTTTTGATAGTTTCTTTTGCTGTCCAGAAACCCTTTAGTTTAATTAGGTTCCACTTGATAATTTTTGCTTTTGTTGCAATTGTTTTTCAGGACTTAGTCATAAATTCTTTCCCAAGGCCAATATTTAGAATGGTGTTTCCTAGGTTTCCTTCTAGGATTCTTATACTTTGAGATCTTTACATTTAAATCTTTAATCTATCTTGAGTTATTTTTTGTGTATGGTGAAAGGTAGGGGTACAGTTTCATTCTCCTGCATATGGCTAGCCAGCTATCCCAGCACTATTTATTGAAGAGGGAGTCCTTTCCCCATACTTATTTTTGCTGACTTTAACGAAGATCATATGGCTGTAGGTGTGCAGCTTTATTTCTGGGTTCTCTATTCTGTTCCATTGGTCTATGTGTCTGTTTTTATGCCAGTATCATGCTGTTTTGATTACTGTAGCCTTAGAGTTTCAAGTCAGGTAACGTGATACCTCCAGCTTTGTTCTTTTTTGTTTAGGATTGCTTTGGCTATTTGGGCTCTTTTTTGGTTCCATATGAATTTTAGAATAGCTTCTTTTTCTAATTCTGTGAAAAAAATAATGTTGGTAGTTCGATAGGAATAGCATTCAATCTGTATATTGCTTTGGGCAGTATGGTCATTTTAATGATGTTGATTCTTCCAATTCATGAGCATGGAATGTTTGTCCACTTTTTTGTTTCATCTATAGTTTTTTCCAGCAATGTTTTGAGTTCTTCTTGTAGAGATCTTTCACCTCTTTGGTTAGGTGTATTCCTAGGTTTCTTGTGCTTGTGTGTGGCTATTATAAATGGGATTGTGTTTTTTTAAGTTGATTTTTAATGTTTATACACATTATAACATTACGACATGATGTTGTAATGATGTACAAAATCTTTATGATAAATAAAATTATTGCACTTAATGTCATTTATCTGAAAAATGACATTAATTAATTTCATTTTTGTGAATTTAATTTCATTATTGTGAAAACAAAAATCATCAAATTCCTTAATGCTGTATCAAACATAAGCAATACCAGTTCAAATTAGAGAAAAGGTATGCCAACACCAGATTTTGACAACAAAAAGAAAGTTAAAGCCCTAATACTTGTCTAATCTAGGTCAGGTAACCATGGAAATGAAAGAATATTAAAATTATTTCTTTTATTATAGCATAATAATTTTTATTATGCTTTTTATTATAGCATACATTGAAGAAAATCATAACCCCATTAAAAAGTGGACAAAGCAGGAGTTCGAGGCCAGCCTGACCAACATGGTGAAACCCATCTCTACTAAAAATACAAAAAATTAGCTGGGTGTGGGCCGGGCATGGTGACTCATGCCTGTAATCCCAGCACTTTGGGAGGCCAAGGTGGGTGGATCACGAGGTCAGGAGATGGAGACCATCCTGGCTAACACGGTGAAACCCTGTCTCTACTAAAAACACAAAAAATTAGCTGGGTGTGGTGGCGGGCGCCTGCAGTCCCTGCTACTCAGGAGGCTGAGGCAGAAGAATCGCTTGAACCTGGGAGGCGGAGGCTGCAGTGAGCCAAGATCATGCCACTGCACTCCAGCCTGGGCGACAATGCGAGGCTCTGTCTCAAAAAAAAAAAAAAAGAAAAAAGTGGGCAAAGGACATGAACAGATACTTCTCGAAAGAAGACATACATGTGGCCAACAAATGTATGAAAAAAAGCTCAATGTCACTGATCCTTAAAGAAATGTAATCAAAACCATGATGAGACATTACCTCACAGCAATCAGAATGGCTATTACCAAAATGTCAAAAAACAACAGGTGCTGGCAAGGTGGTAGAGAAAAAGAAACACTTTTACACTGTTGATCAGAGTGTAGATTAGTTCAACCAGTGTGGAAGACAGTGTGGTGATTCCTCAAAGACCTAGAGGCATAATAGTACCATTTGACCCAGCAATGCCATTACTGGGAATATACCCAAAGGAATATAAATCATTCTATTATAAAGATACATGCATATGTATGTTCATTGCAGTATTATTCACAATAGCAAACACAGTAAATCAACCTAAATGCCCATCAATGATAGACTAGATAAAGAAAATGTGGTACATATATACCATGGAATACTATGCAGTCATAAAAAGGAATGAGATCATGTCCTTTGCAGGGACATGGATGGAGCTGGAAGCTATTATCCTCAGCAAACTAACGCAGGAACAGAAAACCAAATACCGCATGTTCTCACTTTTAAATGGGTGCTGAATGATAAGAACTCATGGACCCATGGTGGGGAACAACACACACTGAGGCCTGTCAGAGGCTGGGGGGGTCGGAGGAGGGAGAGCACTGGGAAGAATAACTAATGGATGCTGGACTTAATACCTAGATGATGGAATGTTCTGTGCAGCAAACCACCATGGCACCTGTTTACCTATGTAACAAACCTCCACATCTGCACACGTACCCCTGAACTTAAAAGTTGGAAATTAAAAAAAAAAAAACAACACAGAAATCCCATGTGTTATTAATCCCAACTATCAATAATAATTATTGCCCTGGTGTGATTCCATCCTGCGCAGCTGTTCTCTTGAGCAGTGGTTGTTTATCTCTGTCTGCCTTCTCTCCCACCTAACGGCGTGCCGCCACTCATTGGCAGATTCGATGGACCTACACATGTGCCCCTGAGGCCCCAGAACTATCTTTTCAGTTGGGAAGTAAAGGCCGACAAAGATTATCACTTTAAGGTGGATAATGATGAAAATGAGCATCAGTTATCTTTAAGAACGGTCAGTTTAGGGACTGGTGCAAAGGAAGAATTGCACATTGTTGAAGCAGAGGCAATGAATTGCGAAGACAGTCCAATTAAGGTAACACTGGCAACTTTGAAAATGTCTGTACAGCCAACGGTTTTCCTTGGGGGCTTTGTAATAACACCACCTTATGGTTGAAGTATGGTTCAGGGCCAATACATATTAGTGGGCAGCACTTAGTAGCTGTGGAGGAAGATGCAGAGTCAGAAGATGAAGAGGAGGAGGGTGTGAAACTCCTGAGTATATCTAGAAAGCAGTCTGCCCCTGGAGGTGGTAGCAAGATTCCACAGAAAAAAGTAAAACTTGCTGCTGATGAAGAAGATGATGATGATGAAGAGGATGATGATGCTGATGATGCTGATGATGGGGAAACTGAAGAAAAAGCACCAGTGAAGAAATCTATACAAGATACTCCAGCCAAAAATGCACAAAAGTCACATCAGAATGGAAAAGACTCAAAACCGTCATCAACACCAACAAAAAACAGGAAAAAACTCCTAAAAACACCAAAAGGACCTAGTTCTGTAGAAGACGTTAAAGCAAAAATGCAAGCAAGTATAGAAAAAGGTGGTTCTCTTCCCAAAGTGGAAGCCAAGTTCATCAGTTATGTGAAGAATTGCTTTCAGATGACTGGCCAGGAGGCTATTCAAGATCTCTGGCAGTGGAGGAAGTCTCTTGAAGAAAATAGTTTAAGCAATTTGTTAAAAATTTTTTGTTGCCAGGCGTGGTGGCTCACGCCTGTAATCCCAGCACTTTGGGAGGCTGAGGTGGGCAGATCACGAGGTCAGGAGTTCAAGACCAGCTTGGCCAACATGGTGAAACCTAGTCTCTACTAAAAATACAAAAATTAGCTGGGCATGGTGGTGCATGCCTTTAATCCCAGCTACTCAGGAGGCTGAGGTAGGAGACTTGCTTTAACCCAGGAGACAGAGGTTGCAGTGAGCCAAGATTGTGCCACTACACTCCAGCCTGGGCAACAAGAGCGAGACTCTGTCTTATTTCATTTCTGTAACAGTTGATATCTGACTGTCCTTTTTATGATGCAGAATGAGAACTTTCCCTGCTGTGTTTGATAAATGTTGTCCAGGTTCCATTGCCAAGAATGTTTTGTCCAAAATGCCTGTTTAGTTTTTAAAGATGGAACTCCACCCTTTGCTTGGTTTTAAGTATGTATGGAATGTTATGATAGGACATAGTAGTAGTGGTGGTCAGACATGGAAATGATGGGGAGACAAAAATATACATGTGAAATAAAATTCAGTATTTTAATTTAAAAATGATAATTATCAAGCAACCATGCTGATAGGAACAGCTGAATTATATTTCTCTTTTCTTCTTTTATTTCTTTTTTTTTTTTTTTTGAGACAGAGTCTCACACTGTTGCCCAGGCTGGAGTTGCAGTGGTGAGATCTCTGCTCACTGCAACCTCTGCCTCCTGGGTTTAAGCGGTTCTCATGTCTGAGCCTCCCGGGTAGCTGGGACTACAGGTCATGCCACCACACCCAGCTAATTTTTGCATTTTTAGTAGAGATGAGGGTTTGCCATGTTAGTCGGGCTGGTCTTAAACTCCCGACCTCAGATGATCCACCCACCTCTGCCTCCCAAAGTCCTGGAATTACAGGCATGGGTCGTCGTGCCCAGTCATATTTCTATTTTCTTTGCTAAATAATTATTGTATAAAATTACTGACGCATTGAAAGACAATCAAAGAATATAAAGCCAAAGATATGTGAGGGGAAGCATTAGATATGTCAGGGGGCTCAGTAATAAAAATGTGCATTTTTTTCTGGATTTGGAGGTATATGTAGTCTTTTTTCTTTAAAAAAAAATTTTTTTTTTTGAGATAGAGTTTCGCTCTTGTTGCCCAGGCTGGAGTGCAATGGTGCCATCTCAGCTCATTGCAACCTCTGCCACCCGGGTTCAAGCGATTCTCCTGCCTCAGCCTCCTGAGTAACTGGGATTACAGGCGCACGCCACCACGCCTAGCCAATTTTTGTATTTTTAGTAGAGACAGGGTTTCTCCATGTTGGTCAGGCTGGTCTCTAACTCCTGACCTCAGGTGCTCCGCCCACCTTGGCCTCCCAAAGTGCTGGGATTTTGGGCGTGAGCCACCGTACCCGGCTTTATTCATCTTTCTATAGATTCTAGTTCTCTCTTTAACTCTCCATTTCTCATATTTTATTTATCTTTTCCTCTTTTTTGTAATATATTTATTAATCATAGTTATTTTAAGGTTCCTGCCCGATAACTGTATCTGAATTATCTGTGTATTTGCTTCTACTCTCTTTTTCTCCTCTTGTTTTTGTTCATTTGATCTTTCATTTTATTTTGTTTTAACCATGACTCATATTTTTTGATTGGTTACCTGACGTCAAAAATTTTTAAAATTCGAAGCTCTGGATAATTCAGTTTTTTCCAGAAAGAGTTATGTTTTTCTAGCAAAGAGTACTAATGGATTGCCTTGTTGTGGCTTGGTTTTAGGTTATATTATGTCATGTTTATTTCAATTTTGCTATTACTTTTAGGGTTTAGCCGTAATTCTAAAGCCTGGAATTTCCAGGGTCTCAACTGAAATTCTGGGGTACTTACAATGGCCCCTCCATTTGCATGGGGCTAAACTCCAACCACTGAATCTCCAACATCATGTGGCTATTACAGTCTTTCTGAAGCTCTCTGGCTTCCCAGATGCTGTATTCTTCTGGGTTCTTTGAGTCTTTCCCTGCATATACGCACATTAGGAGTTGGTCAATGACAAGAGGTAATCTGTACACAGGTTTTGGTGTTCCTTCTCTGCACTGTCATCCTCTCCTAGAATTTGCTTCTTAAGTTCCAGTCACTTTGGTAACCTAAACTCCAAACAGTGGGGCTTGTGTTTCCTAATTGGGCTCTACTTTGCCATCCTGCAAGCTGGGAAATACCTTAGGATAAAAAGCTGGAGTCAGGTGGAACTAGCCTCATGTGACTCCCCTCTCAAGGACTGCAGTCCTTCAAGATCTGCCATTGGTTGCTCTCTGAGGTCTTCAGACCATTGTTTTACATCTTGTCCAGCTTTTACGGTTGTTTTTGGCAGAAAGTTTAGTCCCAGACAAGCCACACTGTCATACTCAAAACTTAAAAGTCCCCTTTGAATTTTCTTTTCTTTTCTTTTTTTTTTTTTGAGATGGAATTTCACTCTTGTTGCCCAGGCTGGAGTGCAATGGCACAATCTTGGCTCACTGCAACCTCCGCTTCCTGGGTTCAAGTGATTCTCCTGCCTCAGTCTCCCAAGTAGCTGGGATTACAAGTGTGTGCCACCATGCCTGGCTAATTTTTTATTTTTTTAGTAGGGACAGGGTTTCACCATGTTGGTCAGGCTGGTCTCGAACTCCTGACTTCAAGTGATCCATCCACCTCGGCCTCCCAAAGTGCTGGGATTACAGGCATGAGCCACCACGCCTGGCTCCCTTTGAATTTTTGAGGTAAAATACACTATTGAATCACAGCACAGCCCACTTGAATTTTAGAGAAAATTCGTGCTTTTTTCTGTAGTTAACTATTCTCCTTCTGAAAAATAGTGCCTGGCCCTGGAGCAGACTGAATGGCTGACCAGGGAACACTGAATGAATATGAGTCCCACGCTGTTCCTTATGAGTTGGATATTAATTTGAACAAACCAAATATAAAATTGAACATGTACAGAAACATCCCTTCTTCAAATGGAAGTAATAAATGTTATTCTATTAGGCTCAAGCAGATCTCGAAGGAGCTATTAAATTGAGTGAGTAGGCAGCTCACACTCCCATGACACCCAGTCTTGCTGTGTTGGCAACTTTCCATCAACTCTAACATATGATCTCATGGGAAGTTCCCTATAACCAATTCCCTGACGAATAAAAACATTCAAACCTGGTTTACAAATGTTTCTTCAAAATATGCTGGGGCCACCTGAGTGGACTGCTGCTGCATTGCAGCCCCATTTAGGAGGGCCCCGAAGGATCGCCAACAAGGTAAATCCTGCCAGTGGGCAGAACCCTTGGCAGTGCATCTGTTTTTTCACCCTGGTAAGTTCATCTCACCTGAAAAGTGAAATGGAAAGAGGTATGGATCCATAACAGAGTATGGGCAAATGCTAATAGTTTTGCTGGGACATTCAAGTAATTAGAAAGAAGATTGGTGGAGAGGAGGTATGGAGAAGATTTAAGGTGGTAGGCCTCTAAGAATGGGTACAGATTGTGAAGATATTTGTGTGCCATGTGACTATTTACCAGAGGGTATCATGGCAGAAAAAGCTCTCCAAAATCAATAAGAGTAGGCAAAATCAGGTAAACAAGATGATCCATCCATGAAAATCAGTTCGACTCTCTTTCCTAGATGCTTCAGTGTTTGCTCAATAGATTCATGAATAAAAGGCACAGTGACAAGGAAGGAAGTTGTGCATGGATTCGATTCATAAAGGCTGGTCTGGCTTAGCTTCTGCTATATATCCAATATGTCAGCAACAAAGACCAACACTGAGTCTATGATATGAACCATTGTCCAAGGAAACTGGCCAGCTATGGGTGACAGGATGAACACACTGGATCCCTTCCATCATTGACGGGGCAGTGGTTTATCTTTATTGGAATAGAAACCTATACTGGATATGAATTTGCCTTTCTTACAATGTTTCTTCTGTTACCACTTTCTATAGATTTAATAAATGCCTTATTCATCATGATACTACCCCATATGGCCATGTTTTTGACAAAAAAAAAAAGTCAATTTTAAGGCAAAATAAGTGAAGCAGTAAGTCTCATGCCCATGGAATCGCTGATCTTACAATGCACCCCATCACTCAGAAGCAGGTGGCCTGCTAGACTAGAATAATGACTTATTGAGACTCAGTTTTGGGTGTTGGCTGAATGATAATACCTCCAAGGGCTTGGGTGCTGTCTTGTAAGCTGAAATACATACTTGTAACCAGTATTCAATATTTAGAGCAGTTTCCTGTCTAGCCAGAATACACAGGTCTGAGAACCAAGGTAGGAAGTGGTAGTGCTTCCTCTTATTACCCCTAAGAACCCAGTTCTAAAATACATAGAACCTGAAAGGGAATTGGGGGAAAAAAAATAAAAAAGGAGAATCAAAGTACGTGCTTCCTCCTCCCTAACTTTGGATTCTGCCAGTTTATGTATTTTAGTTCCTAAGCATGGAATAGATCTACCAGGAGTGAAATAATCATTTCATTGAACTGGAAGTGGAGATTGCCACCTGAACTTTTGGGTCTCCCCATGCCACGGAATTAACTGGCAAAGAAGGGTACAACGAATACATCTGATTAGAAAGAGAAACCAGGGTTGTGACTACGTAATGGGAGGAAGAGGAGGTATTTTTGGAACCAAGCACTTCTCTGAAGTGCATATTAGCACTTCTGTGTACGTTTAGAAAAGTAAGTGGAAAACCAGCAAACCAATAAAGGAGAATCTTTAATATTTAATAGCTCCAGGCCCCATCTTCTTGATTATTATATACTTCTGTTGCAGCAGTCAAGGCACTAGGCAGGGAATAAAGCCTTAGGTCTAAATTCCAGCTCTTCCTCTAGCCATCAATGTTAAAATGGACCAGCTGTTTCACTTCCTAGACCTCGTTTTCTTTCTCTTGGACTTACTGTATACCCTATTGTTAATTCCTGTCTTCTCTGCTATTGTGAGGATCAGAGAGGATAATGAGGATAAAGGCTACACCATTGGTGTAAAGTTTTGGGCCCTTGAGGGCTGTTAATAATGATCTTGTTATTATTTGCAAAGCCCAGGGACAAATACTACTTCTATCACATACAAGCTGAAGGAGATGCCAGGGAGTTGATCCCTGAGGGATGGTGAGTGTGGTGTGCCATGGAAGCACCATTGAGAGAAAGTACCCCAGGAGGCCTGCCAGAAAAGAGGGGCCTGAGGGTTTAATGGGCCATGGCTCAGCCCCAGCCTGCCACCTCCTCCAAGGTCTCTCATGGAGGAACACAGGAGATACCAGTGTGCAGCAGGCTCAACAGGTGAACGTTGCTGGAGATGGGGTGCCCAGAGATAGGCAGAGAAATCTGGGATGGAAAGACAGGGACAGGGTGTCCAGGGACTACAAACCTGGGCCAGAGGTCAGGAAGACAGATTTAGTATGCACAGAGCAGGCACCCAGGATCCAGGTTGGAAGGTGCCTGGGATCCACGTGCATGCCCGGGCTGTGAGACCTATGGCCAGATATCCTGACAGGCCTGGGCAATGAATGCACTTACAGACGGGATTCAAATCTTCTTGGCCAAGGCCTTCCTGCAGGGAGAAAAGACTGATGACAGCAGGAACCACTGGAAACACTAGCAAACTTTGTGCTCTTCCATATTCCGGGCTCTTTGTAAGCATATCTAAGCGTTCTCTACATAAAGAAAACCCCATGAGGTCACAGATCAGGGCCAAAAGGCTCAGAGAGGGGAAAGTGACTTGCTCTATGTCACACAGCTGGAGTTAGAAGCAGGGATTGACTCCTGAGTCCACACACATAACCACTAAGGTGCACATGACATAATGAAGGTCAAGAACCCAGTTCTGCTGTGGTGTTCCCTCAGTGCGAGAGCCCTCATCCCCTCCCTTAGAGGCGTGGGTCATGTGACATCTGTCCTGAACCTCCACTCTGCAAAACGCAGAGGGACACTCAGAAAATGGCTCATTGAATTGGAAACCTCTCAGAGATGATTTCCTCAAACCCCTCACTGTATGATGAGAAAATCAAGACTCAGAGCCCCACAGTCACAGAAAGTGTCAGAGCTGGCCCAGGAGGCAGGACTGTGGGCTGCCAGGCTCCAGGAGCAGCCTCTGCTCTCACCCCTCACCAACTGTGACCCTGAAGGAGGGCCTAGCCTTCTCTGACCCTCAGTTTCTTCATTAGTTGAAGGGGCATAAGCACTTCCTTGCAGGGCTGTCTGATGGGGAGAGATGATGTACAGAAAGTGAAGGATGACATTCGGGTGATCAGTTTTTCTGTCCTTTTCTCTCCCCTACCAGCACTGTAACTGACTCATAGACAAACCTAACTGGAAGGTCTGCTGGACAAGTTCTGTGCCCTGGGAAACAGTGTCCTTTTAGCCCTAAGCACAGGGCTGCATTACTTAGAGATAGCAAGTAATTCAGAATAAAATAACTCTAAATTGTACAGAAAGTCCAGCCAAATTCTGATATTTCCTATGATGGGCTAGTTGAACGGTGCTTTGAAAAAATACATATTAAATTCTCTCAGGAAGTATTTTTGGTGCCTCTGCTTTGCTGGTGACCCAAGCCTGGTCTGCCTGTTGGGTAGTCCAGCACCACCTGGCTGTGAAAAGCCTCAGGCTGTCTCTCCACCAGGGGGTCTCAGCATCCATGTCTCCTTCTGCAAAGCAGTGGATACAGGAGAGAGGAGGAGGGGCAGCTGGACTGGATGGCCTCCAAGGGCCCCTCTAGCTTTGACCTTCTGAGTTTCTGTCCCTCAGACCCCCAACTCAGCCTAACCTGGGGACAGTCAGCCCATGACTCACTCTCTGAGTGCAGCAACGTCCAGGGAAGTGCAGTTGCCCGCTTTGGGTATGAGGACAACCTAGCTACTGAATCTGTTGGGACAGGGTTCTGGTTAACTGAGGGATAACCTTCTCAACTTGGGACAAAGCAAGTTCACTCTTGCCAGGTCTTGCGACATTATTTTAAAGGAGCATTTGCATTGCTAGACAGTGATTTAGTACCTACCGTATAGAAACCCAGAGGAAAATTTGAAATTTAGTTTTGTTTGATGTTATCAACTAGAAAACAAAAAAGGGAAATAGAAACCTTTGTCTTAAAAGACTTCCCCTTGGAAACTTGGACTTCTGTATTCTTCAGGAAACATGTATAGAAGAAAGAACCCTGTCCTGGCAGTGTTTCTGGCTCCGCAGCCAGCTGTCCGTGGCACCCGGGAAAGCCCCTAGCCTTTCTGTGAGCAGCCTCTGGACTATGGGGGGTAAATTATTTGGACTTGAAAATAAACATCTTTTCCATTTTTTACATTAGTGATTTTATCCATGAAAGATATTTCATTAGAGGAATGGGAAATTAGAAGTGACTTGGGAAAAATAGTGGAAACTGCTCCTGAATCATTGGGATTAATGAGACAGTAATACAAACGTCAACAAAGACTTGTGCCGGGGGTCCTTTAGCGCAAGAGACAAGCCTAAAGTAGAGGGTGAATCAGTACTTTCCTTCAGCTCAAAATCCCCGTGTCTGTGGGTTGAAGCACTCATTCCTAGTTCCAAAAGGGGTTCTTTTGACTCGGAGCAGCTACTACAAACAGATTTCCAGGTGGTTCTTTTCTATCAGTCATGCCTCCCAAGTTTTCCCAGGTTACCGTGACACTTTCTGACTAGCAAAGAAGCAGAGAAGCCTGCTGGGTGGTGGGAATGCAGTGGTCAAACAGGAGCACAGCTGAGCTGCAGCAGCCAGCAGGGAGGGAAGCTCAAAGGAGTTACAGAGACTGTCTTGGATTCTCTGTTGTTGCCCAGCTGTGGAAGAAGCCCTTATCAGGAACCCAGTCTGGAATGACTCTTCCTACCAAGAGCATTCCAGTGTCACTCCCTTCACGGTAACATAACAAAGAGCCCCACAGTCAGAGACAGGATACAGAGAACTCAGCTTAGATGGAAACAGCAGAACCACTGCACCAAGCAAACAAGAGAGAAAGGAGCCATTCCCTAGTTAATAATTATGATGGAAAGACAGCATGTTGCAGTAAACCTGGGAGACATCAGCCCTCCCTATTCGATGTGGTAACGAAGATGCCATTTTAAAAAAACTTAAAGCAAATGCCAAAAGAAAAAGGAACTTGGTGTTCTGGTTTAAGAGATCTGATATCCCCAAAATAATCACATGGAACATGGAAAAGTGGACTAGAAGTTCTTCCAAAGCACTTAACACAATTGCAATTAAATAATTATGTGATTCATTGCTTAATGTTTTTCTTCAGCCCCACTAAGTTGTCTACTAATAACAAATAACACATGATTTATATATTGTAGGTACTTTTTCCATACTTGATTTAAAAAGGAAAGAGAATTCTGGGATAGGATGAAGGATTTTGAGATAAGATCGAGTCCATCATCTATTTATTATACAGTGATCATTTAGTAATTCTCCTTACAGAATCTCTGGTTGTTTTGGCTTCCAGATGGGCCTGGTTCCCAGGTGTTCCCAGTACTCAACTTCAGAGCCTCCAGGTTTAACCCACCATGGAAACAATCACCTGTAATGGATCAGGGGACTCCTCAACCATCTTCTACCTTATGGGCATCCTCTCTCTGCCAAAATGCCTCTTCCTTCCTATTTTCTTTGTCTTTCTCCTCCTCTACATGCTCATCCTGATGGGTAATGCCTTGATCCTGGTGGCTGTGGTGGCAAAGCCCAGCCTCCACAAGCCCATGTACTTCTTCCTAATCAACCTCTCCACCTTGGACATTCTTGTCACCACAACCACTGTCCCCAAGATGCTGTCCCTATTCTTGCTTGGGGACCACTTCCTCAGCTTCCCTGCCTGCTTCCTGCAGATGTACCTGTTCCACAGCTTCTCCTGCTCAGAAGCCTTCATCCTGGTGGTCATGGCCTATGACCGCTATGTGGCTATCTGCCGCCCACTGCACTACCCTGTCCTCATGACCCCACAGACCAACGCTGTCTTGGCAACCAGTGCCTGGCTCACTGCCCTCCTCCTGCCCATCCCAGCAGTAGTAAGGACCTCCCAGATGGCATTTGACAGCATTGCCCACATCTACCACTGCTTCTGTGACCACTTGGCTGTGGTCCAGGCCTCCTGCTCTGACACTACCCCCCAGACCTTCATGGGGTTCTGCATCGCCATGGTGGTGTCCTTCCTCCCCCTTCTCCTGGTGCTTCTCTCCTATGCCCACATCTTGACCTCGGTGCTTCGCATCAGCTCCCAAGAAGGACGCTCCAAAGCCTTCTCCACCTGCAGCTCCCACCTCCTGGTGGTGGGCACCTACTACTCATCCATTGCCTTAGCTTATGTGGCTTACAGGGCTGACCTGCCCCTCGACTTCCACATCATGGGCAATGTGGTATTTGCCATTCTCACACCCGTTCTCAACCCTCTCATCTACACACTGAGGAACAAGGACGTCAAAGCAGCCATCACCAAGATTGCATGTCCCCAGTAGCCAAAGAATGCTAGGAAACCCTGATTCAAAGAAATAACTTCATCTTCTCTCATAAACATCAATAACATAGAGGGGGAAAATGGCAAATTTAGAAAGCCCAGTAGTCAGAACACTCAATCTCAAAATATAGTCCTAGGTAGTCCTCCATTGTAATCAAATAATAATTTTTTTCTTAATTCATAGAAAAAAAGAATAGGATTTTAAAATTTAATTTTAAGGTGTGAACCCCAAATTTCACAAGACTGTGAATATAATTGAGGTCACATTACCATTAATTCAAACAGTTTTGATTCTTGGAGATTCCAAGTATTTGATTAGCAAGAAACTCTGTCTTTTTCCCTTGGATCTCTTCTTTCGATGTTTCTGAAAATCCCTAGCATTGCTGGCTATTGGATATGAATTATTCTTGCCCTTTTTGGTGAAATAGCAACTTAGATAGAAATATCCCTCAATAGAAAAACTCTGAAACCGCTCACATTTCAATCCTTGTTGCTTGAAAATTCACTGCCACCACTGATTTTCAAAACCAGTCACACAGGAAATTTGCCTCTGCTATCTAGACCTGCGTGATGCCCTAGAAGCAGAGCATGCCCCTCACGCAGCTTATGCTCAGGCAAGCAGTGTCCCTTAGCACACCTGTTTGGGTAAAAAGCAGTAGTTATTTTAATTCTCAGCACACCATAGTTTCCCCACGGTGGCTAAGTAGAGACACCGGGTGGCTGAGTGGAGAAGTTTCTCCTTATCAGAGGTATGCTGTTCCTGGGGCCAGCACCCTTTCTCAAAGTGTGGTCCTAGATATTCCTCTTCCTGCCCCAAGCGGCAAGCCCAGTCTCCTTATTCCCTTCTCCTATGGCAAATTTCCTCTTGAAGACCTGTCAGGTTTGTCCATTGAGGGACATGTAGAGCAATGAAAAGTGTTAAGGGGGAACCCAGGTGACAAATATCCTCATCGTTGGCTCTTCACAGATAGCCTCATTCCAATTTCTAGAGTCCCAGTTTTTGTCAATCAAGGCAATACTGTTAACCATTCTCCCATTGCATAAGACCCAATGTAAATGGGACCTCAATGGGTGCAATTCAACAAAGGATATGATTTGTTCCTGGACTCAGCTTTCTGTGATCTCAGAGATCCTGCTATGGTCAGAAAGGGCTTCCCAAAACAGGGTGATATGAAGGCTCTGAGTTTCCTTGTTTACTGACCCTGGGCAGCTGGGATTGGGATTCATGTTCTTTTATCTAAACATTACTAATTTTGCAAGACATTTATTTCTAGCTCCTTGAAACTGATGTCTAAATGTCAGTGGGACCACATCCTTAAGGTCTAAAGGAGGTAGCCTAATAAGTCGCCTTGCTCTAGAGTTCCATGCACTATCAGAATTTAACCTAAGGATGTAGAGGGGAAATTTTTTTACTGTCGACTCCACCACCACCCAATAAACAATTCCCAAAGTACTCCTGTGTTACTACCAAAGTTCTGTCTGGGGTTTATCTGTTCAGAACCTCCCTTCTGGTACCAATTTCAGTTTCAGGTCAGGGCTTTGGTTTGCTGTGTCCCCAGATCATGACATCTTTTCATCTTCAGCTCCTCTTCTAGATGAACAAAGAATTAATCACATGTTAAGTGAATTGTAGTGATATGGAATCTCAGGCTAGTTCTACCCTCACTCAATATTTTCCTGTGGTTTCCTAAACATTTATCCGAGTAGACATGAAATCATAGCAACAACAACGTTTTTCATTTGTAGCTATACCTGCTAATTGGTAGTCTCTCCGTATTTCCCAAGTAAGAAAAAATTGCCTCAATTTTTGTACATCAAAGGACACTATCAAGAGAGTGAAAAGACAATCCACAGAATGGGAGTAAATATTTGCCAATCACATATCTGATAATAATTAATAATTATTATTAATAAAATAACAGATGATCAATAATCACTATTAATAAAATAATAATCAATTATTATTATTATATTAATGCATCATATAATAACTTTACTACATTAGTATATGTTATATTATATATAATATTAATATTATATTATTATGACAATAATTTATAATGATAATTAATAAAATATTTAATAAAATTATTATTAATAAAATAAATCAGAAAATGATAAGTGTTGATAAGAATGTGGAGAAATTGGAACGCTTGTGCATTATTAGTAGGAATGTAAATGGTGCAGCTGCTATGGAAAACAATATGGCAGTTCCTCAAGAAATTAAACACATAAATACCACATGACCCGGTAATTCCACTTCTGGTTATATATCCAAAAGAATTGAAAGCAGGGTCCTGAAGAGATGTTTTTATCCTTATGTTCATAGCAGCATTATTCACAATAATCAAGAGGCAGAAACAACCTAAATATCCAGTGACAGATGAATGGAAAAACAAAATGTGGTATATACACTAAATGGAATATTATTCAACCTTGAAAAGGAATGAAATTCTGATACATGCTACAACATGGATGAACCTTAAAGACATTATGCTAAAGGAAATAAGCCAGACACAAAAGGATAACTATTATATTATTTCACTTACATGAGGTGCTTAGAATAATCAAATTCGTAGGGACAGATAGTAGAACAATGGTTACTAGGAACTGAGGGGAGAGGAGAATGGGAAGTTATTGTTTTATAAATACAGAGTTTCTGTTTGAGATGACTACAAGGTTCTGGAAATGGATAGTGGTGATGGTTGGACAACATTGTAAATGTATTTAATGCCATTGAGCTCCACACTTAAGAATGGTTAAATGGTAAATATTATGTTATGTATATGTACCATAATTTTTTAAAGTTAAATAGTTTCAAGCCAGGCCATAGATCACAGGTCACGGATAGCCTGGGAGTTGGCTGCTTTTTGTCAGATGCTGGCTCTGGACCAAACTAGCTGTGGCCAGAGGGAAATGCATGAGTTCAATCATATGATTTAACAGGGGCACCTAATCGGTGGAAGTGACTGGGGGAGGGAGGGTGGGTGGATTGGGAAGATATCAATCAAAGGATACAAAATTTCAGCTAAGCAGGAGGAATAAGTCCAAGAGATCTATTGTACAACATGATGACTATAATTAATAACAATGTATTATATACTTAAAAATTGAAAAAGAATAGATTTTGTGTTCTCACTACAAAAAATAAGTATTTAAGGTCATATACATGTTACTTAGTTTGATTTAGCCATTCTGCAATGTGTTCATATTTCAAGACATCATGTTGTACACCATAAATATATAGAGTTTTAATTTTAAAAAAAATTTTTTTTAATAAAAAGAGATGAGGTTTTGCCATGTTGCCCAGGCTGATCTCTAACTCCTGGGCACAAGTGATCTGCCCGCCTCTGCTCCACAAAGCACTAGGATTACAGGCGTGAACCACCAAGCCCAGCCAATATATACAGTTTTTGTTTATCGATTAAAATAAATAAATAAATAAATAAATAACCTACAAAAAGAATCAGTGGAGCAGTTTGTCTTAAAAAGAAGGGTGAGAGGGAGGGAGTTTGAAGCCCTATACACTTGGTGGAGTCTTTTCACCCCTGTGAACCTGAGGTGGTGGTTGTGAAGGTATCCCTAGGCACCTTGGCTCCTCTCCATCCCCACATCCTTGACCTGGGTGCAGATGTCACCATCTGATCTCTTCTGGATGAGCACAGCATTCTCTTCACGGATCTCTCTGCTTGCGTGTCCGTGTTCCCATACATAAAGTGGCCAGAGCAGGCTTTCTGACACACAGATCTGGTCATATTACCACCCTCCATGTGACTTAAAGACTCTCTGATCCAGTCCTGAACGATCTGTTTGGCCTCAAGTCTCGCCATTATCTCTTACATGGCAATTCTGAATTTCTTTTCAGTTTCTCAAACACACCAAGTTCTCATTCTCTCTTCAAACTCTAGCAAACTCTTCTCTCTTCCTGAAGCACTTTTCCTCCTTGTCCATCTCACTTGCATACATTTTATTCAGGTTCCTCCAGGGAATCATCCAGGAAATTAGAGAATTAGAAGCCTGTCCTGGCTCTTAATTCTGAAATGTGAGGTAGATGTCATTCTTTACGTGTGTGTGTGTATGTGTGTGTGTGTGTGTGTCTGTGTGTGTGAATACATACATACATATATATACATATGCACAGAGTGGCCAAAATTCCCAGTCACCCTATGAACGAGAGAAAGAGAGAGTCTCACTATGTTGACCAGGCTGGTCTCCAGCTCCTAGTCTCAAGAAACCCTCCCACCTCAGCCCTGCAAAGTGCTAGGATTGCAGGTGTGAACCACCACACCCAGCTGGTGCCCTGTAGCACTTTATAATTCCACCATTACGGCACTTTTTTTTTTTTTTTGGACTTTAGGCGAAAAGAGTTCAGAGCATGGCATACTCATTAGTTTCTGCAGGCCCCTTGCTTGTTTTACTTATTTTCCCCTTTCAATCTCCTTCCCATGTAAGCACAAAGCATAGTGCTGCTTTGTGCATGTATGTGTAATTTTAATTTACAATAAAAGAATTGTTTCATGTCTCAATTTATTTCTTACATTTTTTACTCATTCTACTTTTTAAAGATATATTTACGTTGTTATTTATACATCTAGTTTCATTAGTTTCAACTGATACATAATATTCCATAGTATGATTTGGTCACATTTTACTTTTCTCCTAGTGAAGGGCGCCTAAATTGCCTCTAACTCTTTGCTACCTTTATGTCTTGATGAATGTCCTTGTGTTATGTCCCTTTACAGACCCATGGAGCTTTTTCCTGAAATATATACCAAGGAGTGAAATACATTAGTCATAGGGTATGCATAACCTTTAGCTAAATACAGTCCATCCTCATCGTTTGAAGATTGCAAATTTGCCTGCTTGCTAACCCCAACACTCACAGAGCTTGCAGGGTCATTCTCGAACATGCACACAGTGGCCAAAAATCTGAGTCACCCTATGAGCATGTTCCTAGCTGAGATCGAACATGATGACGTTCTGCCTTCGTGGTTCAGCTCCGTAAATAAGTGTCCTTTCGGCGGGCTATTTAGAGCCAGGTTTTTCACATTTTTGTGCTCTTTTTGTTGGTGACATCACTGTTTAAAATGTTTCCAAGCATGGTGCTGAAGTGCTGTCTAGTGTTTCTAATGCAAGAAGGCTTGTGGGAAAAAAATTTTGTGTTAGATAAGCTGTGTTCAGGCTTGAGTTATAGTGCTGTTGGCCATGACTTCAATGTCAACAAATCAATAATACATGTTAAATACAATATCTTTAAACAGAAACATATGTAAAACCAGGTTATGCATTGTTTGATTGATAAAAATGTTGTAACCAGAGGCTTGCAGAAACCTAATCCTGTATTTCCCCTAGAGAAATGATTCAGTATTCACTAATTCAGTGTTTGCGGCAACTTTATAAAACATAACTACTGTAAATAATGACAGTTGACTGTACTTTGAGATTGTTTCCTAGAATGGCTGTGCCATTTACACTCCCAGCAGTAATGAACTAAACAGTTCCCATCTTTCCACATCTTCAGCAAGACTTGCTATTATCCAGTTTTCTAATTTTTGCCATTCTTATCAGGCTAAAGAGCTACTTTGTTCTGCCTAATATACACCTTTCTGATTACTAATAAATATAAACACTCTTTAAATACTTGTTAGCACTTAGCATGCCCCGTTTGCAAATCTTATTGAGAAATTTTGCTCATTTCTTTGGATCTTCTATCTTATTGTATTGCTTTGCAGAACTTCCACATGTTCATGCCGTGTCAACTTTAAATTGCAAATATGTTTTCCCAGTTTGTAATCTATCCTCCATTGAGCAGAAATCTCTAATTTGATGTAGTCAAATCTATCACATTTAAACTTTATGGCCTGTGGAGTTTTAGTCTTCTTTTTGTATCATAAAGGAATTTCCCAGCAGTTTTTTCATTAGCTTCCCAGTTTTATTTTTCAAACTTATATCTTAAAATCATGTGGAGTTCCTCTCTGTTTAAGTGTAAGGAAGAAATTCGTTTCTTTTTCTTCATACCAGAAGCCATTTTTTTCTAAAATCTATCTTTTAAAAAACAATCTGTCCTTCCTCATTGTTTTATAGTACCATCTTTATCAATATCAAATTCCTACACACCTCATCTACCTCTGAGCTATTATATTCTATTATTATTTTGTCTATTGTTATGCCAGAACAATACTATTTTATTATTGTAGCTTTGAAGTACGTCTTTTATCCTAGCTGATAATGGAAGCCTCTTCAATCCTTTGGTATTTTTAAAAATTGACTTAGCTATTTGCTTGTCTTTATTCTTTCATTTGAATTTTGGACCAGGTGTGGTGGCTCATGACTGTAATCCCAGCACTTTGGGAGGCCAAGGAGGATGGATCACCTGAGGTCAGGAGTTCGAGACCAGCCTGGCTAACATGGTGAAACCCTGTCTCTACTAAAAATACAAAAATTAGCTAGGCATGGTGGCGGGTGCCTGTAATCCCATCTACTCGGGAGGCTGAAGCAGGAGAATTGCTTGAACCCAGGAGGCAGAGTTTTCAATGAGCCAAGATCGTGTCATTGCACTCTGGGTGACAAGAGCAAAACTCTGTCTCTAAATAAATAAATAAATTTTGCAGTAAGTTTGCAAGCTCTCTCAAAAATTCAGCACAATTTTCAGGGGGTTGCATTATGCTACTCCTCCCACTTATCTGATATACCTCCCCGTTTATTTGAATCTTCTTTCATTTAAGTTTTTAATTTTTTCCAACAAACTTGGTAGTCATTTTTGGTAGGATAAACTTTTTTATTTATGTTACTATCACGAAAAACATTAAAATTTTTTTCTAATTGTTATGCTAGAGAAAGAAAACCAGTTTCTAGATAGTATATTGGTTCCCAACAACTGCCCTTATCATACTGAATTATAATTACCTTGTTGTTACTTATATGTGTTTTTATGAGAAGAATGAAGCCATGTGAGGATGGAAACTGGGTCTCTTTTTCATCTCTGTATCCACAGCACCTCTCAGAGGGCCTGGGACACAGAGTGGCTTAATTAGTTCAGCCCATGGCCCATGGTGTCACTCACCATTAGTTCCCTCCCTCTCTCTGAACAAACATTTCATCAGATTCTACACTGCATGGATGGATAGACTCATGTCCAGAGAGAGAGGACCAGAGAAATTAAAGAAAAACTAGAGCTACAGCCCCAGTGTCCTGGCTGAGGTCCATTTCATTTCCATTAGGCTGTCTTCGCTCATTAAATGCCCCTCCCCTTAGCCTTACAAGAAGAATGAGTAAAAACAAAGTCAAAGGTCCATTCTCCTCAAGAGGCCTGATGATATGGAGGGTGATTCATGGCGACACAGAATTCCAGGGTGCCCCTTCTTTCAGTGCCTGATCCTCTACACTAGGGGTTCTCAAACTTTAGTGTGCATAGAAATCATAGTGACAGCTCATGAAAACACAGGTGCCTGGGCTCTAAACTGATTTTTTAAATCACATAGATCTTGGGTGGTGCTGAAGGATTTGCATTTCTTCTCTTTTTTTCTTTTTTTGTTTTGTTTTTTGAGATGGAGTCATGCTGTGTCACCCAGGCTGGAGTGCAGTGGTGCAATCTCGGCTTGCTGCAACCTCCGCCTCCTGGGTTCAAGTGATTCTCCTGCCTCAGCCTCCCAAGTAGCTGGGATTATAGGCATACGCCATCACACCTGAATAATTTTTGTATTTTTAGTAGAGACAGGGTTTCACCATGTTGGCCAGGCTGGTCTCAAACTCCTGACCTCAGGTGATCCATCCACCTCGGCCTCCCAAAGTGCTGGGATTACAGGCGTGAGCCACTGCACTCAGCTGGGTTTGCATTTCTAACAGACGAAAGCACATAGCAAGCACTCAGTAAGCATTAGCTTTTAATATTATTGTGCAGAATTGATTAATTTAATGTCATCCCCATAATATTACTCAGTGTTGCCCAATAACTTTCTCCTTAAAGATAGTGGAAGAAAAATGTTTTACATAAAAGCAAACTATTTTCCTTTTTTTGTTGGGTAATGAAATGTTTCGTATCCAGCTAGATTCTTTTTTGCCTTAGCTGACAGGAACTCAGCTGCTTCCTCATCTTTTGCACCTCTCTTGTTCAAGTGCCTAAAAATATCAGTTGTTCTTCTCTCTCCTCCTAAATTATTTTTTGTTATGTTTTTTCCTTTTTTAAAAACTTTGTCTATAGTTTCTAAAGCTATCTCAAATCTTTCTGATACATAGAATATAACTAAATATATATGTATTATAATATAAATGCATAGATATAATTATGAAGACTTCTGCTTAAAACAAATTAATGACCATCAGAAAAACCTTCAGGAGTGTATTAAGTCCATTCTTGCAATGCTATAAATACTTGAGGTTGGGTAATTTATAAAGAAAAGAGGTTTAATTGGCTCATGGTTCTACAGGCTGTATAGGAAGCATGATACTGGCATCTGCTTGGCTTCTTGGGAGGCTGCAGAAAAATTACAATCACTGCAGAAGGCCAAGGGGGAGCAGGCACTTTACATGGCCAGAGCAGGAGCAAGAGAGAGAGTGAAGGGGGAGGTGCCACACACTTTTAAACAACCAGATCTCACAAGAACTCACCCACTATGATGAGAACAGCACCAAGGGGATGGTGCTAAACCATTCATGAGAATTCCACCCCCATGATCCAATCACCTCCCACCAGGCCCCACTTTCAACATTGGGGATTATAATTTGACATGAGATTTGGGCAGGGACACGATCCAAACCACATCAAGGAGTAAATATTATTTTGTGTTACCTTTTATTCTCAGTAGATTGTCTTGAATAATCTCTAGTTTCAGGGAAATTTCTTGTCCCTAAGCTGCTTAATTAATGCTCCTTATGGAGAGGTGGCTATCAGACCTGAGTAGTATGAAGGAAACATTAGGGTGCTACTGAATATCAGACCCTAGACAAAGCCAACAGTTGCTCTATGGCACCTTGCAAGAGCCTTGTGAGATTCCACTGGCATTTCTGTATCTTACTGGATGACTCCTCTAGGTTCCAGAGGCATAATATTCAGAGAAGGAGTCCTAGCCTCCAGAAAGCTCAGAGAGCCCTAGGAAAAGGTCTGGGGAAGGAACCTATTGTCCTCTCCAATGGGCTCATCTGCCCAGTTTGGGATCCTATTCATGTGAGTGGTCACCAGGGAAGGCTTGGGCACCCTAGGCATAAAAAGAAAAAAAACAGCCCTAAGAAGATGGGGTGGCATGGTTTGGGGGTGCGGCAGATTGGGGCTCTAGGCTCTGAGGGAGACTGTGAGGTACCTGGGCAAGGATCAGGTCAGGTTCAAGATGGGACAATCAGAACAGAAACTGACCCCTGGGACTGTAAATTCACCATCCACCCCAGTGCCTCCTTATAAAGGTCTGAGTTGCCAAATATGGTTCTTTCCTGACTTTAAGTCCCTGACAGCTCAGAGATTCTAGGGTCAGGAGACCAGGGGTCTGAGCCCAAGCTTCTCTGATTTGGAAGACACATGACCCCCAAGGCAAGATTCTGAGATTCAAGATTTTCCTTCAAATATCCTAATATTCTATTATGTTAAAACCATTCTTAGAGTGTAAGATTCTAAAGTTCTCAGGTTTGAGGTCTATGGTTTGAGATTGTAAAGTTTTAAAATTTAGAAACAAAGATTCCAAGGGGAAGAATGTAAACATCTAAAATTCCATGATTTTAGATATTTTAGATTTTTGGAGACTAATATGCTAAAATCTCTAGAATCTAAGTGTCAATGATTCCAAATTCTTAAAATTTTAAGTCTAAGAGTCTAACAATCTGGGATCTTTAGCTCTATGATTTTATACCTATTCACTGGTGGTACCTGAACAAATAAATAAACTTTCCAGCCCACCTGCCAGGAAGTGCTTGGCACCTTCCAAGATGATACTCAGGGGCAAACCTACATGAAGGTCATAGCTGCCAAATGGTTCAGTCACTTCCTGGTAAGGTCAGATCATTTATGATGTGAACCTCTTCTCCACCTGCAACATCTTCACTGTGGTGCTGGAATGGATACTTATTACTTTCCTGTGTGCCCAGCAGCTCTTGTTTTTAGGAACTGCAATTCCGCCAACTCCGTGTGATTCCAGTGGGGCTGGTGACCACACAGCACCACGTTCACCACCTCAAGGATGGGCACGTGACCCGGTCTAACTAGAAAATTCCCGTGTCCTGAACGCAGCAATTCTTCCACAAATGAGCCAATACTTCATACGAGAGACAATTGTGCACTTTCATCACTTGGGATCAGGAGCTGCAAGGATGGAGTAAGCTCTGTTAGTCAGGATTTGCTACTGGCCAACTCCTCCATCCAGGGAAAAGAGCCAGGGCTGAGTTATTCATTAGGGACAGCAGAAAAGTGCCTAGGGCCCACTATACTTTCAGGAGCCCATGAAAATGTTTTAACTCTTTTAAAATCAGAAGAAAAGAAATACAGTTCAGCCTGGATTATATTCAACTTTATACCCATGCAACTGTAAAAATATAATTTTTAATATTGTTGTATGGAGGGAGCAACCCAAAAAGCAAAAGTACCAAGGGCCTATGAGAGTTATAATGTGACTCTGGAAAGGACTTACCTGAGAATGAAACCAATATGGGGAAAATATCTTTGAGAGATGGAGCAAAACAGAATGATTGGTTGAATTCTTGGGTCAGCCACATTAGAAGCCAAACAGTCCCCATGGACATCCCAGTTAAGTGAACAAATGAATTTTGTGTTTACTCAAGCTGGTGTGTTGGACGTTGTCATTATCTTGGCTGCCCAGAAGCTTCCTATGTTTGAGGAGTTTCCCACCTTCTCCTGCCGCTGAAGAAGCCTTTACTTGCTTTCCAACCTCCCTTGCAAGTAGAGCTCAGACATATGACCCAGATCTCTGACCCCATATAGATTTCGTGAGATACCTAATATCCTTTGGTAAAATTATCTGTTGATTAAACCAGTCAGAGTTGTTTTCTGCTATTTGCTAGACTGGTACAGCTAGTTTGAGCTGAACTTCTACCCTGTGCAACCAAAAATGTTTTGACTAATACAGAGCAGAGCTCTCCTCTGCTTGTCCTTTTTCAGGGTTCAGAGACATCAGTTGTTGTATCTTCCCAACAGTCCAGCTACTTTGTCCCTGGAGAAAGGATAGGTCAGGGTGAGTCCTACCCAGGACAGGATCACAGGGACCAGAACAGCTGCAGAGCACAGCTTGAAAAGTCAGTGTGATTTCAAGACTCGTTAATGTTTTTGTCCTTTTTCTCCCAGACTCCAGCCTCTTCTTTACTCAGGACTTTACTTCTGACATCATCTTTAGAAGGTGGGGTGCAAAGAAAAATTATTTTGTTTGTTTCCTTCTCCCACCCACAAGCACCGTAGACATTCTCCCACAGGAAAGTATAAGAAAGGTGCCTCCAAGTTGCCTAGATGGATGAACCTGGAGACAAAATCAGAACCAGCTGCAAGGACAAGGCTGCTAGGAAAAGCAGCTGATGGAGAAAAGCTCAGGAGGAGGAAATACTCCCAAGAGCGCTGTGGAGGGAGGACAAGGGAAGGGCTCAGGAGACTCAGACCTACAATTTAGTCTAAGTACCTGTGAAGTGGTCTCTCTGCCCCATGGCCGCACAGCCAGCACTATTGCCTCATTCACCACCACCATCCTGAGGCCTTCGTCCCAACCCATCCTGTACTCCCAACCTGATTCTAGTATTCTGAAGATACTGACTCCTCATTCTCTTTCCCACTGATGATCTTGTATTCCCCTACAGATCTGATGCTTCAGATCTGTATCAACTGCCTTATTTGAGTATAGCCCCTACTTTGCTCTTGGGCCTCTTGCTCATCTCAATTCTGCTTCATCTTCTGATTGTACCTGTGTCCTCTCATTACCCTGCAAGGCCTGGAGGTGGAGACCAGGTGATATGGTTTGGATATTTGTCTCTGTCCAAATCTCATGTTGAGATGTAATCCCCAATATTGGAGGTAGGGAGCCTAGCGGGGGTGTTTGGGTCATGGAGGTGGATCCCTTATGGTGTGGTGCTGTCCTTACCATAGTAAATGAGTTCTCATGACATCTGGTTGTTTAAAAGTGTGTGGCACCTCCTACCTCCCTTGCTCCTGCTCCTGCCATGTGCAATGCCTGCACCCTCTTCACCTTCCACCATGATTGTAAGCTTCCTAAGGCCTCCCCAGAAGCAGATGCCAGTGCCATGCTTCCTGTACAGACTGCAGAACCCTAAGCCAATTAAACCTCTTCTCTTACAAATTACCCAGTCTCGGGTATTTCTTTATAGCAATGCAAGAACAGCTTAATAAACCAGGTGTAAGTCTTCTCAGTCCTTGGGACTCAGCACAGAGTCTGGCACAGAACAGGGGCTAAATCTTGTGACCGAATGAATTGTATGGTGAATAGCAGGTCATCAGTGGATGTTGGTTGATTGGTTTTACAAATGTACTCATTTAATAGAGATGTTTCTTGGATTAATTTACTGATGACTTCCAGGTTACAAAAAAGAGAGAGGCTCTCCCTCTTCCCAATGCCTAAATGGAGGGAAGATAAAAAGTAAAAAGAAAATTGTTTACCAGAAGATTATTTGGTATCCTTGAAGTAGAAATCCCAGTGAATGCAATGGAAAGTGTATTCAAAAATAAACAGCAGAAAAGTTCCTTGAAATAAAGAACTAATTCTGCAGCACTCTAGGGTACCTCTTCTTATTTCAAGAATAATTGGTGCAGGAAGATCAATACCTACACATACCTTGATTAAGTTATCAAACTTCAAGGATAAAGATAAAATATTTCAAGCACTTCAGAAGGAAAAGTCTTCTCCTCAGCATTATTCAATGTCACAGCATTGTGGAACAATGTCTCTGAAGTCATTCAAGCCCAAAGACAACAGGCAAATATTCTCAGGAATTCAGAAAGTACAGCACCTATGAGCTTTTCATTAAAAAACCTACTACATAAAGAAATTCAGAAAACCAATGGTTAAGTCAAAATAAAGCATTATGGAATAGAGAAGCAGTGATAAATGAATGATTATGAGGACTGCAAAATCTGTTTAAATGTAGAACTAGGACTAAAGAACTTTGGGAATTATAACTACACAGTAGAAATCAATGTTTTAAACCTGGACCAAATAAAATTAATGATATAACTAACATTTCTGAGAATCAAAGGAAAGTAAGAATAAGTGTACAAAGTTAACAGAGTCATGCATCACTTAAAGTCAGAGATATATTCTGAGACATGCATTAGGCAACATCATTAGGCAATGTCATAGTGTGCTTACACAAACCTGGATGGCATAACCTACTACACAGCTAGGCTCTATGGCATAGCCTGTTGCTTCTAGGCTACAAACCTGTACAGCGTGTTACTATACTGAATACTGTAGGCAATTATAACACAATGGTAACTATTTGTCTGTCTAAACGTATCTAAACAGAAAAGGTACAGTAAAAATATGATATAAAAGATGAAAAGGCTACATCTCCATAGGCCACTTACCATGAATGGAGCTTGCGATACTGGAAGTTGCTCTGGGTGAGTCAGTGAGTGAGTGGGGAGTGAATGTGAAGGCCTAGGACATTACAGTACACTACTGTAGAGTTTATAAATACTGTATACTTAGGCTACATTAAATTTGTTAAAAATATTTTCCTTTTCAATAATAAATTAACCTTAGCTTACTATAACTTTTTAACTTTATAAACTTTTAAATGTTTAGAAGCTTTTTGACTCTTTTGTAATAACACTTGGCTTAAAACACAAACATACTGTACAGATGTACAAAAATATCTTTATATCATTGTTGTATAATTTTTTTCTATTAAAAAATATTTTTTACTGGCTGGGTACGGTGGTTCATGCCTGTAATCCCAGCACTTTGGGAGGCTGAGGCGGGCAGATCACAAGGTCAGGAGATCGAGACCATCCTGGCTAACACAGTGAAACCCTGTCTCTACTAAAACAAAAAATTAGCTGGGCATGGTTGCAGGCACCTGTAGTCCCAGCTACTTGGGAGGCCGAGGCAGGAGAATGGCGTGTCCCCGGGAGGCAGAGCTTACAGTGAGCCGAGATCATGCCATTGCACTCCAGCCGGGGTGACAAAATGAGACTCTGTCTCAAGAAATATACATATATATATATACACACACACACATTTATTTACCTTTAATGTTTTTGCTCAAAACTAAGACAGAAACACACACATTAGCCTGGGCCTACATGGGATCAGGATCATCAGTATCACTGTTTTCCACCTGCACATCTTGTCCCACTGGAAGATCTTCAGGGGACAATAACATGCATTGAGCTGTCCTTCTTCTGGAATACCTCCCAAAGGACCTGCCTGAGGCTGTTTTATAGTTAACTTTTTTTAGTAAGTAGAAGTACGTTCTAAAATAATGATAAAATGCATAGGATAGTAAATATATAAACCAGTAACATAGTCTTTTATTATTATCAAGTATTATATAATATAGATAATTGTATGTGCTATACTCTTATCTGATTGGCAGCACAGTAGCTTTGTTTATACCAGCATCACCACAAACACATGAGTAATGCATTGCATCATGAGGGCTATGATGTCACTAGGTAATAAGAATTTTTTTTTTTTTTTCAGATGGAGTCTTGCTCTGTCACCCAGGCTGGAGTGCAATGTCACAATCTCGGCTCACTGCAACATCTGCCCTGGGCTCAAGTGATTCTCCTGCCTCATCCTCTCGAGTAGCTGGGATTATAGGCATGTGCAACCACGCCCAGCTAATTTTTGTATTTTTAGTAGAGACGGGTTTTTACCATGTTGCCCAGGCTTGTCTTGAGCTCCTGACCTCAGGTGATCCACCCGCCTCAGCCTCCCAAAGTGCTGGGATTAGGTAATAAGAATTTTACAGGCTAGGCGCAGTGGCTTATGCCTGTAATCCCACCATTTTTGGAGGCTGAGGCAGAAGGATCACTTGAGGCCAGCTCAAGCAACATAGTGACACGCAGTCTCTACAAAATTTTTAAAAATCCGCCAGGTATGGTGGCATGTGCCTGTAGTCCTAACTACTTGGGAGTCTGAGGTGGGGGGATTGCTTGAGCCTGAAAGGTTGAGGCTGTAGTGAGCTGTGATGCCTCCACTGCACTCGAGTTTGAGGAACATAGTGAGACCCTGTCTCCAAAAAAATTTCTTTTTCAGTTCCATTATACTCTTATGGGATTATCATTGTATATGTGGTCCATCATTGACAGAAACGTTATACATGCATGACTGTTTCTTCTAAAATTGAAATGAGAAATTTAAAAAAATGACTCCAACTTCAGTGTTTTTCATAATCTTTTAATTTCTTAATCCTTATGTTTCTTTAACGAGTTAACATCTCTTGAGCTGAAGATACATTTATCTGAAGTTCGTTGATTTCTTTAGTTTCACCTCAGTTCTTTTTTTTTCTCTTAAGTAAAATAAAAGTTATTTAATAGGTGCAGGGTTTCAGTTTGGGAAAATGTAAAAATTCTGGAGATGGATAGTGGTAATGATTACACAACAATGTGAATGTACTTAATGCCACTATATTGTACACTTGAAAATGATTAAAATTTTAAAAAATTCCTGTTCTCTTAGGAAAGCACTAACTGTGGTTGGCCATATAAACAAGTAAGCACCAGAACTGGATTTCAAACCTGTTCTAATCAATTCTGCTATAGGTATGGTAGAGAGAGCTCCTAACAGACTTCCTCTCCTTTCCACCCTTCCCCACAGATAACAATTATAAACTCTGGGGAAATTATTTTTTTAACTACTTGAAGATTCTGGAGAGCAACAAAAAGCAGGCAGAGCCTAAAGAGATGTCAAAAACTTGAAGAAAAGTATAAGTGCAGGATGATATTCCTGATTTTACATACTACAGTTATAATGCCAAGCACAATGACTAACACTTTAATAGAAAATCTGCGTCCCTCAAGTCAGAAGAACCAGAAGACAGACGAGAACAACCACCACGTCTGAAAAGTCAGCAGTAAGATGGGGTAGGGAAGTCAGGGTAGACCAAGATACATTATAATCAAATTGTCAAAAGACAAAGAGAGAATCTTGAAAGCAGCAAGAGAGACCTGAATAGTCACATGCAGGGGATCCTAAGGAAGACTTACAGCTGAGTTTTCATCAGAAATCACAGAGACCAGAGGGCATCCAGAAAGGAAAGAACCAGAGAGAAGATTGAGTTCTATGTAGAAACTCTTCCTACATTCCCGGGATGACCCTGAACCATGAGTGTCTGGGGAAAACTCAAATCAGCATGCAGCTAAGTCTTAAAAAACTTAATTGATACTTTAGTTACAACTGACTGCAAGCAACACCAAACTTATAGTTTGAGTCCAATCAAGTAATTTGCTTTAAAAAAATCAACCAAGTAACATCACTGAGAATGATGAAATAGAAAGTGCCAAGAATTTGTTTCTCTACTGAAGCAACCATGGAGTTGGCAAAAACTAACAGAATCAAACTTTTTTAGAACCCTGGATCCAATTAAGAAAAAAACTTACAACAACCATGGAATATTTCATGAAGAAAGAGGTGCTACATTTTAGCATTTAAGGAAATCTCTTTCAAGACACTGACTGACCACTGAACTAACAGATATAGAATTCAGTGACCATATACAACAAAGAATACAGTCTTTGCCAAAAACAGTTTGAAAAAGTCACAAAAGAAAAAGATGATGGCAGCACATAACAAACAACAGCAGCAAACGCTGGGGAGGGTGAGGAGAATCTGATTTCCAGAGTTACCACATTAGAATACTCAAAATGTCCAGTTTTAAACCAAAAATTTATAAGGCATGCAATAAAACAGGAAAATATGGCCCATTTACAGAAAACACAAATTAACAAAAACTATCCTTGAGGTAGCTCAGACATTGAGCTTCCTAGACGAAGAGTTTAAAATACTTGTCTTTAGTATGTTCAAAGAGTTAAAGGAAACTATGAACAAAGAAACAAATAAAACCAACAGATGTCTCAATAAATTAAGGATACCAATAAAGAAAGAAAAATTATAAAAAGGAACTAAGTAGAAATTATGGAGTTGAAAACTATAACTGAAGTGAAAATGTTTATTATGTGGGTTCAACAGCATATTTGAGCAGGCAGTACAAAGAATCAGTGAATTTGAAGATAGGTCAATTGAGATTACCCAATTGGAGGAGCAGAGAGAAAAAAGAATGAAGAAAAATAAGCAGAGCTTACAAGACCTGTGATACATCATCAAGCATACCAACATATGCATTATGAGAGTACCAGAAGGAGAGGAGAGAAAGGTACAAAATGAATATTTGAAGAAATAATAGCCAAACATTTCCCAAATTTGCTGAAAGACATCAATCTACACATCCAAGAAGCTAAACAAAAAACCTCAAATAGGAGAAACTCAAAGACATTCATACCAATATACATTATAATCAAATGTCAAAAGACAAAGAGAGAGTCTTGAAAACAGCAAGAGAGACCTGAATAGTCACATGCAAGGGATCCTAAGGAAGATTTACAGCTGATTTCTCATCAGAAACCATGGAGACCAGAGGGCAGTGAATTGATATATTTAAAGTGATAAAAGAAAAAAAGTCTGTCAACCAATAATTCTATATATGGCACAATGATTCTCCAAAATGAAATAGAAATTAAGACATTCTCAGATAACAAAGGTTGAGGGAGCTCATCACCAGCAGACCTTCCCTATAAGAAATACTAAGGAAAGTTCTTTAGGATAAAATGAAAGGACAGTAACAATAAATTGATGCCACATAAAGAAAAAAGATAAGATCTCTGGTAAAGACAACTACACAGATAAATATAAAAATCCAGTATTAGTGTATGTTTGGTTTACAAATCACTTCTTTTTTCCTATATGATTTAAAAGACAAATGAATACAAGAAAAATTATTAATCTATGTTAACAAGAACACAATTTCTAAAGATGTAATTTGTGACAATAACATAAAGGAGGAGAAGACAGCAGTACAGGCACAGACTTTCTGTATGCTATTGAAACTAAGCAGGTATCAATTCAAACTAGATTATTATGAATTTAGAATGTTAGTTGTAATCCTTAGGGTAACCATTAAGAAAGTATCTTTGAAATATCCAGAAAAAAAATATGAGGAGGGAATCAAAATGGCACACTACAAGAAAACCAACTAAACACAAAAGAAGGCAGTAATGAAGGAATTAAGGAACAAAAAAAGATACAACATAAAAAACAAATAGCAAAATGGCAGAAACAAGCCCTTCTTTACCAGTAATTTCTTTAAATGTAAATGGATTATACTCTCCAGTTAAAAAGCAGAAATTAGAAGAATGTATTTTTTAAAAGGTATTATCCAGCTATATACTATCTATAAAAGACTCATTTTAGATCCAAAGACAAATACATTGAATGTGAAAGTATATCAAAATATATCTCATCTGGGGAAAGATGGCAGATAGGAGGCAGGACTAGCTTGCAGCTCCCACTCAGATGGACAGGACAGTATGTGGAGACTTTTGCTCCAAGAGCTACCACAGGAACATACCAGGAAAGCCAAGAGAATCTATAGAGCCTTTGAAGGAACTGGATCACCAATTCAGGCTCCCTGAGATGCCAAAAAACTGTGAGTCTGCTTGGTTTCTCAACAGGAAGGCTCGTGGTCTGGGGCAAATTCTCAGCCTAGGTCACTGGCTGCCTAGAAATAGACATGGTACTGTTGTGGGGGCACAGTGGGAGTGAGGCTGGCCTTTAGCACTGTGGGCTGCATGGGAGCAAGGTGAGGTCTTAGACTGCCAAATTTCCCCCACTTCCCTAGTGACTCAGCAGAGGCAGCCATAATCCCCTTGGGAATATAACTCCATTGGACAGGGAACCACACCCCCATATGATACAGGAGCCACAGCAAGCCCTGCCAAATGAGAAGCTGAGCTCAGACACACCTATCCCTGCTCCCACCTGGTGGTGTTTCTCTACCTGCCCTGCTAGCTTAAGACAAAAGTTATAATCTCTTGGAAGCTCTATGGCCCTGCCTACCACCTGAGAAACCAGAATACTTAACCAGGTTTGCATCCTTCCTATAAAACCACAGCTGATGTGATCTTGCAAGTGCCACCTCCTGACTGAAGGTCAATCAACACAAAACCAGTGCATTAAACAAAAACACAACCAAGGACCCTCACAAAATCCACTTCACTCTCCTGCTACCTCCACCAGAGCAGGCGCTGGTAGCCACAACTCTAAGACCTGAAGATAGATCACATCACAGGACTCTTTGCAGACACTCCTAGGACCAGCCCAGAGCCTGGTAGCTCCACAAGGTGGCTAGATTCAGAAGAGCAAGAACAGTCACTACAGTTCAGCTCTCAGGAAGCCCCATTCCTAGGGGAAGCGGGAGAACACCACATCAAGGGAGCACCCGGTGGGACAAAAGAATTTGAACAGCAGCCCTTGAATCCCAAATCTTCCCTTTGACATAGTCTACCCAAATAAGAAGGGATTGGAAAAACAATTCTGATAATATGACAAAGCAAGGTCTTTAACACCAAAAGATCACACCAGCTTACAGTGTGAACTCAGATAATCTGAAATAGGTCTCAATTTAGGAAGTTTGTTTTGCCAAGGTTGAGGACACACCCGTGACACAGCCTCAGGAAGTCCTGACGACTTGTGCCCAAGGTGGTCGGGGCACAGCTTAGTTTTATACAGTTTAGGGAGACATGAGACATTAATCAACATATGTAAGAAGTACATTGGTTTGGTCTGGAAAGGCAGGACAACTTGAAGCAAAAGTAGGAAGACTCAAAGTGGGGAGGACGTTTCCAGGTCACAGATAGGTGAGAGGAACAGCTGCATTCTTTTGAGTTTCTAAATCAGCCTCTTCAAAGGAGGCAAGTGAGTGGAGGGGTGACTTTGAATAGAATGGAAGGCAGGTTTGCCCCAAGCAGTTCCCAGCTTGACTTTTCTCTTTAGCTTAGTGATTTAGGGGCCTCAAGATTTACTTTCCTTTCACAACAGCAATGGATCCAAATCAAGATGAAATCTCTGAATTGCCAGAAAAAGAATTCAGAAGGTCAATTATTAAGTTAATCAAGGAGGTACTAGAGTAAAGTGAAGTCCAACTTAAAGAAATCAAAAACATAATACAGGATATGAAAGGAACATTATTCAGTGAAATAGATAGCATAAATAAAAAACAATCACAACTTCTGGAAATCAAGGACACACTTAGAGAAATGCAAAATGCACTGGAAACTCTAAGCAATAAAATTGAAGGAGCAGAAGAACTTCAGACCTCAAAGACAAGGTTTTTGAATTTACTGAATCCATCAGAGACAAAGAAAAAATAATTTTTAAAAATGAACAGAGCCTCCAAGGAGTTTGGGACTATGTTAAACGTCCAAACCTAAGAATAATTGGTGTTCTCAAGGAAGAAGATAAATCTAAGAGTATGGAAAACATACTTGAGGAAATAATTGAGGAAAACTTCTCCAGCCTTGCTAAAGATCTAGACATTCAAATACAAGAAGCTCAAAGAACACCTGGGGAATTCATCACAAAAAGATCATCGCCTAGGCACATAGTCATCAGGTTATCTAAAGTCAAGACATAGGAAAGAATCTTAAGAGCTGTGAGGCAAAAGCATCAAGTAACCCATAAAGGAAAACCTATCAGATTAACAGCGGATTTCTCAGTAGAAACTCTACAAACTAGAAGGGATTGAGGTTCTATTTTTAGCTTCCTTAAACAAAATAAGTATCAGCCAATAATTTTGTATCCAGTGAAACTAAGCTTCATAAATGAAGGAGAGATACATTCTTTTCCAGACAAACAAATGCTGAGAGAATTCACCAGTACCAAGCCAGGACTACAAGAACTGCTAAAAGGAGCTCTAAATCTTGAAACAAATCCATGAAATACACCAAAACAGAACCTCCTTAAAGCATAAATCTCATGGGACCAAATAACAATAACACAATTAAAAAAAAAAAAAAACCCAAGGTATTCAAGCAAAAAAATAGCATGATGTATAGAATAGCTCTCCACATCTCAACACTAACATTGAATGTAAATGGACTAAATGCCGTGCTTAAAAGATACAGAATGGCAGAATGGATAAGAATTAACCAATCAAGTTTCTACTGTCTTCAGGAGACTCACCTAACACATACAGATTCACATAAACTTAAGATAAAGGGGTGGAAAAAGATATCCCATGCAAATGGACACTAAAAGCCAGCAGGAGTAGCTATTCTTATATCAGACAAAACAAACTTTAAAGCAACAACAGTTAAAAAAGACAAAGAGGGACATCATATAATGATAAAAGGACTAGTCCAGCACATTCTAAATATATAGGCACCTAACACTGGAGCTCTCCAATTTATAAAACAATTACTACTTGACCTAAGAAATGAGATAGACAGTAACACAATAATAGTGGGTTGGACTTTAATACTCCACTGACAGCACTAGACAGGTTATCAAGACAGAAAGTCTACAAAGAATCAATGGACTTAAACTATATTCTACAACAAAAGGACTTAACAGATATTTATAGAACATTCTACTCAACAGCTGCAGAATATACATTCTATTAATCAGTACATGGCACATTCTCCAAGATAGACCATATGATAGATCACAAAACAAGTCTCAGTAAATTTAAGAAAATCGAAATTGTATCAAGTACTCTCTCATACCACAGTGGAATAAAACTGTAAATCAACTCCAAAAGGAACCCTCAAAATGACACAAATACATAGAAATTAAATAACCTGCTCCTGAATGATCACTGGGTCAACAATGAAATCAAGATGGAAATTTAAAAATTCTTTGAACTGAATGATAATAGTGATGTCACCAGTGGAGAGTGTCCAGGCTCTTGGCATCTTGAACAAAGAATTGGACAAAATGTACAAACAAAGCAAGGAAGGGAGGAAGGGGTTTACTGAAAATGAAAGTACACTTCACAGCGTGGGAGTGGGCCTGAGCATAGGAACTCAAAGGCCCCATTACAGAATTGTGGGGAGTTTAAATACCCCCTAGAGGATTCCATTGGTTACTCTGGGTACACCCTATGTAAATGGAGAGGATGAAGTAAAGTTACAAAGTCATTTACAGCGTACGCCCTATGGAGAGGATATTTCCTGTCATAGCTGAAGTGTGAATCAGCTTTATGTTCCCTGCCTCCAGACCCTATTTTCCTGTCTCGGTGACATAACTTATCAAAACCTGTGGAATACATCAAAAGCAGTGTTAAGAAGAAAGTTCATACCATTAAATGCCCACATCAAAAAGTCTGAAGGAGCACAAATAGATAATCCAAGGTCACATCTCATGGAACTGGAGATGTAGCAGGACAAGCCACAGACAAAACTCCTCAGACACTGGGTTAAAGAATGAAGGAGCTTTATTCGACTGGGAACTTCAGCAGACTTGCATCTCAAAAGCTGAGCTCCCCAAGTGAGCAATTCCTGTCCTGTTTAATGGCTTACAACTCTAAGGGGGTCTGCGTGAGAGGGTCGTGATGGATTGAGTAAGTAAGGGGTACGGGATTGGGGGCTGCATGCACCGGTAATTAGAAGAGAACAGAACAGAACAGGACAGGGATTTTCACAATGCTTTTCCATGCAATGTCTGGAATCTATAGATAGCACAGCAGTTAGGTCAGGGGTTGATTTTTAACTACCAGGCCTAGGGTATGCATCGGGCTATGTGCCTGTGGATTTCATTTCTGCCTTTTAGTTTTTACTTTTTCTTTCTTTGGAGGCAGAAATTGGGCATAAGACAATATGAGGGGTGGGCTCCTCCCTTATTCCCCCTTGAGAACTTCACTCATTAGTGGGAGTTCTCACTTTCACCCTCACTGCCCATGTCTTCTTATAGGATAGATAGTGATTTATATAGTATACTTGTGCTGAAGCATTTTGGTGAACTAAGGTAGCGATGAAGCTTTTTATCATTTGAAGGAGTACAGGTAGCAAACAAGGGAGTAGTAAGAAGGTTCCTATTACTACTATAATCTCTATTATAAGAGTTTTAAATCCTCCTAGCGCTGGGAACCATTTTCTAAACACGGCCCTAGGATTAAATCCATGCCACACTTGCATGGGCACATGTGCCAGTTTTGTCATATCTCTAACTATGTCTTCAACTACTTGCCCTTGATCATCTATGTGTAAACAGCAATTGGTAAGGTTAAATTTCCCACAGACCTCTCCCTCAGCTGCTAGCAAGTAGTCAAGAGCCAACCTATTTTGATAGATAGCATTTCTCATCTGAGTTTCTTGCCGGGTCAGAATAGTCAAGACTCTGCCGGTTTTATTAGTGATTATTTCTAAGACAGCTTGTAACTGTATGATTTGGTTGAGCATGTAAATGGGAGTCCAGTATCCCCATAAGCTATCTTGTGCCTAAGTAGCAGGTCCATAGTATTGTATGACTTTCTTAGGGGGCTGTTTATCATCTTTCCAATTAGCTATAGCTATGTTTCTCTTTCAGCAGGAAGCATAAACAGGGAAGCCCAGGAGTTTGCCTGTTTTTATGGGCAGTAGGAAGAAGGAAGGTTTAATAGTGCCAGTAACACAACTACCTGCCCACTGGTTGGGTAATCTGGCATAAGCTCTATGCCCGCATATCCAGTATAATCCAGTGGGGATATGTCCAGTCCTGGTGGAACTCCGGGTGGGCCCACACGGTTTGCAACTTTGGGAATTTACTAAATGGATTCTTTTTAGTATGGTTTAGACCTGACCAGGTGACTGTTTTTAATTTTATTTTAAAAACTGTGACTGGCCGGGCATGGTGGCTCATGCCTGTAATCCCAGCACTTTGGGAGGCCAAGGTGGTGGATCACAAGGTCAAGAGATCAAAACCATCCTGACTAACATGGTGAAACCCTGTCTCTACTAAAAATACAAAAACAATTAGCCAGGTGTTGGCAGGTGCCTGTAGTCCCAGCTACTCAGGAGGCTGAGTCAGGACAATGGCGTGGACCAGGGAGGTGGAGTTTGCAGTGAGTTGAGATCGCACCACTGCACTCCAGCCTGGGCGACAGAGGGAGGGCAAGACTCTGTCTCAAAACAAACAAACAAACAAACAAACAAACAAAAAAACAAAACTGTGACCATAGGGGGTTCAGATGGGTTATAACACACGTCAGGCTGGTCACTTCTTGGGCTACACACTTTGTACTGGGTGGCATTATACAAACAAGTCCTTTTTAGAGTTCCAGCACATTTGTAATAACTATAGAACAAAAAGACAGTTTTAACTTTTTGCTCTACCTTAGTGACCTGATGTATATGCTGGGAACAGCCCTTAGTTTGAGGAAGGTCAGTTGAAGTCCGTACTGTACAAGTCCAAAACTTAAGGAAAATAAGTCCCACAGTGAGTTTCCTCATGCTTTGGCTGTGCGTGGACCAGTCAGCTTCTTGGTGTGACTGGAGCAGCGCTTGCCATCTTGTTCAGGGTCACTTTGTAGGGATTGTCCGGACTTGGTCTCTCCTCCCAGGTCTCAGGTGCTGCGGGTTTCACGCGGCTGCGGTAGATCCAGGCTGGGATTCCTTTCACTTTTACGGCCGTGGGAGTGGTCAAGATGACGGTCTGGGGTCCTTTTCACCGTGGCCACAAGGGGGCTCGTTCTAATCCTTGATCTACACCCGATCACCTTTGCTGTCTTCTGTACCAAGTCAGTCACAAATGCTGGCCCATTGTCCGAGCCAATTTGTAAGGGCAGTCCAAATCTAGGGATGAGATCTCCACATCTGGGCATCTCGCTGAAGTCTACTTGGAGATCTTCAAAGGGGGCTGCTCTATAAGCCTGTATGACGGGCAGGACGGTTGGACCTTGCCTAGCATTGTGCTGCTGGGAGGTGACACACTGCTGCGCCACTGTTTTGGCAAGGGTTGACAGACATGAGATGTAGAAGTACCAGCCTAACAACTTTTCAAGTGACTCTTGGCCTTGGTGGGTGGTCTCATGCACAGCCAGTACGACTGCCGCTCCTAGTAGTCGTGGCACAGCTATTCTTCCAGCTGATAACTGGATCCATCCTTCTTCTATTACCTGCCCTCCCTCTGGTTGATGAAATGCCAGGGTGAAAAGGATAGCCAGCTGGACTAAAGCACAAGTGCCACTCTAGTTATTAGGCAGAGTGTCCAGTAAAAGGTCTACCACAATACCATCACACATCCGCTCAGGGATGAACAATAGCTGATTTATTGGTAAGCTCTTGAAAATTCTTAAGCTCACTGCATCCCTTCAGGTCTCCAAAGAACGCTGTTTCCTCCCTGACATGAGAGACACGAAGTGAACTTAGTGTTGGGAGACGGAAGCTGGATGGCCCTTGGGGGCTGACCCACAGGGTGTCGAACTTCAGGATATAGCAGAGAGAGAGCCTGGCATGACTTATTACTCCAGGCTGTAGAATCCTGGAAAAGAGCTACCATGCAGTCCACGCCTGGTCGACTGGAGGACTACCTTAGTGGAAAGGGGACAGTCTGGACCTCTGGCCTGCCATGTACACAAGCATAACAATTGTTTTTGTTTAATCTGCAGATCAAATATTTGATTCCTTCCAACCAGGCATTTGCATCTTGGTATCCTGTCTTAATTGTTGAGGTTTGTTTTAAGTCTATAACTTCTATGATCCTCTAGTAAAATGAATGTATGCTTTTAGGAAATTACAAAAACCGGTTGGAGCAGTCCATCCTTGCTCTTTAGTGGTTCACAGAACGTTGGACCAACTACAGCATAAAAACTCTACATCAGGGGAAAGACTCCTGGTTGATACTGGGGTCTTTATCAAAATCTCCTCAGATTAAATGGTCCTAATGTACTAATGCCTAGTCTGAGGAGAGTCAGGAGGGACAGAGGTACTCTTCTGAAGTAGAGAGCAGTCTTTGACTTGGCAAGTCCCCACAGGGTGTAACAAGGCAAGCATTAAATGCAATAGTTTGAGGTGAAATTGACTTGGTTATGTTAATAACTAGATGGTTAGCAATAGAGCGAGGAGAGAAGAAAGTGTAATAGATGAAACAGTTAAATTTTTCTTAGCTGTAGTTTGGTAGGGTTTTCCCCTGTGACTATGGCCCACGACTCTGGAGGGGGTGGGGCTTTCTTGACTCCAGTGTGATGAGTCCATCCCTTTTTCACTGTACAAACAGGAGTCTTGGTGGTTAGCAGCACAAGGTAGAGTCCTTCCCAGGCTGGCTCGAGTTTTCCTTCTTTCCACCCTTTGATGAGAACGTGATTTTCAGGCTGGTGCTGGTTTATGGGAAATTCTAGGGGTGGTACATGTGCTAAAAGACTTTTAGTTTTGAGGGAAAGGAAAGTGGAAGATAAACCAAGTACGTAATTTTTAAGAAATTGACCTTTTGTTTTAAATGTGGGGACATCAGCAGTGGACTTTATAGTCCTTGGTGCCTTCCTACAGAGAAATTTCCTTTAGCAACTATTTTATTAGTTTTTAGACCAAAGAAAGCCAAACACCATTTTATATTTGACAATACTTTCTGTATGATTTTTATACCAGATAAGCTAAATTTCACCTTTATATTAGTGTGTTATTAATGTTAAACTTAGTTTTAATAAAACTTTGTAGACATGTTTATTCAATTTTTAATGCCTGACCATAAGGTAAGATTTTTATAGACTCTTTTTTCCTTTTATAATTTTTGTTAAAGAGTAGGTTAGTGCTTTTAGAAAAACCTATTGTGTTTTTACTTTAACGTCCGGTTCACAGAAAAACTGGATGATACCCCTTTAACTTTTGCTAATACGTTTACACACAGAATTTCCTTTATAATTAATGGTTCAAAACTTGTTTAAACCTTCAAAACAAATTTTTTAAAATCTTTCAATGTAGGCAAAAATTCACATTCTTATGCCTCCTTATAATCCTTTTACCAGAGGTGTATTTTACTTTCCTTACACACCTTGCACATAAACTGTTTTTTCAATACTTTTACATTCAGGAGGCCTAATTACTTTTAAATTATGCAACATTTCTTGCATACTTTTTTTATAACTTTTTTTTACTACTTTCACAGACAATTCTTTGACATGTTTCAACTTTCTGATTTATTATAAACATTTCTTTCTTTAAACAACCAGTTAATATATTTCAGGACAAGAATTTACCGTATAACATTCTTTTTACAT
Source organism: Mandrillus leucophaeus (assembly GCF_000951045.1). Lineage (NCBI taxonomy): Eukaryota > Metazoa > Chordata > Mammalia > Primates > Cercopithecidae > Mandrillus > Mandrillus leucophaeus. The sequence continues at coordinate 1,273,768 of NW_012107297.1, forward strand.
AAATTCTGCTCTCCTTTTTTTCGAAGATGATAACCATTCTTTTCCAAAGTGAACTTCCTTTATGTCTGTGGACTAGACTGTCTAAGGCCACAAGATTAGAAGTTACTATAATACATGTTACGCTGTTAACTTTTAGCAAACTTTACTTTTGTTGAAAACCTTGAAAACCTTGTAAGTTTGGGATTTCCATTATTCTTTGCTATTAATAAGACTTTGTTTACTCCAAATTAACTTAGAATTGGTATAGATAGCTTTTTTTTTTTCCCCTTCAATTACCCTGGAGGAACCATCTATCATCCTGTCCTGAAGGAAGGTACTCCTAGGTCTGGTCGGACCTTTGTATGGTAATTAAGATTTAGATCCCCTGTTAGGAAACCTGCTGGGTTAAGGAAATTTTCAGTGATTAATGTTAAATCATTTTTTTTTAACAGGATGGCCCTATACTTTAAGATTTTTAAGTTAGTAAGCTACCTTTTTGCCTTTTTTTTCCCCCTTAGGATACTTCTGAACTGGTGAGGTGTGCTCACAATGAGGTTTCCTCTAAAAGTTATTTTTCTACTTTCTTTGGTTAGCAAAGCAGTTGCTGCTACAGATTGAATGCATTTGGGACATCCATGGGTTACTGGGTTAAGGATTTTTGATAGGAAGGCTATGGGTTATTAGTGGCCTCTGTGCTTTCCTTACAAGGGCATATGCCTTTATTTACATTGACAACAAAGTGGTATTGGAATGTTATAGGGTTATGGAGAATACCTTTAATTATCAATTATAGGTTTTAAATTTACCTTGGCTTTTAAAGGAATAGGGTAACTGTTTTTTTCTTAACTATTTGTATCTCTCTTTCTCTCTTTGACTTTCTCTCCCTCTCTCTGACTTTCCTTTTGCCCCTGTCTCTTCCTCTTTCTCTGCCTCTCTCTCTCTCTCTCTCCTTGACTCCCTCTTTATCTCTCTGTATCTTCCTCTCTCTCTTTGCCACTTTTCCTCTCTGTCTCTTTCCTCTCTCTCACTCTGCTGGTCTTTCCTTGCCTCTGCCAGCCTGTTATGCTGCTGTTCTCCCACCTCAACCACTGTGGGAGGTTGGGGGCCATCTAAAACCAGCTGTAATCAAGTATCTACGTATGGGAACTGGTCTGGGTGCCCTGGCTTACAGGTTACCTTGTGCTATACCTTTGAAACAAGGGACCTGTCCAGGCTTCCTTCTGATGGTCAACCCACTTGTAATGCTGGCCAGTCTATTTCATACAAAGTTCTAAGTTTTCCTGGTGTCACAGTAACACTGTAATCTCCCTTAAATCCTTTCTCGAAATTTTTCAACATAGTTCCTAGTGGGGTGGGCTTACTTTGTGCCTGACCCAGGCTTCCTCGAGACAAAACACCATGCTCATACCACATGCACACCACAAAATAAAGAAAGGGTAAAAAGGACACACACACACTTTTACAGTTTATACCAAACCAGATCAAAACCAAAATCAGGGTATCAAGAAATCCAAGCCAGGTCAAAACCAAAACCAAAGTATAAAGCAAGCCAAGTCAAGTCAAAAACAAAAACCAAAGTGCCAGTACAGGCACACTGTGGGTGATCAGGCCATGCTTCCACTCAAATGGAGTGGGCAAGTTCCAAAGACCAGTCTTACCAAGTTTCAGACATCCGGACTCCAAGTACCAGTTCCTTCCCAGGGTTCAGTCACTGTGTTGATCCTCCGTGGGGGACTGCCACACGCTGCTCTGACAAGGCATCCCACTGGGGCAATTGCCTACCTGGGAGCGCTCTTTGGATCCGTGTTGCTCAGGCTTGTCTGAGTCCCCCACAGGGATGCTCCACAGGGTTGGGCTAAGTCGCCTAAGGGGCTGCCTCGAGTGTCCACCAATCACCTTGCTTCCCAGTCAGGGAACCAAGGAATGAAGTAGGACGAGCCGCAGACAAGACTCCTCAGACACTGGGTTAAAGAATGAAGGAGGTTTACTTGGCTGGGAGTGTCAGCAGACTTGCGTCTCAAAAACCAAGCTTCCTGAGTGAGCAATTCCTGTCCCATGTAATGGCTTATAACTCTAAGGGAGTCTGCGTGAGAGGGTTGTGATTGATTGAGCAAGCTGTGGGTATGTGACTGAGGGCTGCATGCACCAGTAATTAGAACAGAACAGAACAGGACAGGGATTTTCACAATGCTTTTCCATGCAATGTCTGGAATCTATAGATAACACAAGCAGTTAGGTTGCGGTTGATTTTTAACTACCAGGCCCAGGGCATGCGTCGGGCTATGTGCCTGTGGATTTCATTTCTGCCTTTTAGTTTTTACTTCTTCTTTCTTTGGAGGCAGAAATTGGGCATAAGACAAAATGAGGGGTGGTCTCCACCCTTAGAGAAACAAGAACAACCCAAACTCATGTGGTGGTGCATGCCTGTAGTCCCAGTTACTTGGGAGGCTGAGGCAGGAGGACTGTTTGAGCCCAGGAACTCGAGGCTGCAGTGAGCTATGATTTTGCCACTGCATTCCCACCTGGGTGACAGAACGAGATCCCATCTCAGAGAGAGAGAGAGAGAGAGAGAGAGACAGACAGACAGACAGACAGACAGACAGAGAGGTACTGGCATAAATATAAACGTATAGGTCAATGGAATAGAATTAAGACTCCAAAAAATAAACCCATGCGTCTACAGTCAATTGATTTTTGACAAGAATGCCAAGACCATTCAATGAGGAAAAAATAGTCTCTTCAAAATATGGTGTTGAAACAACTGAATAATCACATGCAAAAGAATGAATTTGGCTCTTTACCTTACACTGTATACAAAAATTAACTCCAAATGGATCAAAGACCTAGTGTAAGGGCTAAAACCATAAAATCCTTAGAAGAAAACATAGAGGTACATTTTCATAACTTTGGATTTGGCAATGGTTTCTTAGACATGACACAAAGAAACACAGGCAACAAAAGAAAAATAAATAAATTGGACGTCATCAAAATTTTAAATTGTTATACTCCAAAAGACTCTATTAAGAAAGTAAAAAGACAACCCATAAAATGGGAGGAAATATTTGCAATTTGTATATCTGATAAGTTACTAGTATCCGGAATACATAAAGAATTTCTACAACTCAA